>NW_017280327.1:34583-94942 GCF_001594065.2 Cyphomyrmex costatus | reverse complement strand
CCCCCCCCCCTCCCCATCCTCCCCCTCGTCCTTCCGGTATTCTGCATAATTTCGTATACAATCGTGAAGAGAAGCGCGTTTCCATATCCTTAATTAAACAGCGCGTGGTTCTTTTTCCCCTCCCTTAAATGAAGCTTTACGGAATTTGACTCCGTCAACGTTGAAAAATGTTTATTTTACGCCGGTATTCTTCTTAAGAAATGAACAGTAAAATAGAGCAAGTCTACATTTTCAGTTGAGATGCGGCGCGGTTCGTTCTACATCCATCCTCTTGGTACGCAACAATAACGTTTTATTGCGATTGCACCGCTGATCGATCCCCAGGGATGGATTTACTGCCGGCGGGTATAGGTCGAAATTTATGTCGGTGTAACATTCGAGAAGCTGCGAACGGAGTCGTTGGTCTCCAAAGGTTTACAGCTCGTTGCAGCTCGTTATTTCATTTTAAACAATCGCGAGGAAAATCTGGATAATAATAACCATCTTAAGCGATTATAAATAAGAATCGTATCGCAATTCATTTACTACCTTTTAATTCGCGTGTAATTTTCCAATTCGCTGATTCTTAAATTTATAATTGAGCGAATATTTATTGACTTTTGTTGTAATTTGAGAAATTTGCATTAAAAATATTGTTTACTTTTAAAAGTATAATTATAATTTTAAAAACATACAGATTAGAAAAATCTATTTTTCAACAACTTCTCTCTCTCTCTCTCTCTCCTTTATAATAATCATATCTTCTCTTATTCGGAAGAAAATTAGAGTATTTAGCAAAACGAGGTTAATATAAGTCAAATATTGCGAAGGTCTATAAATATTACGGGATTATGACATGAGTCTCTTATCGTGTGGAAATCTATCGTGCCCCATGCCGATCCCCAAAGGCAAAATGCCAGGCAATCTCGTGCAATATACGCTTGCTTCAAATATTATTATATATTACGTTATTATGACTCTGACGGACAGTAGTTAGTCTTAAACAGAACGTTCTGTATGCCGTGTGCTTTTCCGGCATGCCACGGATTCCATTTTCCATTCGAATTATGCAAAACACGCCAGGGGAAAATAGACGTCCACGCGTGTATTCCTCTACACCGCACGCGAGCTCTGTGCGATATTACGAAATATTACTACATACAAAGGGAAAGACCGGCGAGCTGTTCGGGATGAATTGACGCACGGTGTCTTTATAGTTTCAGAAGCCGTAAAACCATAATTGTTCAGTGTATAGTTGATTAATAAATTAAACTAAAAAAAAAAAGTACGAATAAATTTTTGTGCAAATAAAATTTGTCTCTCATCAATAAGGAGAGATAATATTTCTTTTCACTGGAATTAAATTTTGTTAATATTTTGTATTTGTCCGACGTTTCTCCTAGAATAAAGGTCTCCTCGGTTTAATAATCCAAATTTTATTATCCTCTTGCCATTATTTTAGACTTTCTTGAATATAAACCGCTTCATAAAGAGAAAACATGCCGGGTGCTCCATGGTAAGTTTTTTTACCTAAAATCTGAGCATTATAGTGGAAGACAATGCACAGATAAGAAAAAGAAAGTTAAAAAGGATAAGAAATAAAAAATAAAGAAAAAAAAAGAAATGCAGCTTGAAGAAAAGCACCTTCGTGTATTTGCCGATGTATTTCAGCGAGAGCGGGGGATCGGCGTTTTTAATCGACGCCACTTGTTTCTAACGAGCCTCTCTTGTTTAAAGCCTCTTTACTTACACTCGAACCATCGTTCTTCCCTTGCGAACATCTCACCGTGGATTCAAATAAGCTAACGTAAAAAACGGATTTTAAACGTTAACGTTAAAGGTATTATTGTCTATTTAATGTATTGGCTATTCACATTTATTTCTTATAATTAAATTATTTCAATATATTAATATGTTCATTATTATATTTTATATAATAGGTAGAAATAAAAACAAACAAAGTGAACAGGGACAATTTAAGAGTCACGTTATAAACAATATGAAATCAATTATAAAACATAAAATAAAAAAACATATTTAACAAAATTTAAAAAGATCTTAAAATTATATATATAGTATCACCTATTTAAACAAACCTATTAAACTTCATTTACTATAGGATTGTATGCTTTGTGAAGATATCAGTTTGTAAATTCAAACTGTTTCTCTGTTTTTTAATATTGAGCATCTCCGAAACTAAGCGCTTCTTGTAACAAGGTTCTTCGTTTGCAACCTATGTTCAGTTATAGCAGATCGGAACGACGTATTATGTCTAATATGGTTGCGGTGTTCAGCAACTCTAGTTTTCAGTTGTCTATAACCTGTCTGTCCAACGTAAAACACGTCGCAATTACAGTACGAAATCTTATACACCACATTCTTCTTAGAGCTATGGGAACACAAATCCTTTTGTGCTTTTATATATTTACTCATTTTATTTGGAATGTAAAAGGATACCCGATGTCGCTATTATTAAATCTTTTAAACTTTTCAGTACGAACAAAAATCACAAGCCACAATGCAGATTCAGTGTCAATAATGTTGTCAGTAGGCTCTTCATGTGCTGTATATTTATTTTTAATAGGTACTTAATTCGTTGATTAACTGTGTCAAAAATAAAAGGTAAAGGATAGTCATTTTTTGATAAAATGTTAATAATGAGTGTTAAGTTACTAGTATGAGAATCAAAATCGGAAAATATAAAAGCTCTATCCACCAAAGAGTAGATAGTACCTTTCTTTTGAGAGAAAATTAAGAAATCTACTAGAGAAGGTAGGCTTGTGAGTCAACCAGTCAAAACTAAATTTCACATTATTTCTCGAAATTATGACATCAAAAATTTAAGTTTATCTCCTCCTATTTCCACAGTGAATTGGAGACGAGGATGGAAATCATTGAATGTTTGAAGTAAAGAATCGATAGAAGGAGTAATCGCCGTACAAATATAATACAAAATAATAGGTAGACATTTTATTGTTATTTATATTTTATTTGCACCTTTTATAGTATTTTATATTATATTCTTGTACCGTATTTTATACCTATTATTATACTATAAAATATATCACAATATATTAAATATGTTCAAAATACATTTTTTAAGAGATAACGCCGTGCAGTATTTTCAATCTATCGCATAGAGAAATATCGTATAGATGCCGATCTGTCTTTCTTTGTTTTCTCGCTGGCTGCCCTCTCGATCATCCTCACGTTTTATCCTCAGGTTTCCAGTTTGAAGAGGGACTACGACGTTTCCACGTCGGCCATTGTTGTGCCTTTTAATTTACGAGGCACTATCGAGTATGCCTCGTATGCAGAAAGAGAGCATGTGAAGGCGTCATATAACAGTTTACGAGTTAAATGTCTATTATCTTATAAAGTCTCATGAAAAGTAAGAAATCCCACAAGAATGAATATTACTGTTGATTTGCAGACATTAAAATTTTGGGGTCATCATTATAATTCTATATCGTATTTTATCATGCCACTCAATTTATAATATGTATCTACATAATTTTTTGACATACTGCTTGTATCAATCCGAGATAATAACAAGCAACGAGTTCTTTGTTCCTATATTTTTCGAAGTACAGAGTGCAAAGGGTTGATAGTATCGAGACGGAAGTCCCAGTAAAACTCGATTGCTACGGTTTTAATAGATCATTAAACTCGACCGAACGAAGTGCGAATTTCACGGATAACAACTGGATGCAGTAGGTATAGTATATAGCGCGCCGCGCTTAATTGTTCCGTGATGTGCTTTTTCGATTAACAGGACGTGTTTTGCCGTTTTCGCAGAAAAATTGCGTTGTAACAACAATGAAAAAAAAAAAATCTGCGGAGCATTATTTTTGTTTCCGAGAAATTGCTCTTGCTTTCAGATAATTCTCGGATTTAAAAATGCATGCACTGCAGTTTGTTACAAACATGATACATTACAGTATGTAAATAAAAAGTATACACACTGTGTGTAATACATACTGTTAATAAATTTGCAATAAATACAATATGCGCTACAATATGTATTTGAATTATGTTAAAATTTTAAAAGAATATTCAATAAATTGATTTTTATTACATGCAAAAGTAAATTCAAACAAATATTACAAATGAATTAATTTGAAATGGTAAAAATCCGTATTAATATCTATGCGAGCCAATTAACGTATCTTTACGAGGTGTTTCATATTAAAGGAACACTACTATCGATTTCATAGTGTTAACTGTATGTCAGTTGTATTTTTGGATAAGTATCGGCGAGAGGGTAAATTCACCAGTACAAATGAATGCTCGGGAAACAGCAATTCCTCAAGACGCAAATGGGGAAACTTCGTGAGAAAAACTGGAAAAGAAAACGAGGGATGAGGAGAGACGGCAACAGGATTGATTGAAATCGAAGCTGTGGAAATCTCTGGATTTCTGTCAGGAAGCCGTTCTCCATTGAGAAAGGCAGGGAGGGAGGGAGGGAAAGAAAGAGAGAGAAAATTACTCACGAAAATAACTTACCGTGTCTATGTATTATATATTTCAGTTCAGAGAATATATTAAATCGAGGGAGACTGATTCGAAAAGCGGATAAAGCAAGATGCAAACTATGTTTCACTTGTTCATTCTCATAAATTATAGACGAGAAATAAATTTAGGTCTCAATAGTAAACAGCATGTTTGATGTTCGCATTTTAAAAATTTCAGGTGCATTGAAAAGTGCAACTTTTTAATTTCTTAAGGATTCAAAAAATTCGTAGGTTTATACATACATATATCATCGTGATATATAAAACACAATCTTCGTCAAAACTGAACATTAAAATATTAGTAAGATATCATAATAATTCACAATAAATTGCCTTCTAAAATAAAAATCCCGGACAAAATCCCGTATCTAATTAGATGTTCGCCAAGGTGAACGTAAGAAATGAGATCTAGATCGAGACACGGTGCGATTTCCGGTATTTCTACGGGGAAAAAAGCCGGATTTAATCCTGATATATATTTATCGACCGCACATCGTTTGGCCCGCACCGTGTCGTTTCGCTAGTTTTTTTTCCGGAACAAGGCTAACCCGGAAAATTCTCTCGGCACTTTGTCTTCGAGGTGCGAGTCACCCGCCCGCACGCGAGAAAGAACAAAACCATGCGACCGATAAAACCTCGAAGAGGGCGCAGGATAACGCCGAAACGACGTAATCCGCCCTGAGACTGCCATAAGAAACACAAAACTGTAACTGCTGTAAAAAGCCTTTTTTATGTCGATCTATTATCTTATATCTAATACCCCTATTCGTATTTCATTTAGAATCATTTTATTGCCAATCAATAACAGTAATAACTTTGGCGTCGCTTGTTCTTGTATCTACTTAAATAATTATTATAGATGTTCTGATTTTTAAAATACCTAGAAATTTAAACATTTCTTAAATAAAAGATAAATGTTTATGAAGGGCATCTATTTTTGTTAGAAAATTTCCTTATAAAATATAATGTTTATAAATTTTATATATCGAAATTAATACAAACTAATACAATTCACATCCTATTCTTCTATATACTTCTATATACTTCCGGTGTGATGTTAGTCGCCCATATTCTCAAATATGCTCCATATATTGACATTTGTATGCTGTATATGTATATGAACTCGCGCGTAGTATACCAAAGTTTCTATTGTTGCTTCGCACTTTGGCTAATTCCTTGGCCAAACTCAAATTACAATGTACGTGCGTGTCGCGGGAAAGCTCGGTACAGGTGCTCTGTTGAAGCTTAGTTGGTACAGGCGGAATATCATATTCTCCTTTGTCGGGAGATGCAACAACGTTATTTGCATGCATTCGATGGCGTCGTCGCCGGCCCAGCACGTCCTTGGCGAAACTTGCCGGAGTCGTCGTTGTATGATCTCGCTAAGTGACGCGACGATCTTCGCATGTCTACCGCGACATGCTTGCAGACACCGGTAATTCGAACCACCGACACACAGTGCGAACTACAAACTCGACACGACATTGGTAATCATGATTGCGTGGCGTTTGTCTCCCCTCTCTTTCTCTCTCTCTTTCTCTCTTTCTTATTATCTTGCGGATTATCGCTTTCCCCAGATCCTTCGACAAATGGAGCTCTTATATTTTCAATCTACGTATAGGTTAATCTCATGTAATATTGACAGACGCGATTGATCAAAGTGGATAAAAGATGTCAAAAGATTCGATTTATATCACATTTCAAGTTAGCATAAATTAATATCGATATTATAAAATGATTAATGTGTTTGGTGATTTTTGTTATTAATTAATGTTACAATTAAAGAGATTGATCAAATATAGTAATTTCTTATATATTTATTTGCAAATTTGAGAAAATTATATAGAGATAGATTTTTTCTAGAATTGTCTTTTATGTAAGAAGTAAATATTATATTATTATGTTATTATTAAAGTATCATTTTAGTGTTAGTACTTATCTTGCACATTATACGCCATTACTGTAAAGTTAAAATTCTTACGATTCATCGATTCGTACCTCTAATCAATACACTTCTCACAGGCATAGCGTACGTTTCTAGGAGGGAAACGGAACGTTTCTCATCCGCTTCGAATTACGAGGCCGCGGCGAATCACGGCAAGTGCGATATCGGGTGTCCTACGGATGCTTGGACATTGTACAGACGATATATTGATGCGAGGTTTCACCGGTCCCCTGGCATTCGCATTCGTGATTCGAGATCATCGACCGCATTCACGTGGGGGTTTTAGGGGCGCCAAGGGTTTTCTATGATTCGCTTCCGCACGATCCGTTAATCCTTTGCAATTCAATCCGATTTTAGATATACAGCGGTATAGCTTTACTTCTTTTGGTATTATACAAAATTGTAACATTGTGGAAGCATTGCAATCTACTTTAAAAATCGTATATTTTAATCCAATCATCAATTACTTCAAATTTTTATTAAAGTTATACGATTTTAAGATGAAAATAATCTTTATCGTTATTCTAACTCATTAAGTTGAATTGAAACGCAATTATTTAGTGGTTAGGTAAAATGTGTCATTTTAAGTAATAATATAAATGATATTCTGTTCTAAGTTCAGTGGCTGTTTAAATTTACTTTTACATATTATTAATTATTATATATATATAATGACGATTGTCTGAAACAGAAACATATAGGTACAAAAATGCAAATGGAATAACTCGAGCCGTCGTGAACATTACCGATAATGGCGTTGAGTGGTCCTATAATAACTGAAATGAATAAATGATCACATGCGTACGGCATACGTAATAACTCGCTAATACACGTCGCTGAGTTTCGACGAGAACGTGGAAATAGGTTGAACAAATTTGGCGACGCGAACGGCGATGCGTATATGGCGGCGTAACGAACCGAGTAATCACGTTAATACGTTAATCGTGCCCTCTAATTAATGGGACTCAATGCAAAAGCTACACGTTATTCGCGGAATATACACTATTCTCCACTGTGTATTAAACAATTCGCTCGAATCACTGAAAATTTGTATATGTATACACATATATGTATATGTATACATATATAAAGCTTCAGTGTCGAAATATAGCTTCCTTTTTTAATTATTATTAGAAAAAAAAAAAAAACAGAAATATGAATGAGTAAAAAAATTAATAAACTGTTATTGGAAAATTTAATAGAAAATAGAGAATTTCTACATATATATACCTATCTCTTATTTGCTATAACAATGATATAACTTAAAAACAGTTTCTAGAAAATATGTTTTAATATTTCGAATTATTAAAATATTCTACTATTAATTAGATTTTCTAATTCGTTTTTTGCAATGCAAAGTATAAAAAAAAACGGTCTAAATCGAGCAGTAGTAAGATTTTTAATTAATAAATTTCTAGTTTACACAATATTACTAAGAAACAACATAAAATAAAAATTTATAAATATATAAAAGTATAAAAATAATATCGAACGTTTCGGCAGCAATTATAATAAAGATATTTCGATGTCAACGAGATAAACCCATAATCTTACAAAACCCATAGTCAAAGCGACATGATGTGGTATTGTGCAGGTATAACTTGTTTGAAGAGAAATGATTCTGTTTTTGTACGAATGTGGAAATTGTGTCTAAATTGAGAAATTCATTATCGTCAATATAATATAAAGTAGTCAAAAGATAAAACAAAAAAGAGCCATTTAAATGTAGACTGTCAATTACGTTAATTAATTATATTTATTTGGAAATTAAAATTGAATATTTTACTTACAAAACGTATGAAAATAAGAGCATTATTACTTGTTCGTCTGATTCCGTTAAGCGTAAAAGTGTTACAATGATGACAGACGTACTCTTAGGCCATCGGAAATTTTATTCATTCGTTTGACATTTTTTTCAATAGATAACTGTAAAAGTCGTCTAGATTATCCGTGTCTTTTTAAAAGTTAATGCCTTCGTTTTGCTTTTTAATGTGTAACATTTCTGACATAATTCTTTTATGATAATTCGTTTCAATATCTAAAATTAAGGCTCCTTCCCAATCAAAATCATGATTATAATTTAATCTGTGATCAGAGATGACGGAGAGTCTAGAGGAACTCTGCTTAATATTATTTCTATATTTATTTCTATATTCTCACGAGTCTTGAGTATAACAAAAATTATACTATTAATTTTGAAATGTATTAATTTTGATATAATAATTGATTGGAGAAGAATAAAAATATTTTTTAAGTAGATACGCGTTTTTTTTCTTTATGTTTCTGTTCTTTCTTTATAAGCAAGAAATAGCAAAATATTTTAATTACAACTTTGTTATAATAAATAAGAACATCGTGATAACATTGAGAAATAAAATTATAAGTATTTAGAAGTTCGAAATAAAGACATATAAAACCATAAAATGTTCAGAAAGCGTACATCTAGTTTGACAGTATCTCCGTTTACAATGTAGTCGAAAGGAAGTTCAACGCAGTCACACACGATGCAATCTAGGAAATCATCTGTGCTATCACAAAGGAAGACTGTAAATATATGTCTTCGCGTGTGACCGATTTCTCCCGGCGAATAAATCATCAGACCTCAGTTGTTCGCGCGACTTGATGCAGATGTACGATGCAGTAGTAGCACGTCCCACGATCGCAATTCACAATCAGCTAATCCCAGACGGAATTTAGGTGCCGGCGCAATTCGCCCGGTCACGGAGAAAGCTGTCCGATACTTCATTCTGACAAGCAGATGGACCGAATCAGCGCGCGGCGCGGTGCATCGCATCACGATACGTCGAACAACGATGTCATTCCGTCG
This sequence comes from Cyphomyrmex costatus, assembly GCF_001594065.2. Taxonomy (NCBI): domain Eukaryota; kingdom Metazoa; phylum Arthropoda; class Insecta; order Hymenoptera; family Formicidae; genus Cyphomyrmex; species Cyphomyrmex costatus. The sequence goes on along the minus strand of NW_017280327.1, from coordinate 85,677 downwards.
AATCGTTCCTCGGAAGGACAATGACGTTTATCGTCAGTCTATCGATTTTACGTCCGCAGTCCATTAACCCGGAATCGGATTCGCGATCACTATGAGCGTTCGTTCCTTCGAAACTATGAACATACAATCGGCGGAAACTTCTTGACTGTATATATTATCGTATTCTACTTGGCTGCTCAATGATCAGCGATATTAATGGAAGATAGAAATTTAATCAAGTTTCATCAGGTTTCGTTCACGGCAGCTATCAAACAACTATGTTCAATATGTGCTATAAACATTATATAGGATCAATAAAATAATTTTTCGCGAACTTAAAAATGCGTTTTTTTTTTTTCGGAAATGATAAGCGCGTTTCAAATTACTCATAATCCTAAATTAACCATGACGGAAAAAATTTTTTATGATAAAAAATACAAAAAAACTACATAAGACAAGATCTTAGAAATTTTTAATTTTTTGTCGATACCTATTCTTAGTAGGATGGCGTTGCTTGAGGACGGAAGATTTCATGGTTTCAAACAAACAACATCACTCTATACGTCCCTATCTATGAAAAACTAAGAATTTCTAAAATCTTATCTCAATCCATGGAGTTTTTCGTCAAAATTTATCCGTTAGGAATCGATTCGCTCTGAGAGACACTGGCGTAAAGAAATGCCTGCAGAGCTATTGTCACGAAGGGATGCCGTGCGTCCAGCGTGGCAAAGCTGGGATGGGATTATGGAGGGGCAATGGACCAAACTACCGGATTATCGGGTAAACCGGCATCCCCTATGCGCAACGTGCGGCCAACACGGTCGCACGAATAGCGAAACGCGGGCTATCGTTCACCAATGACGATACCCTCGCCTCGCTTGCGAAACTGCAACCACGCTTCAGCGGTTGCACTGCCGCTTGTGCGTCCGAACCGGATTTTCCGAAATTAAGGTGAGCATGATACGACGGCAGTGAGCCGTGCACGATAAAGCTGCCGTGGCTGCATTCGCGCGATACCTTTGACACTTGACAACCCTGGCACAAATTGATATTAGGTCGACAATATCTGGTATCAATAATGGATATCAAGTCGGTAACATCTAGTATCAATAACAGGTTGGTGTTTGTCCAAGCTGCAGCTTGGTTGTTTCACAACTAACGTAGTTAACTCGGGAAATACAACATCAACAACGAAATAACAATGAATATTTTAATAAATTAATATAGTGTATAAAAAGTATTTGAAACACGTACAAAACGTTATAGTAGGAAGGAAATAAAACAGAATGAATTTTCAGGATGAACTGGTAAAAATAGAATTTTAATTTGAAATCGTTATTGATTTAAGATCATCACCTTCAAACATGATTAATTCATTGTACATGCATTTTTATTTTAAATGGATATATTTCGCTCGAAATAATCATTCTTCGCTCTATCACCATATCATCGTATTTAGTAATGTGCAGCAATATTTTAGCATTATATTTTCTCCATTTTATTTTCCCTCTGTTTATAACATTATAATGTTTTATTTCATTTTTCTATGTAAATTAAAAAATCCCTTCTTTTAATAATTTCTTAAATTAATTATCAATTAATCGCTCTCCTTTTTGTTCAATTTCATCATTAATGATGAAACACGTTTGCTTGATAATAGAACTCTAAACGCGACCTAATTACGTCAAATATTTCTCCAATTGTCCGCGCGGTACATATACTAGTACTCTGGTGAACCTTTTTGTGAACTACTTGTATAAAACGCGCGCGGAAAATCGATAGCGAAATTATAATGGGCGTTAACGTCGTTTCCGACGATAATTAAGCATGCTTCGTGACACGCGGAAGTGGAGCAGGAAAATAGATGACGGGCGTGACTGAGGAAGGAACGTTGCAAAATTCCGGTTGCCTCCCTGTGATTTGAGGGATGGTAAATTACCGAGAAGAGAACTCGCGAGCGCGGCTGTAGAAAGAGAAGAAGGAAGTCGTGGCGACGACGCCAACCGCGCGTGAGATCCACTTATTCAATCAACGGCACTCAAGCCGACATAAACGCGAGAGGCACAGTGATCCTTGTGCGAATAATATCGCATACGTTGACGATGGTTGTTCCGTTTCTCGTTATCGCACTGCGTAAACGCGACGATAACAATGCAATCGCGAGACTGCGCGAAAGTGCAATGGGAACAATTTCGCAGATGCAACAGCGGGTCTAAGCCATTTTTTCCGATATCCCAACTCGAAATGAATCTTAGAGCCGAGAAAATTAAATTCGTGAAACTTAATTTAGCCCCAACTTTAATTGCAAGAGCATTAATTGCAGGAGAATTGCGATGCCTTGCGCGAAAGAATTTTAATATCTAGAATTTGAGTACGAATACTCGTAGAAAAGTAAAACGTGGGTTAGTTTGTTATATTTTTGAATTTTGTGCGATTGATAATTATTTTTATTTACTCTAAAAAAATATAGCTTTAACATCGGAGTTTATACATATACGCAGTTACGTATTTTTCCCATGTTGATATATAAACATAATGTGGAATTAAGACTATGGGTACTAAAAACCGCAATGTTAAATTTACATTTCTAGTGTGTTAAATTTACATCTTCTGTTTATTGATGTTTATATCAACATTAACATAGTGAGAATTACGTAAACATCACGCGGAGTAAATCTACATTTATATTGTGGAATGCTTCTTAATAATTATATCAAATTTATACCTTTCATTATTTCAAGCGTTAAAGATAACTATCACATTGCAGTTGAGTTTCCGATAAAAACGACATAAACAAGACAGAAAAAGGTTTCCATTCAGCAAAAAAGGAAACCATAACTACGAACGGGCAATTGGAATCGTTAATGCACAAATTGTCCGCCTCCGGGCGCTTCGGTGTTTGAACGCCGATAAATTTGCATGTTCGACAGGAAAGGGCAGCCATTACGCAAGCCCGCGACCGCTTTCTGATCGTTTCCGATCCGCGAGAATTGGTTCAATTTGTTCGATTGTTCTTCTGCGGTGGAGAAAGGAGGATTGCAATTGTGGCTGACATGTTTCTATAATTGTCACATTTATAATGTAAGCATACGCAAAAGTGTCCCTATTCTCTTATTTGAATGAATGGGTGCTGCTTGAAAAGCATTTCCGTTGTCATAGTATAGCTTTTACCAATTTCTCTGTTAAAATTTAATCGATAATTTGTGAATTTATTTATTCGTTCCAAAAAGGAAAAAGTCCATAATGTCCTTAATAAACAATAAACAGTCTTTTTGAGGTCAGGTACGCGTTCTGGAATTACGAAATATGTACGGGTGAAAATTACGGAAGAGAAACGGAAAAAAAGGGGTCGGAAAGAAAAATAGATGGAGGAAAAGAGCGCGGAAACTTTGGCCGAGAAATTCCGTCCTTCGTCCCTTTGGCTGTTTGTATTCCACCCTTATTCACAGCCCTTAGCAGTCGCGGTTGTTTCTTTTTGCTCCACTCCGTGCGCGCGTGCACGGTCGTTTACTTTTATTTTACTTTGTTCGGACTTCGCCCTTACGATCTACCCGTACTCGAGAGCTCGAATCGAAAGCGGAAATTGCGAGATTCGTGTGTGATCCTTGCTTATTATTAAAGCAGCAAAAAGGCAGATATTGGCGCGTCATTCAGTATTATCCGATGCAATATACAAGTAATTGCTGAGTTAAGACGTTTCTCGGTCAGAATTAAAAAGCCAGTTTAAGCTTCAATCAGTTTCCACCTGATACCTCGATAAACTTTGACTCAAGAAAAATCCGAGAGTTGTAAACGTTGATCTTGCGTTTTTATTTTGGTCGTCTCTTTAAAGCTTTCAATTACTGTCTAACTGTATTAAAGTTTCTTCCGAGGAGAACTGAATTATAAGCCATTTACGTTGAACACAACTTAAGTCAATTCTGAAGCAAACCTTAATACGTAAACTACCCTTATTACGTTTTAATAACAAATAAACGGAGAATGAAAAAGTACTACAATTAAAATCAATAATTCAGACTGAATTAATTAATCATATACAAAATAGCAGAATATATGATAAAAGACTGCATCATAATAGTCGAGCCAAGTATGATCATTATGATATAACACCCGCAACATAAAATGCTAAATAACGTATATTTCACCAAATGGATGTGAAAGCGGACTTGCTATTCCGACTAATGCGATTCGATGATTCGTGAAACATCATTAAAGACCAGTAAACTCGACCGTGAAGCACGTTCGATTGGTTGCTGCGGTATCGAATCAAGAGAAAGAGAACAGGAGCATCGACACTGCAAACGTAATCATGTGAATTTGATTGGCGAGCAAGCGAATAATTGCGCCAGTCTATCGCGAATTGTAATTCCAGTTTTATACATACTTTATGGCCGCGGGATAGATTACCCGCGTTGCAGAAATGTGCTTGGTTTCACCGTGTGATCGTCATATACGGGCAATGCTATGCAAAAGTTGGAAAAACTAACGTGGGAAACTTCGGGAAACGAGGTTAACTCAGTAACATGAAACTTTGAATTTTTAATATATTAAAGTCCAGCAAAGGATATTTGTTTGCGTACACGTTATCGTAATTTATTTCAACTGAGCTCGAAGTAGAAATATGTACTTTTGAGCTGACATTTAAATGTAAAAAGCACACGGTTCCATAAATCGATCTAACCGAATTATGTACACAGCTGAAATGAGAAATGGATGGAAAATTTAATTTAACGAAACTCATTTCTACATAAAATCAGCAACAGTGAAAATAGTTTTTATAATGTAATCAAAATTAATATTTGAAAAATCAAACTCAGTTTTGCATAACATTATCTGTAGATTGGCGCATTCGGCGAATCAAAATCTAATATAGTTCTGAGGATCGTTTGATTATCACGCGTCGATTTGGCTACTATTGGAAACGAGGATGGAAGAAATAAAAGAAAAAAAAAAAGCAGGGAACGGACGTTAATCGTGAATTTGTTGCACCACTCTCGACTCGTATCGGAATGGGGGAAGGGAGGAACGAAGTGGAGGTTCATCTGAATCTCGATATTCCCGTTTACGTGGCTGGAATGCAATTCCACGAGATTCGATAAAATCGCGCTTCCCCCTCTTCTCCTCTCTCACTCCCTCTCAGAGAATGTCGCCGACTGTTCCGCTGTTCCGGAACGGCGAATCAAGAAATTTTGGCAACGAACTATCTCGTGGTAACCCGAAAAAGAGGGAGAAAAGAGAGGAATCCAATCGTCGAGAGCAGCTCTTCCAACTCTTCATCTTTTCGACTTTTCCGTGTGTTCTTCTCACGTCTCGTTACCCTCACTCTCATATAGCTCGAGGGAAGAAGAAAGTGCATTCTTGCTGACAGATGGCAATTTACGACGTATCGTAATTTCGACGGAAATGCACGGTTATCTCGCGGAATATTTGGGGTGCCAGCAAAACTGTTGCCAAGGGAGCTTTGCAGATGCCAGGTAATAGTAATGAAGAAGCAAAATGGTTTATGTTGATAAAGCGAAATATTTGCCTTGGTATGTGATTTAGTATTGGATTTGCAGCGGAAGAGCGGAACTTCGCATAGCTTCTGGAATAACATTACTTTATTAATATTTTATGGAGCTAATTGTTAATTTCAAATACTGAAAGATGGTGCATATAATACTCTCTAAATTTTTTGGAAGGAAATACCACTCTAAAAGAATTAAAATACTGTCACTATTGAAAAAGAATGAAAAATTTACATTCTTGAATATAGAGTGGCAGTGTTTTAACTCTTTTGGAATGAAACTCTACGCCAAGAAATTTGGAGAGGAGTTATGAATATTATGAAAATTTAGTTTCATCATGATCTTTACAACTTTGTCAATAATAGAAATCGGCAATCGAATCGATTTGAATGTAGGCGAACTAAGTTTCACGCAATCCACCCGTTTCTGCCAAACTGTCAAGCGAAAGGAGAACAACAATATTTCTCGTAAAATATATGTACCGATTAAAGAGCGATTTATCCACGTTTATGGCATAGAAAATCCTCGGGATGACGGATGTCTGTATCGCGTGCGAAGGATCCGTAGGAGGAGAAAGACACGATGCGACGGTTTTTCCCTCTTTATCGCGCGCGAGAGGGAGGAAGAAACACAGCTCTTCGGTGTGTGGTTTCAATATTTCGGTCACATAGCCAAGGTTCGGGAAAGTCGAAGAGCGGAAACCGGATCACTGGGGTGGGATGCACGGGATGGAAGAAGGTCGAGAGTTTTTTTTTTCTCTCGCGGAGGGATACGTTCGACGGGAAGGCGTCCTCCTCCTACTGCGGAGGAACTCCAACAAATCTTCCTCGCGAAGCCTCGAACTCGTCGAAGCGCCGCCGCGAAGAAGTCCCGACGAAGCCTTTTTCCCAATCCCGTCTACTTTATTTGAGAGTGCTATAGCATCTCGAGCGAGCTTACTATCGACGTTCCGCGTTCTATTATCCTACTGAGAAAAAAGAACTGCGCTTGGTGGAGCAAAATACGTTCAACTGGGAATAAAACCAACGAAGCAAGTCACATAATTAATGTGACATATTTTGTCAGTAAAGACATTATAATTACGACAATTACAGTGCATTAACGAAATTGCATCAGCACACAGTTCGCTCGATAAACTCGATATGTCCTATTAAATAAGAATGAGATTTGTTTCACTTCAGCAGACTTGTTTCACAGAGCAGTGTTTTCGACGTTACGAGTACGTTTGAAATTTTTTCGTGGAAGACGATGAAATATTCAAAACATGACTCACTCTTTGTCGCAGGTCCTTTTGTTCCCCGAGGAGGGCTGGGCGAGAAGCGCGAGTAGTTCCTACTGGACTCTGACGCCGTTCTGGTGGAGCCGGAGCCGGTGTAAGGTCGTTGAAGTCGCTGGAACAAGAAGGTGAGAAAGTTATTATTCAATTACAGTTGTGCTACCAAATACAATTTTGATAGTTAAGAAACAGTATACAAGCGTCTTATGTTTTATCTGTCAATTACCGCTTCAAGTTATCGATTCTTATCCGTTCGTTTATATCAATTATCATGCGATATCCGTGTTTACAGTAGGTATTACACGAATCTTGATGGTTCAAGATGCACGTCGCGTTATCCATATCGAGATAACGAGCTCATGGGAACACATTGTGTACGTAAAGTGGATAAAGGAGGACAGCAAGAACGGAGACGCGGAATACTGTATAACTGGGATAGGGTGAGGGTGAGACCTCTCTCCTCTCGGCAGTCGTATCACTTTGGGAAACTGGGGCCCGTCTAACTTCCCGACGTCCATAGATTTCGGCGCCGTTAAGGTCGCCAGTTGGCGGTCGAAGACGATAAGGGGCTCGCGATTTATAGCGATTCGTTCGATCGTGCGCGTGCGCATGTGCAGAAGAAAGACGCCCTCATTGTCTTCCTTCGAATGCTGAGAGCCATAATAAATCTTGAAGAGGTGGAGACGAGTCGGCAAGCAGGCTTTGGACCTGTGCGATAAAATCGCGATGCTTTACGACGCCTAGGATCGAACGTTGTACCTCAAACCCTCGTGGAAATTATCTCGCGTTTTTTTTTTATAAAAAAAATTACTTGCGAAAATATTACGCGCAATGTTCTTTTTACTTAAATTTAGTTTATTGTTTACTAATTGCATACGGATGTTGTTCGTTTTAAAACTAATCCCAGGAATATAGACTGATTTACATTTCGACACACATGGAAATTAAAAATAAAATTTTATTAATTTTAATTCAAAGAGAGGATCGGGTTGTCATTGCTTTTTTGAGACATCTAACAGTATTATATAATTTATTATTTCGAATAAAAAAACCTCCAAATAAAATATTTCTTAAAGAAGCACTTAAACAAAAACATATCTATCAATATTAAGAAAGTATTATACAACTTGATCTACATATATCAAAGATAGAATGCTCGAGAAAATTCGTACTGAAGGCTTTGCTGTATCCGTATACGAATCATCCACCGATTAATGCATGGTCAAAATTGACTTCGGAGGCATCCTTAGCGTGGCGTAAACGTCTCCGTAGGTTCGGACGGACGGAGTTTGCGAAGACAACCGAACTTGTCTAAATATCCCTCGGCTCTGCTACGGAGTGGTGCCTGTATTCCTGGCTTCGCAATAGTAACCGAGCTACGAGAACCAGGCTGCACGTCTTAGTAAACACATGGTATGACGGCTCTTAGCCGTACAAATCAATTCCCACGCCCCTATCCGTGGACACGTGTACAGTTCGCGTTATTCTCTGACAAGGATACAAACCGTATTATTCCAACTATGTACTTTGGTCGACTGTTCAGTTCACTTCAATCTCTGTTCGATTCTCGCAGAAAGACGTTCGGATTCAGGTAGTTTCTAGGTCAATAGAAATTTTCACGATTGAAATATACTAAGATAGAAGTCACCTGAGATATCGAAAGTCGTTACTCGGATTTTCAATCTTCGTTGCTTGGTCAACAAAAATTCTCATGGTTAGAGGAGGTATCTACACCTAAGCCGACTCAAATCTCGGAGATTGTTACTTCATTCTAATCTTCGATCGTTGCTCGGTCAACAAAACTTTACCAATCTCACGTTGGAACATCGAGATAGTTATCGAAATCCAATTGATCCCCAAAAATTACTATTTTATAGCGATCCTCATCATTGCTCGGTCAACAAAAGCTTTTACGACGGGTTGAAACGCGACGACAGTTCAATCTGCTCGTTGGTCGAGGAAATCTCACCCATTTATCTTCATCCAGGATTTCGACCTCTCACGCGATGCAATCGACTGCAACCAAATCCAAACCGATTGGGGATACTCGACAAATATGTCGCAATGAGCTCGTCAATTTATCGATAATAAGCTAATACATGCTCTAGAAAGCAAACAATATCTCGAGGGTATCGATAATATAACCACTAATGTACATTAATTATCAACATAACTATCGTCGCTGATTGGAGTTCGTGATATTGCTAATTGACATTCGATTTCACTTTCAGTTTATTTTTTCTTCAAGCTAATTGATACTTATCCCTCAAAAAGTATTCTCATTACAACCTTATCATGTTAATTTCTTCTTTCAATTGATAAACACTCAATGTATAATTATTATTTATAATATTACATGCCACCTTCTTGATACACACAACCGTCATTATAAATAAAAAGCATTTAATCTTCTTTTTAATAAACAGACATTAATTTTGAACATTCGAACGTACGCTGCTAGTTGTTACATACATATATATGTTAAAAGTACTTTGTACGAAATCGTCGATAACGTCAAAGTTGAGAGATCGAGAGTCGAAAAACGTCCTCGAGGTGTGTATTTACATCACGGGTACACAACGTCACTATCTACTATGCCCGTATTGTGCGTAAACGCTAAGAAGTGACGTCTACGTGCCTTTCTTCGATGGTTCGGATTTTCCCTTGCACTCCCTTGCCCTTTGAGGAAAGCCGGGGAAAATCAAAGCAACCAGCACGACGGTTCGAGCCGAGTGTCGGATCTACTGCCGTTCACCTCAATGGAAGCCGTTTAAACTTTTAATGACCGTCGCCGGTCCTCGAGAGGTATCTCCGCCGGAATAAGCCCCTCGAGTCTATCATGCGGGTGTTGGTGAACTCTACTGCCTCCCCCTCTTCCGTCTCCCGTTCACTTTCTTTATGCAGGAAAAAGATTTTCCTTCTTCTTGAAAGTTTCTAAATAGAATTCTTTAATTTCATATTTTTATTATTTTTGTTTGTGTATATATATATACCATTACTTAATTTATATTTAAAAGAGAGGAAAAGAGAGAAGAAGTATCTTTTTCATAAAAATGTATATCTTTTAAATTCTTGAAATATAAGAGAGTAAACATAGTTTTAATGCGAAATTTTTATATGTAACGTATACATATTATAATTTTAGAAAAGATTTGAACAAATAGTATTTTTTCATAAATATTATAAATGCGTGTATAATATGATATTGTATATATCTATCTATATTTACTTCATCAATATTATCTATTAATATAAAAAATGTCTGTTTTCTTATAACAAATTTTTTGTAATAATTATACAAAAATATAATAAATATCATTATAAAATTTGAAATATGTACTTTAACGTACTCTTTTTCCCTTTCTCTATTATATTAAAAGGCCACGTCTCTCGTCAGTCAAGTGAAATTTCCCTTCGTCTCGTCAATCATTCCCGTTCTATGACTTCCCCTCCGTTTATCGCTTCGATGGAGATCACAGCGTTGCCTAAAGACATGGCACGTTATAGTCAGCGATAATCATCAATTAATTTAACAATGTGCATTCAAGATAGTTCATGACCTTCAAAAATTCCAAATTAACATCCAAAATTCAAATACATCAAAAACTTTTACCGTTCAATAATGATTTTATACTAACACAAAAGATTGTAGTATTAATATAAGTTACACAAAATATTTCTTTAATAATTTTAATTAGTAAAGAAAAGTATAAAGAATACTTTTAATTATTAAAGAAATTAAAATAATTAAGAATTAAATAGCTTCAGTCTTACTACCGTCGTAATATAAACAGATTTCGTGAATTTTTCAGAAAAATAACAATCAGTAGAATCTATCTTACGAATGGCTTTTGTAAGCATACACAATGCTTTGACACCCTTGCGTAGTACAATTCAGGACAGAGGATAAGAATCGAGGGTGTACTGAAATCTTCTTCGTAAGAATTACTATGTCAAAGGACGTTAAAACGAAAAGCGGACAAGAGCTAAAGACGATGAACTGATTGCTCTCTGCTTATACTCGATGTATCAAAATCGATCACGCTTTTTTTTTCTTCGACATTGCTTTCTTCTCGGATAGGACGCGTTCCAGATTCCCATCGTTCTTTCTATCCATGGATTTTTCTGTCGGCTTAAAATCGATTACATCGTACAAAAAATGTTATTGGTCATAAGGTTTCAATTCAGAAAATCGTGATTGTGTTTCAGGTATAGTACTCAGGCGAAGATGGTAGACACGGGTACGGGCACGCTTTATATTATCGGTTCATTCAAGAGGATGACTATCGATCCCGATTTTAAGGTACATATAATTAAATTTACTAAATATTTCCTTTATAACTTTTTTAAGTTTAAGTTCAATTAATTTTACTATATTAATCAAAATAATCTACTAATACACAAAATATATACAACTTTGTAATATATACAACTTTAAAATTTTACAATTGCTATTAATAAAATAGATAATAAGTTACTATATAGTTTCCTATCGTAATGTGTTAATACGTTTTATTAATTAATAAATCCGTCTTTTGTTGTGCTTCGTAGGTGAACAATCTTTTGGAAAACTATAATGCGTCGTATTTTCCCAAACCGCTATTTTCACCTTAAATCAAAATTATTTTGAAATCATAAAGTTATATACATATATATATTATTCTTTTAATATACTACTGTTCAAAAGTTTCAGCGCGTCTTAAGTTTTTGCAATTCCATTTTCCATATTGACATAAAATATAAAGTTTGATATAACATACTTTCTTATTTTTAGTCACAAAAGAATTTAATAGGGTCGCGAATTATTGCAAAATAATTATAAACGAAAACTACAAGTTTATATTTCTTAAATAGACAAATCATATATTATATATACTGATTAGAAGAAATATTGATTTCAATTTTGCGCTATTTCGATTCCGATAAATATGTAGGTGTCACGAATAACAATAAGAAAGTAGTATGAAAACAATATTCTTGCGGAAATTAAGCGCCAAATGAAACACTAAAATCTTTAATTAAAACACTTAAAGAATTTATCGACACGCAGAATTAACATGAGTATGGCTTCTGTTACCAAAAAAAGCTTGAAAAAGTAAAAATCCAAAAAATTAGTTCTTTCTAATATTAATAAAAATATGCAATAATAAATCAAACATAATGCATGTAAATATATTCATATTTTATTCTTTACCATATATTACGAAATTTCCATAAACGGAGAAAGTGCTGAAACTATTGAGCGGTAGTGCATCTATTATATCTATTTTCACTCGTGTTTATCTATGTATGTTTATTTGCACAGAAAATATGTAATTCATGCTACAAGGATAACAGTTAATTCTTCAAACAATAGAATCCAATACATAAATTTAAATTATACTTTATATTACCCTAATTATAATTTTTTATTTCGCTGAAAGAACGTTAGGCGGGGCACAATCCTCCTAAACGATGCACCAGACGCAGACGTTATATCGGAAGCTCGCAGTCCGCCTCGGCTAATCTGCAGATTGTCGGATTACGAAAAATTTTGTCTCCGTGATATTTTCGCTCGCACCGGCAACGCATTCATACATCGCGACGTGATCAACGTATCTCTACCTCGTCTTTTCGCATAAAAAGGTATCTCTCACTAAATGCGCGCGTGCAATTTTTAGATGCTTCTATCTCGAGAGCCGAGGGTAGCAGCGAGACGATAATTAAATAAATATACGACAATGCGCGCGTGGAAAACTTGATATCGCTGCACGTTGTAACGCGTGCGCGCGCGCGCGGACGTTCGTTCCCGTTTCCACGATTACGGAAACAGGTCGCGCGCGTTTTCTGCAAACAAATTGAAGAATCCCGGTTCACGGATGTCCGTCCCGGTCGCGCGACCATATGAATTAATAAGATCGTAAGCTCTGGTTTAAAGAAAAAAAAAACACATATAAATCTCGCCGAGAATATGCAAAACAGCCGAGGAAACACGCTAGAATGTGACGCTGCGGTATTTCCCGATGATAAATTTCATATTCATCAAACACGCGAAATAACGGTTATCGAATTTATCACTAGGTATTATTACGTCGCGCTCGCTTACCGTCATAATCACGCTGGTGTGGGTACCGTACGCAGAAAAATATTCTACGATGTAACGGTCGTTAATCTTTTTACCGAGAATACACGTCACGTCCCCCATCGTTACAAATTACAATACCGTATTCTTACGCATCGGAAACGCTTTGTTTTTTTTTTTTATCACATTTAAGCTTGATCTCCTCTTTTTTTTTTAACTTGGAGATAGTCACCTGGGGTATCTTCATACTCCACCGACAAGAAAATGTGAATTGAAAATATTTTTTACTTTTGTATGGATATATTGTTTCATACATTTTCTTTCTTTTTTATTAACTATTCTTTACGAACCTTTAAATATGCCATTTCATTGAAAATCCACAATAAGAAAGTTATATTAATTAAAATATCAATTTTTTTTTAAATACTGTCATAATAAATAATAATTTAATGTGGTTATTTAAAAAAAAAATTTTTTTCAGTTTTTTTGTACTTTTTTGAAAATTGTGAATAAGCCCATATCCATAATGTTTTCAAATATCAATAAATCGGAAACAATTAATGACGTTAACAACAGTAATTTTAATTGTAAAAACATCCCAGATGATTTACGTAGAAAAAAAATCAAGTGACTACTTCCGAAGAAAAAAATTAAATACAGAAAAATGTGCGAAATAGTCTAAAATCTCGAAGGGGGAATAACTGTCGGCTGACAAAAGTCGTCGACGCGTCTCGCGTGAATATGTATGTTGATATAGCACGCCTCGGGCACACGTTTTCGCGACATTTATCGAGCTGTCTGGAGAGGATTCGCGTCGAGTGCAAACTTTTTTTGCGAAGGAAAGAGCTCGGATAGCCACGCACTTATTCCCCAAATGCCTAAAGTAGATGCCATTGCGAGTAAACGACGAGGGAGTCGCATAGCTGCCGCGGGGTTTTACGACTACGCTGAAAACATGAAAGCCGCAACTTGTATACACGCTCCTTATGCGTTTCGTCAAACGTACTGGAATGTGTAATGCGACTGCTGCTGTCGGAGAGTAACACGTGTCTGCGCGCCAACAGTCAGCCATAACGGTCGCATATGCAATTTTGATGGAGAGCTGGCCTGCATAAAGGACTGCAGGCATGGCCAGCGCCATACTCTAAATCGACAGACGCGAGCTTGTCCGGGTTCTAATGATCTGCCATTGAAGTTCGTCGGACTGCGTCCGTTATTATCTCCAGTAATAACGAAAGTACCAGTTGCGTTTGCCAAAAAAGCTCTGGGATGTTTTAATTAACATAGATATACTTTGTGGTCATTTTTTTTCCCTAACTGGTTAACTTTTAATTACAAACAGTCTGACTAAAGGATTTGGACGAATGGTTTTAGCCGCGCCTTTTTATGTGTAAAATGAAGTAACTGTACATTCATTAAGAGAAATACCGACGCATTTAAAAACACACATTAAAAAATATAGCTAAACTTTGTTATTCATTTAATATTACTATATTAATGTAACATTATTAATTTGCTATTAAGATTTTTATATATGTATACGCACGGAAAGAACACTATCTGCAGCATTTGACAAGTATCTAAAATTTAACTAGATACAAAAATTCAACATAAATAATGCCACAAAAAGTTTCGAAAGTCTAACAATAAGTTTGAGCCTTGCATAATTGTTTTGATAGTGAACAAAATTATTTTCAGATCTCTGTATCTAGCTAAATTTTTAGATACTTCAGGAAAAAGCGTTCTTTCCGTGCGTGTATTATTTAGGTTAAGATTACCATTATTGACGTAATAGCAGCCGGGAATAAGTATGTACTACAGAAAAAAAACTGCAGGAAACTCTTCTGGAGTTTCGTGTGTGAGTGCGAGGGCAACGCAGTGATATCGTATCGATTTGCTTGCCGCCCTGTTACAGCTGTACCTGACGTCGAACGTCTCGTCGAGCGACTTCAACATGGGCTACAGTATGACGGGCACCCTGGAGCGCGGCTGCAAGAAGACCAACTCCTTCCAGATGACCCACTTCGCGGTGATACGGCGACGGGACTACGAGAAGGCGTACGAAGATCCGAATCCCACCTAGTGTCCGTCCACACCCACGCTCTCCGAGTGTGGGGACTGCGAGCATTATACGTAGCTGGGGGAGCAAAGGGCCGCCGAGAGGAGCGAGATGCACTTCCGCGTGCGTTCGCATTTGCGCTGGGGGAAGTGCATCCGCCACTCGATGGATCATCGGGAAGGAGTCGCTCCTTAGTGCGAGATCGATCACGAAATCCCGAAACTCCTGGCAGGTCGGTTCAATGAGCAGGTCGTATCCTCGAGGAGATGGCGTTCGATCGCGGATCGCTTGTAAGAGAATCTCTTAGAGAAGTGTATGTGTACAACATTAGACCGCTAAATCCGCCTGTTTGCGTTTCTCGTTTATTCCAAGCTCCTAAAAGGAGCGTTGAAGTAGGAAAATGAACGTGCAATAGACAAAAGCTGAAACGTCATCAAAAGGTGAAAAATACGAAAGGAAAGTGGAAGTATAGAGATAAAGAGATGGTAGAAGGATAAATAATAGAAAGGAAAGGCTAACACCACGATTCTATATAGAATTATCTACATTTTTCTTATAAGATATCAGGATGAGAGATAATCAAGATAAAGTGTGAAGAAGGAAACTTTAATTCACGTAGAATCAACATTAGCTCGTGATAATAAGAGATTTTGGAGATGAAAGGTGGAAGTAAAGATCAAGATAAAGAATTATGAGGAAAAAGGAATGCCGAGATTTTTAATTCTTACAGGATAAATATTTCTTTCACGAGATTTCTTACAAAATAAACTCATGATGGATCTTCAGAGTAACTAAATTCTTTGAAGATATATAGTAATATTTATATTTCTTTATTCCGAAAATTACACATATAACGGCATAATTTTGTATGTTTAAACCTGTGTTTTAAGGCTTAATTAGCGCTCTAATGAACTACATAGTCTCTCTCTCTCTCTCTCTCTCTCTTACTTCAAATTGTCAAGGTACATCATTTTCGCGATGTTCGAGATCGGACGAGACCTGATAGCGACCTGGAAACGACAGCGACACTTCGGTTTCTTCGAGGAGGTAAGAATGGCCGAATCGTTATTATCGCGAAACATAGAAACAAAATACCAAAGTCGAGTGGCGGCCCTGCGCGACAGAGCCAAACGTCCAAAGATAGTCCTTAAATTAGATCGAATTAATTAGCTCTTAATGGAAGTCGTCGAGCGACGCATATATACCTATAAGGAAGCGTATACAGAGGGCGACGTTGATCGAGAGGATACGAAAACTGTTTTACCAAAGTACTAGCACGTAAGTTACTCGCAACTTCTGCCGGCGATAATCCAAGATCGCAACACACACTCCTCCACCCACAAGGTACACTGCTTCTCATCGATCGATCGCATCAAAGGCTGCCGCCGCCTCGTCGAGATTACGTATACAATTAGTAAATGATTAACGACTACGGCTTTTTCTCGGTGAATCCACGGCCATTCAGCTGCCTAGAGTAGTGTTTTATGTGCCAATTCACGAAGGTATCGTTGACGAGCACTGTACCTGACAATTACTACAAAGTCAGAGCGCGCGAATGCGCACGGTGAAAAGTCTGAGACGGACGAAACGATGTTTTCCCAATCCAATTTCGCGGCCAGCCGAAAAGGCGTTTAAAAGAGATCTGTAGAACCTGGGAGGGATTAACAGTATATTAACGCACATTGAGAAAAAGATTAAAGTGTCTTTTAGCTTTGTGCGACATTGCCAATCTCATAAAATGGCATCGCCCGGCTTTTACGTTTCAATTTTATAAAGCGTTTACACAAATAAAAACTTTCATCGTATATAGTCGATAGAAAAGTAATATAATATTGATGTATGTTACGTTTAGTTTTTATATCAATTGGATACATTTTTAGAATACTCAACAGTTTTCTTTCGACTACAACGTGTCAAAATTTACCTTTAATTTCTTAAAATGCAATTTAATTCTCGAGTATAGATTTACTCGAAAATGATAGAGTTCATCGATTTATTATACCTTCAATGATCAAGTTCCTTATTTGGTCGGTTTTACCGAGGGTCTATCACATTTCAAATTTGACGGTTCGCTAGAATGGAAAATTTCATATGGCACCCGGCCCGTGTCAGGACGTTGGTGGTTATAAATATCGTTTCGCCGCTGGTCTAAGGCTTTATAGGCAGTATGTAGCTGTAGCGTGTAGCCGGCTTACAAGGTATTTCAAAGCTTGTTACGCGCCCCTTTCTTTGAGCCACCGACGGACGTCGCTCAAGGAAGGAAGAAAAACCGCGAGAGAAAGAGAGCTTCGCTGCACTGACACACACGTGACACAAAGCGAGAGGGCCCTCTCGCTTTATCTTACGTACGGGGATCATCGTGGACCGATGTTGTAAACGCGTAACACGATACTTATTTTTGCTAAAAAGTAGGAAGTCACTCACACCAGTCACGATGCATCCGATGAGATCTAAGTCAACAATCGCCGATCGTTCGTTCGGGACGGGATGCGATTCCAGCGAATCGGGAAGAAACAAGAAAAAGCCTCCGTTAACGGGATGGTCGTGAAAGATTCGACGAGTCTTTCGGTATATATTATATTATATTTTTTATTAACGATTGTTCTATATTAGCGAGTAAAGTTGTGTTTTGATGCCACACGTTTAAATGATTTATTTATTGAATAATTATTGTTACTTGTGTCTTTTTTTTGTTTTGATTGTTTATGATATTGCCGATGTTGCGTCACGATTCTCAAATCGTTTCTATGTAAAAGTATCTATTAATGACAGAACATACGAGTTTGATACTATTTAGAGATCGAGTAGCCAATGAACGACGAACGAACGGTCTCAAAAAATCTATTATAATAAACTCGTCGTACGTAACTCCCCTTTATAGTCCTCGATGAAAATCTAGTACCTTTCGCTTTTGCTCAAGGAATTATCTATAATGCCAAATAAATACTGTGTGCAATAGTGCGCAAAAAAGTTAAGTCGTTTGCATTTTGATATTGAGAGATACGCATTGCGTTAAGAGTTTTCCTTTAATTATTTATCGAGATAAGATACATTTTTTAAGTGTTGGAAAAATTTTAGAATGCTATTTTAGATTCTTTCCCTTAGGGATGCATTATTAATAGTTACTAAATCTATGTCGGAAATTCATTAAGGTAATCCTTTCAGTACCAAATTCGATATAAATATTGCAACAGTAATTGTGCTTTTTGTTAATTTTTTTATTAGTTCTACTTTCGACTTTATTGGTTCTCGGTACGAACATTAAATTAATAATCTGTAAATCTCTCAATATAACAGTGATAGCAAAAGATAATATTCAAATCAATTTTCACGGTTTTAATGGACATTATTAATATTCAAACTTTTAATAAACTGCAATTCTAAATTATTAATAAAATTTAATCTTTTATACTTGGTAGATAATGAAAATTGACGTGCAATATACGGTGCAGAGATACTGAAAGGATTAAGCAGAACTTTATGGCTGACTGTCTTAATTGTTCTTTACTTTAACTGATCTAAGTCAACAATCGCCGATCGTTCGTTCGGGACGGGATGCGATTCCAGCGAATCGGGAAGAAACAAGAAAAAGCCTCCGTTAACGGGATGGTCGTGAAAGATTCGACGAGTCTTTCGGTATATATTATATTATATTTTTTATTAACGATTGTTCTATATTAGCGAGTAAAGTTGTGTTTTGATGCCACACGTTTAAATGATTTATTTATTGAATAATTATTGTTACTTGTGTCTTTTTTTTGTTTTGATTGTTTATGATATTGCCGATGTTGCGTCACGATTCTCAAATCGTTTCTATGTAAAAGTATCTATTAATGACAGAACATACGAGTTTGATACTATTTAGAGATCGAGTAGCCAATGAACGACGAACGAACGGTCTCAAAAAATCTATTATAATAAACTCGTCGTACGTAACTCCCCTTTATAGTCCTCGATGAAAATCTAGTACCTTTCGCTTTTGCTCAAGGAATTATCTATAATGCCAAATAAATACTGTGTGCAATAGTGCGCAAAAAAGTTAAGTCGTTTGCATTTTGATATTGAGAGATACGCATTGCGTTAAGAGTTTTCCTTTAATTATTTATCGAGATAAGATACATTTTTTAAGTGTTGGAAAAATTTTAGAATGCTATTTTAGATTCTTTCCCTTAGGGATGCATTATTAATAGTTACTAAATCTATGTCGGAAATTCATTAAGGTAATCCTTTCAGTACCAAATTCGATATAAATATTGCAACAGTAATTGTGCTTTTTGTTAATTTTTTTATTAGTTCTACTTTCGACTTTATTGGTTCTCAGTACGAACATTAAATTAATAATCTGTAAATCTCTCAATATAACAGTGATAGCAAAAGATAATATTCAAATCAATTTTCACGGTTTTAATGGACATTATTAATATTCAAACTTTTAATAAACTGCAATTCTAAATTATTAATAAAATTTAATCTTTTATACTTGGTAGATAATGAAAATTGACGTGCAATATACGGTGCAGAGATACTGAAAGGATTAAGCAGAACTTTATGGCTGACTGTCTTAATTGTTCTTTACTTTAACATTGCTGAGTAACGTCGACGCTTTTCTCGAATTAGCGTGGATGGAGGCAATCGAGTCGGATTCCTCGAGCCTGCCACTCGAGTGAAGTTACATGTTTACAGGGTTTAAACGTTGTTTCGCAATTCAAGGGGATAAGAAAAAATTTCCCGTTTCCTTCAGCAATTTTGACGACCGTATAATCAATGCTTTGACAGAAATTCCAATTGCTGAAAGGAGGAAGGAGTAATTTTGTAAGCCGATATTGCATGATACAGTAAACTCTCGTTAGCTCGAGTCATCCAACGCCACAAATCCTTCTCGAGTTAAACCTTCATGAACTACTACTACTACTACTACTACTAGTTTCGAGTTTCTCCGAATTCGCACTAACGAGGGTTCATTGCATAGGTACTTGCCATTATGTGTATCAGAATCAAGTTCGTTACCATTATCCGTGTTACTTGGATTGCGAAAATCAAGTAAAGAATCGATAAGTGTACCATTGCATGTATATAAGTATACAGTGTATAAAATCTATGCATATATGTATGTACAACATGCTCACGTACACACGCACACATACAATAACACCCTTCGTGAATAGATGAAATTTTGCGAGATCCTCGTTGATGTTGTAGATTAGTAGATTAGAACTTATCAGTCGCTTCTTTTAGTCAATCTAGTCCTAGATCTAGCATGGACCGCTCGTCGTAGTTAGATTGTTTTCAATAGGATTATACCTAAGGGATTACACCGAGAACGCTCGCAAGGGGGTGAACTACAAATTCAGATTTTATGAACTCCGGACAAATCGACGATAAAAATCGTAATGGAAATTTTCGTTCTTTCTGGAAAAAAATCGTTCTTTCTAGTTGAAGGTTATTTCTCTGTAAAACGTAGCGCTTCATTCGACACGAATCCGCTTTCCTTCTTGGCTTGAAAAGCCTCGCTTCCGTTTTACGACATCGCGACTCCCAAGTTCAACAACGGAATTTCCGGCGCTGTGCGAGCAAGTGAGCCTAGATGAGACGACGTCTCGTTCAGCTTCCCGACTCCTGAGATTCATGACCGCCAGTTTACGACGTTCTCGGTTGATGTGACTTGACAGGAAGCCGATCTATGAGCGCGGAACTTATTAAGACCCTCGGTGAAAATCACGAATATTCGATATCTTGCGCTCTCTTCCTATACTATCAGTGCCATTTACAGTCGAAATTCCCGTTGGCTTTTAGAACCTTTGCAAAACGCGACAAATATTTCTGACTACAAGGTAGTGAAGCGCAACGAGATGTCGATAATATTGGAAAATTTTCTGGACGGTCACAAACACATGTCCATTATGTAACAAAAATCCTGAATCCATTTTTTTTTTCATTACGAAAACGTCGAAGTGCCAATTATTTTCGATTATCAAACATTTGTTTTACTTTCCAATTTGAGTGACTAGATTTTCAATTAAAATACATGATAAACTTAAGAAATAAAAACAAAATTCATGTAAAAAATATTATTGTAGCCAATTAAATTTTCTTGCTGTTTGGAGTATTGATTACAAATTCAGGACAATTGTTATTTTGACGTATTACCAGGATGACATGCTGTGCATTATTTAGTTCACGCTCGCTACGAGGGTTCTCGGTTTCGCCTCCGGCAGAATAATATTATCGTGTCGCCTAAAATGTTAGTGGTCGTATCCTCACTTTTCGGGGTAGTCTTCTATAAGCCTTTTAGGATGATTTAAGTGAATACATACGTCCGATATCACGGTCCCTCCTAACTACTTAGCCGTAGTCTAGACCCACTGATGCACGCTTCCTTCAAGTCTAAAGAGAGGTCACCTATCTTCGTCTTCAAGCTGCACAACGGGTCTCTAGTCTATCTTATCGCGCCGCGCTACCTAATCGCATCCGAATCGCTCAAAGTACCATCCAAGTTAATTTAAACTTTGTATATCAAATAACTACATTTATTTAATCATTTCGTAATTCTGTAATTATAATCTTAAGAATATTTAAAGTAACTCACACTTAAGCTCGTAGAGAAAATCTCTCTTAGAAATTTAAATTACATTTTTTTTTTTTTAAGGAATTTTATTTTAAATTAGATCGCGCTAAATAATAAAACGTACTTGTTCGTTTGATTATCTTGACATTCTTCAAATAATTTTTAATGTATGGATTTCTATTAAAGAGCTTATTGCGAAGGTAAAGTTGTACTTGAGAAATTTTATATTATGTCAAAATAGTGGTAAAGACGAAAGTAACGATTATCAACAAATGGATAAAAAAATTTGTTTCATATTTAATTTTATTCAACATGATATTAATTTTTCTCTCATTTAACCGATGCGCAATGGAATCCGAATCAAAATCGATCTTGACGATTCGGACGCGACAAAGGAAGCGAGCCGTGCCCTATCTTCGAGATATAATGAACGTAAACGTAGAGAGCGCCAAGTAGTGATCGTAGCAGAATCGATGGTCGTCGTCGTCGTGCTCATCGCCGGACATCGCGACGTCGTCGACGCTCCGTTTTTCATTTCTCTTCGAATCTCCGGATCTCGGTATTTCTCTCTTTCTTTTTTCTCTTCGCTCCTTCTCCCTTTCTTTCTCTCGTTAGAACGCTAGTCGAATCTTCACCGCTCACACACAAACGTCGATCGGCAAATTTTATTTTTTCTAGGCGGCTAAGATCCTCGACTCGCGATCTCGCGGTTTTCGAATAACGCGCCGTGAAAGCGTCGACGGTCGCGACGGGTCGGCGATAATTTTTATCGGGATACGACAGTCGGGCTTGGTCAACGGGTGATAATATTGAAATTAGTGAACGATCGAAAATGAAGTTGTTCCTTAAAAATTACGATTACGAACTTAAAATTTCTTCCCTGGATGAATCGACTAGCAACTTTGAATGCCGTGTTTTAGGCTAGAAACGTGCAGCAATTAATTTTGATCCAAATTTACTACATAATTCATAGTTGGCTTGTAACACGAACATTACCGTGTCTAAGTTACGGTATTAGAGAACTTCCCTAACAATGTTATGAGAACCTATTTTGCTAAAATCGTTTTAAGATAATGTTCTGTGTACGTAACATTATTTTTGCAACGTTATTTGTGGCTTTGTGATTTTTGTGTCACTGCTCACATCAAATACGACCTTTATACCATATTAGATTAATAACATGCAAAATTGAGCAACCAGATTTAGCGCTATTAATAAACAGAAACATAAATACAAATAGATATGTATTTATTTATTTGTAAATAATAAACGTTCGTTTAATTACGAGATATAATATAACCCTAAAAGTTTCATTATGATTCATTAATGTCACGTTGCTGTAAATGATCGGGCGACTGTCGTATCCATGTCTTGTTGTAATCAATGTGTAGTCACGTAGTAAAGAGAAAAATATATCCTTGTGTAACAACTGCTAAACTGATTGCAACACTATGCTGGTCTTAATAGGAAAAGAAAGAAAAGAAGAAAAAAATACGAACGAAGCATTCGTATATTCAAAGCTATGGCTGTGATCCTCATTAATTAATCGGTAAAAATCGGTTCGTATTGTGTATTCGACATTATACATACATAAAAAATAAATATATAAATATTATATATATTATTATATATATTATATATACATACGTAGGTTACGGCGATATATTTAGTGATAAATGGAAATGATATTTTGCACACTCTGTTGTGTTTCCCGTTCGCATTTTTACTTTGTCTGTGTTTCTTTTTTTTTTTTTTCGGCCGGTTGAAATTTACGATTGCACACTCCTCCGCGACGGCGGCGGCGGCGGCGGCAGCAAGGCGGCTTTATTTTTTTATCTGGTGCTAAAATCCCAGAGAGTACTATAGCGTGCGATTTCGTTGATCGAGACATTGATCGGTCCCTATAGGCGTTTTACCCGATGGCGGGGAATTGAAACCGGTAGAATTTCGACGGCGTAGACACGCAAAAAATGATCTCGACAGCACTGAAATACGGGGCGATACTTTACGCGTGATTCATGAATGAAAGCAAAGCGAAAACCTGCAATACAAATGCGGCTTCTAGAGCTCAAGGTTTTTTTTTCACTATTAGTGAATAGGGCAGCTCACCTGTTTAAAAAACGACAATTAAGACATTCATTGAAATTTCTTAGAATCATTTCTTTATGACGTAAATAGCAAATTGAAAATTAATATTCTAAACTGAAGTAACATCAAAGCTTACATTGTTATAATTAGAAAATCGAAATAATTACAGGGTGAAAGTTGATTTTCTAACGTTATATACAAAGATCTGTTTTTATTCATAAATTGCGCATTAATAAAATATTGTCGCCTATTTCAGAGATTTAATATTAAATTTATCCGTAATGATAAAACCGCGATAATTGATGTGCAATAGACTTTGTTTGTATGTATAATAGAAAATCGACATTATGTCGGTTTTGATTCTTGCGCATTGAACGTTCTGTGGTTTTTAGAATAACTAATGTTCGCGGATCGGCGAACGATTGCTCACCGTTTTTTCGCGTTTGGTTGAGAATCAAATTTCGAAATCAAAGCCGTTAGCGCGATAGCTCCTAACATCTCTCCGCGAAGCCATCATCAATGCGTAACGCACACACGGATTCGTTTAACAACGTACGTCTAATTAATCGATTAGGCCATAGGCTTAATAAGCGCGGTAACGCCGTGCGAGGTTGCAGGTAGGTACGCGTGATGAAAGGGCGTTCAATAGTGGCTCTTTTTGGCTGATCGTATATTATACATTCCCTGCACTACAAACACAGCTGAATAAAAGGGCTTTATAATAAAATGGTACAGAGATAAAAGCAACGAAGAGTAAATTCATAGCTCGGATAGAGCAATAAGCAAATCCCTCTGTGATATATAATTATACCTGTTTTCTCTCGTCTTAATTATATTGTTTTTATTGTTTAATTATAAACAATTTTTAGTATAAGATTCATCTGTGCATTTAAATTAATTAAAAAAGTATAGTTAAAAAAGTATATATTAATTTTACTGAATTTATAACGCAAATAATTACTACTTTTGTACTTAATATTTGTTCATAAAAGATAGATGTATATTGGATACTTTTAAAAAAAAAAAATTCGATTGTTAATCGATTAAGATTGTTAATTAAGTTAATTTTTTGGCACAGCATAATTTGATTACTTGACGTATACTTTTTATATAATAGATACACATTTAAATTTTGCAAGACATGTTTATGTCCAATGATTTACTAATTGCATAATTTCCGTAATCTTACATCTGACGTACAGTATTGATCATAAAGCCTTTTCGTTCACATGATATTGCATGGGACCGACATGAAAACGAAGTAACAGCAGAAAATGTTCCCGTCGTACGCGAAACCCGAGGCTATATATTTTCTACGAAACATATATTCTCCGTGCGCGAACATGTAATCGTATATTGTATTTTATTCTCGCCACTGTTGTCACGTCATTAATCGCACGATACCGCGTGTCTGAGAAGATACTCGAAATATTTTCGAATTTCTTCCCAGTGCCTGCATATGTAAAACGAGCGACAGAGATAATCAGTTAATCGCGATTTTTTCGTTCCTTGGATTAAGAGCGTCGTGTGAAAGAGGAAAAAAAAATCAAAACGGTCCTTTCCGATATGACAAAATCAAATGAGAATTCAAAATATTTTTCTTATCCAAGTCACGTATTTTACGGAACTATTCCGGAATGGATTCCGACCGAAATTCATTCCAAATAATTCCTAATACGTGCCCAGGAGGTAATTGTCAACGAAGCTAGATATTAGTAATATAATATTCACTTTTTATATTTTTGACTGACTATAATAAAACTAGTTTGTTGTACGCGAATTCCCGTTATTTTCAAACTATATATCTCCGTACAAGTGGAATCAAAAGACATTTATTTTGATGAGCATATTAATATACGCAAAACTAATATTGTCGTAAGGGTATCGGAAAGGGTTAAAACAAGAGGTACAGAAATGCTTAATAGTGGTAAGAAAACTGCCGGAACGAAGAACGCGCGAGCGTTTGATGTATTTTCACTACAGTCCTGTCTACAGTCAATTCATTTTGTATCTATACCTAATCTATGTATCTCTATCGTCATAATTTATGCTGAATAAATGTTACATTTACGCATAGCACAGATTACTTTTAATGCTCCTTCCAATGTTCCTTCGAAAATGATCTATACCATCTATACCGGAAAATGAAGGCACGTAACTTGAACGACACGGAGGTAATTAGGACAGCGTGGCGAATTATGTAGACAGTGAGAAATGGAAATAGCATGCTGAGAAGTTCGATGAGATTCGTTTAACTTTAATTGACTACTGTTTCAAAACACTCGCGAATAATGAAGGATAACTTTCTGGTTCCGATAGCAAGTTTGCCAACGATAAGTAACTCTCCGTCGGAGAACTTTCCTAATGTAACCGACTTTATCTGTCAGAATCCACGGATCCTCGAGACCTCGACAAATTAACACTTTGATCTATCTTTTCCTTCAATAAAACAAATCCTCTTTTCATAAATTACGTGTAAACATTGCAAGTAACATAAGTTTTGATTAAGGCTAAAGTACATTAATGCAACTTGATATCTTTATCATAGAATTGTAATTTTAAAGAAATAAAATCTCATTTTCTTCGGGTTTAATCTTTCAAATTGCAGTTGCAAATGAATTATGTAAAATACTCAGAAAAGCAAAATTTAAATTTTCAAATCTTAAGACTCTACATGGAAATATTAATCGATGTTTCCGACGGCTTTAAAATACTTTTTAATCAACGTAAAAATATATATAATATGTATAAATTAAATACTTAAAAAAAATATACTAAAACTTAAAAGAGAGAGATAAAGAAATTATTTCTACATAAATATATAAAAACAGTGCACCAAAATTGGAAATTAATCAATCATAGATTAATTTTATCCGAAGCGATATCGATATATCCATCACCACGAACGGATGAGCTGTCGCAGCTGCGGTGCAAAACTGCTTTTGGTGTTGAAAAATTCCATAAGTATTTCTTGAGCGATTCCCTAACGGGTAACACATTTTCGATAGTAACACCGCGTCGGAGTTACTAAACTCGCCGAACTTTCCGATCGGTCGCCGCGTAGTCGGCGTCCAACATAAAATTCATCGGAAGTTATCAAGATATGACAGAGCTCGCTAAAGGAGAGAAAAGCGACTTATAACCGGGGGATGTAAGGTTGACTTTATCCAGTAAATGTCCGATATTGACTTAATGAGCGGGAACGCGCCACTGCTACTGTCCTTATTAGCATAGCTTTCTCTTAGACCGAAATTAACTTGGTGTCAGAGGACTTATCTCTGTGATTAGCAAATATATTAGAAAGTTATTATGGATGATAATGCATAAGAAAAAAAAAGAGGTTAATTGGTCCAATTTTCCTAATTGATAAATATATCTATATGTTACTTTACATTTTATGTAAAATATATCATAATTATACTCTTGTTTAATTACAGTGATTATAAATATTTCAACTATTATATAATTATGTAATTAAACTATTATTATACAATTATGTAATTAAACTATTATAATATTTGGGAGTATAAATTAGTTCGCTCCATTTTCCAAAATGGGATCGCCTCCAAAGACGAGTCATTTTTTCGAGATGGAATTCGAAAATTGCTTGAGAGATGGGAAAAAGTAGTAGCTAGCGATGGACTTTAATTAATCTGTTCATTCATTCTGTTTTAAAATAAATGCATTTTTGAACACAAAAAACGGACCCTGAATTTGTACACCTAATGTTATAGTAATATATTACAGTAATATTAATTTTTTTTTTTGTAATAAGTTCTTTGTATATTTCAAAATGTATGTAATTAAATTTGAGGAAATTATTATTTCAAATAGATTGTGTTAAAAGAGTCCGATAGTAACGGCGGGCAATCGTATTTCTAAAATAAATTTATTTGCAGAATATATATATGTACTATTTTAATTTTAACTGTCAAATGGCGTTTCTCGTATTTATGTAAATGACCTACTCACATAACGACGATATTTAAACTATTATATATAATTATAAAAATTGTTATAATTATTGACCGAGAAAAAAATTGATTTTGATAAGCAGTGCCGTGACTAGTTTTTGCTCTATTTAAGAATGGTTTTATTTTTAAATCTCTCCATTTTTGAAAAAGAAAGAATAATAATAAGACAAATAAACATAACAATTACTTAAAAATAACTTTTATATATACAAGAAATATATATAAGATGAAAATGATTATTAATTATTATAATAATTAATTGCACTTTTCCAGTATTCATTCCAGCAAATGAAACAATGCCACAGCGGTCTAAGCTGGATCTCGGATCATCTAAATAATTATGTGTGAATTTATATACTGCAAATGTAATTTTTCGATTGCGCGCCGAAATTTTTTCAGACTTGAAACGCAACACTAATATCACGAATTTAAATTGTTTTATAACAAGTTGTTGTCTAGTTACGTAACTGTTAGTGATGCACGAAGACGAGACAAGACGATATTTTGAAAAATATCATCTTGTCTAGCAAAAATATGATATTTATGATTTTTTACTAAGATAAGATCATATTTCTGAATCTAAAAGTATAATCCAATCAGTGCAAACAAAACTTCCAACAGTTGCAAAATAAATTTTCTGCTGAACGCAATTAATTGGAAAAAGGAAGGCAGCATAGACGATTGGGCGCGTGCATAAGGGTACGTTTCCACTGAGCACGTCACGACGTCACGCGTTGCGTCGTCCATCGTGTCACGACGCGACGCGAAAAAGAGAAGTTTATAATATTATAATAAAATTGTATTGATTTTATTTCATTGCAATAACACAATATAGATTAATATAGATTATAATATAGATAATATATAGATTATAATATAAAATAGTAATATATCAGTGTGAAAACACTGATATATTACATTTAGGTATATTCATTTATATAAGTATGAATTACACTAAACATAATTAAAATTATATCTATATATTTTCTCTCTCTCTATTAGATGTTATCTATATTAATTTGATATATTTCCAATATATTTATTTATTAGATATTCGATATTTTCGATATTCTTGAGCCGAGAATATTGATCTTGGAAAAGTAATATTGTCTCGTATCGAAATTTATTAAATCAATATTGTCTTGATATTGTCTTGATTTCGAGACAAGACAAGAATCTTGATGTCTCGAATATTGCGTGCATCACTAGCAACTGTGCTTATCTTCTAATGCGACTTGCGCATTATCGTCATACCTATACTAAGGTAACTTCGGTATGAAAAAATCGATATAAGCACAGTTAAAAAGTGCACATACAAGAAGTGACGGAAAAGTACTCCGATCACGTCGCGCTGCTCTAATCGTTCGGACGTTCCGTCGCGGTGACGAAAAGCAAATTGAATTATAGATTAAACGTACGTATATAATGGTGCCGTATACGTCATAAATCAGCGATTCAGAGTGCAATACCGAAAACATAAATCCGTCCTGTGGATCACCGGGAAGAAGAATGGGAATGGTGGATGTGAAATCTACGTAACGACTGCCGAATTTCGCCGGGGAGAAACTATGAGGTCAGTATTCGAAATTTTTTCGCGAAATCCATCGCGATAATGGGATACATTTTGCGTTCGTTTCGGAAAAAGTCACCGTCGCACGAGCGTGTCTAATGCCGCAATTGCGATCATTCTTTCGGATTTACGTAGACGAATAGCAGTGGTTACGACTCACGTCGGCAATAATGGATTACATCTCCACGTACAATGCTAGCGAGAAAATCGGGCAAGACGGAAAAGAATATCTGTTTCGGAAAGTATGATGTTACATTTATTTCACATCGGGAATAATATTTCTCTGAACGAAACATATTATATTACTGTAAGTAATTTCCAACTTTAAAAATACGTGGTATAATTAATTTTATTAGTTGTGTAAAACTTTAAATTCTAACTAAATAATTATTTCTACATTTTCGCCAGAAAGAATTATATAAATAGAATTAAATTTAATGTATATTTTGTATAAAAGTAACAGAATCATTAGATCGAGTTTATACTATCGACCTTCTATATCACGGGTGCCCAACGTCCGGCCCGCGGGCCGGATCCGGCCCGCACCCGCAACCGTATTCCAAAATATAATCGCAATGTTTGGATCAATCTATGTTTGCGAAGCTGCATTCTCAAAAATGAATTATGTGAAAAACAAGTTTCGAAACCGTCTAACTGATAGTCATCTTTTGATCGTTTGGTTGCTGCTACTATTAGCTGCAACCCTGAGTTTACCAAGTTGGCTAAAGATAGTAAATCGCAATTCTCACATTAGTTGTTAATTGGAAAAATATATAAAAATATATGTTTTTATATGTATTTTATATGTATATTATTTTTTAATATGTAAGTATTTATATATGTTTTTATATTATATGTATTTTTATATGTATATAAATATATGTTTTTATATGTATTTATATTTAATATGTTTTTTTATATGTTTATATATAGTATATAAACATATAAAAATATACTTGATATATAGTCCAGCCCGCAGTAATTAAACATTCAAAATTTGAAATTTGGCCCTTCGGACTAACTACTTGGGCAACCCTGTTCTATACTATTCTCTTCTCTACTTCTTATACTATTCAGACCTTTGTGCGTAACGTTTCCGAGATCCCCAGGGTGTCGCGAACGAAAATCGAGAGCTATTCGGCGAGGCAGATTTGCGGCTAAATTTCCTACCGCATCGCCTGGTATACGATACCGATAAGATCGTCGTTAAATCCGTAATGGGATCTTAACGCGACGTGGGCCCCGTGTGAATTATAATTATTACTACGCAATTGTCCCAAGATAAGCCGCGATTTAAGACACGGAAAGCCATACCCACACTTAATTCTGAATTAAATGTTAAGATGGATTCCATTTACAGAGTAAAAGAATCCGAGTATAAAGTAGTTATAAGCTATTTAGCAAATTAATTAAAACATTTCACTTTTCTTAATCACTTATTCAATAATTACGGTTACTTACCTGTATTACACTGTAATACAATGTATTACAGATGTTGATACGACTTTTATTTTAATATTTTATCAAAAATAATTTTCTATGTATATAAATGATATAACACAAGATATGTTTTGGCATCATGGTTGTGCCATCTTCAAATATTTAAATAATCGCCATAACCTTAAATATTTAACAATTCGGTATTGACACATTAAACACTAATGTAAGGTATAATTGTAATTCGATAGGGAAAATGAAAGTGCTTGTAAGCGGTTGGAAAATCGATTGGTGGAAAATTTCCAGTTGATCATCGAGAAGGCCATACAATTCGTTCGCATATTTTGATCCATACTCGTCAAGTTGATCTCAGTATAATAAAAATTCAATAATTATTTCCTTAAATGTTTAAATTATTTCATCCAAATGTCACTTGTGAATATTTAATTAGATATACAAATTGTCATTTAGTAATATGTGACCAACACTCAAAGAAACATCTTGATTAAAATTGAGTACATATTTGCAATATGAAGTTAGACGAACGTGTGTAATAAATAAATAAATATCGTACCCTAAGAGTCCGTCTCTCACCACTGTAACACTTGCGCTCAACAAAATCAGACGAATATGTAAAGTGCTTCTTTTTATTTTAGTTAATTGACGTAATACAAAAATTGACAATTTACATTTAAATGACTTATCCTGTTTTACCTCTTGACTACTTTTATATTATATTGACGACAATGAATTTCTCACTTTAAACACAATTTTCACATTTACATAAAAAACAGCAAAATCAATTTCTTTGAAACAATTGTACCACACCATGTCGCTTAGACCGTAGCATTTTTCATCTCTCTCTCTTCAAGAATCATTAAAGAAGAACCCGAAACGCGTTCGCGATATTATATTATAATTGTTTTAAATTCTTTATATATTTTTTATTTTTATTTTTATGTTATACTAACATTGTAAACTATAAATTAATTTTATATACAAAAATCTTATTACCGCTCGATGTAAACTATCGTTTCTTTATATTATACATTTAGTTATTCTTACTAATACTACAGTAGTCGTAATCATAACTATAGTAATATGTGATTATAGTTACAATACCGAACAGTTTTTCTTTCAATGTATTAATGCGGCATCACGTTAAATAAAATATAACTATAGTTCTCTTTAATCAATTATTTTTTTAAATAATAATTTTCTAAATTATTATTTAGATATACAAAGTTATTATTAAACATCGGATTTTTTATGCAGATACTTTTTGGGGACATGCACAAAAACGCAAATTTACATAAATATGCAAATATGCACAATGTACACAAATAAATATGTATTTTTAGAATGTTTTTGTAATAATACAAATTTCTATTTTGATATTATATACGTTCTAATCTGTTTTTTAAAAAACATGAAATTGCATAAGAATTCGATGTCTAGTTATTATTTATAGTTATTCGATTAATAATTGTTCATTTTTAATATACCTACTGTATATAATTCGTGTACCACGAAGTGCATTGAGTTCGATAGGTATTGTTGAGAGAGAGGGGGGAGGATGGAGGGAGAGAGAGGGAGAGGAGGAGAGAGAGAGTGAGGGAGGGAGTAATCGAGATAACAAGGAAAAGAGAGTGAGGGAGAGAGGTAGAGAGAATATTTCTGATACTATGATTATATGTATATAAAAAATATATTATACGCATTTTTTTTTTTATATAAATGAAATATATATATATAAAATATATACATATATAAAATATATTTTATATATAGGGTGGCTGAGAATAACCGCCAAATATTTCATGCGTATAGGTAGAACAAACTATACTAAGTCGAAAAGTCTTGTACCATTTTGCAATTGCAGTAATAGTTAACGAGATATTATATAGTCAAAGAGTGTGACAGGGGGCTTTAGTCGATTAATCGATTTGATCAGCGGATTACAGTGGATAGCAAGTACAAATTGTAATTAAATTTCGTATTGTTCCGACTTTGAGAATTTATTTCCGTTCTCCGATGTTACGATTACTTTGATGTTTGTTACGTACGCGTTAAAATCCTGCGTACCGCTCGTGTCTGCACAATCTCGCTTGGTGTTCAGGTATCTACACTACCTACGTTTTTCCGCAAACGCGAATACGCCACATGTCACTTGTTATCGTCTACGTATATTTGACAGGAGCATCGCGGCATTCGCCGCGTCATCCTATTGAATTTACATCGGAGTTAATCAAATCGGAGTAGAATTATCGATTTCGCAATTCTTTTGATAGACAATTTCATTATAATATCGAGATATTGCCAGGAATCACGAGCTCATTTCATTGGCGCGTCGATGGATCTAATTTCAACACGGCGCCAAGTGACTTTATCAGTGGCATCTTTATTTTCTTTTTTTTACAAGGTAATACAAAAACTTTGTGCGAGACAATGCGCTGTTTTCTCATTATGGAAGTATTGTATGTATGAGAGAGAGAGAGAGTGTGTGTGTGTGCTTGCGTGTGTTCATTTCGCGAAATCATCATCAAGGTCGGTAGTGAAATTTGTTAACAGAAAAAACGGAAAACAATAAATTCGTATCGTGTCCGATATGAAGTTCAATCGTCGTCGTTTCACGATGACGTCATTTTATCAAAATAACGAGAACTCCTTCGCAGAGAATTGTATCTGCAAGTAAGAATACTGTCACTTAGTGATTAATTCTTGACCACATATGCTATCCAAGCTTAAGAGTTTTAATGGAAATTAAAAGAAAACTTGACTTAAGATAAAAAAAAATAAAAACTTGACTTAAGAATAAAAAAAAATTTTATCTTAACAATAATAAACTGAAAATTTATAATTCATGTAACAGTTTGTGTATTATTTATTTTGTTACATTTATACCTATCTATTTAATAGCTACGTTTGGTAATGTAAATCTGAGGCGTCGCAGTGCTCTTATATTATAGCATATGTGACATGTACTGTAAAAAAAGAGCACTCTGACGCCTCAGACTTGCATTGCCGAACGCAGCTAATATAAATATGTCTAGAGTAAAGCATGGAGCTATTTCGTTCATTTTTTATAATATTGTCGATGCAAGGAATAAACGCTGACTAAAATTGTGTAAATCAATGCCTACTAATGTCTAAGTAATACCAAAGTAATGCTCAAGTAATATTCAAAATTTGTACACCGTAATGTCTCCTCAGCAGTTTATTCCTCATATTTATGTTTCTCAGCAGAGTATACTGAACATTTAAAGATCATACTTGTACTCTCAAAAATCAATCATGATTGTATAAGGTAGTTATAAACATGTTACTGCAAGATATTATTTTATATTATATTGAAAATGATGAAATAGTTTTGTTCTACTCTATATATTTTTAGTATTTTAATATTTTATTGTATTGATACTTTATTAAATATAAAATATTTAATAAAACATTTTAAATAAAGATTATTATATTAATAATTTTTTAGAACAGTTATAATTTTGTTTTATAGTGTTTTTGAATATTGTTCAGCACACATTGATGCATAGATTATAATAGATTAACTAAATTCATCCATTCTTAAAATTTTTATTTGTATTTTCTTCATGTTTAGAAATCAAATTGCTAAAACGGTTTCTGTTGTGGCGATTGCTTTGCCACAAATTTAAAGATCTCCTAAATTGTTATTGTTTAGAGATATCTACACATATAGATACACGAACACATACTTGACATACACAACAAGAAACAGTTAGACGCAAGTGTAAATCTCTATTTACTCTCTAGAGAGCCTTTTAAAGCAACGAATTTCTTGCGACCGTTTTTGCATTAGTTTGGCAATACGAGTCGCAGGTAGGGAAAAAAATAGGATAGATGAATATAAACTCGAGATGCACAATTAGATTTCTGTAATTGATGTATGGTTTTATTAGATTTGTATGTTATTTTTACAAGAAAAGCATGTATAGCAAGAGAATTGTAATTTAATTTATTATTTTAAAATTAACGATGACAACCGAGATAAATACACGCGAAATAATATTTACCAAAAATAGAAATTGCGAGAAAGACGCAACGGACGAGAAGCGAGCGAGAGATGTGAGACATACAGTTGATCAGCTGACGCGTAGACAAACAGTCTTTTTTCGGGAAATTGTCTAGCGTATTCGGAAAATATGTATATCTTTCCGTGAAAAGTCGACTAATTGTAAGTGATATCGCGACCAAATTATAAACGTAATTTTAACCGAGCGATTATAATATAGTCCATTTCCTTTCTCACGCGCTTGTAAATGCACTTTTAATATATTGACGAAGTATAATTTATTTCTTTTCATATTTTTATTTTGGTGACCTTATATTCCGCTACCACGTCATTCCTTATTCCTGCGCTCCTTTATATCTTTACGGACTTAATAAACTTAATAAACTAAACTGTAACCAATATGTCGACACATCGAGTGGAAACGCGATATGATGATATAATAAAATCGCAAAGTGACGACCGATTATATAGGGGTTTAGTACTCTCTAATAAAATGAAAGTTCTTTTAATAAGCGATCCAACAACTGATCGAAGTGCTGCTGCAATGGACATTAAAGTCGGTAAGTATATTATTTTGCTATTTTGCTTAATATTTTTAGTGATTGTCATAAGAAGTTTTTATTAAATCATTCTGCATATATAATATTATAAATTATAACAAATCTATAAACGAAAAATAAATGATTCTTTTATAAATATATGTTTAAACAAACATAAGAATCTTTTTACGACCATACAATTGATAAACAATAATAAGAAGAAAGGAAGCAAAGCCATTAACGGTAAAAGCTAGATCACAATGCTTATTATAATGTGTGAATTTATATACCGCGTATGTAGTTCACTCAATCGCGTGATATATATATTTATTAATAAGAATATATTCATCTATAAACATTTTTTATTGGATACATCTTTGGTGCTTAAATGATTCGGTATAAATTTATATACTTATATACCTAAAATTCTGTCGAAATGCGCGTCGAATTGATTTTTCGATGGATCGATCGATCAAGAGAGAGAGAGAGAGAAAGAGAATGTTACTGCACCGACGAAAATATAAAATATCCTAAGGAGAATGATTACAATATATATCTGTCGCAGAATGGTGGTAGGAGTAACGCATTAACATATGTAGATCACACCACCTATTACTTCGACGTAACTCCAGAAAAGTTAGAAGGCGCTTTAGATCGTTTTGCTCAATTTTTCATAGCGCCACTCTTCACAGAAAACTTGACTGAGCTGGAGATAAATGCCATAAATTCAGAGTACGAAGAATATGTAGCGAATGATGCGTGGCGATGTCATTATTTGGACAGATCATCTGCGATAGGTCATCCATTTTCGAAATTTGCCACAGGAAATAGGGAAACATTAGATGTAATACCGAAACAAAAGGGTATTAATGTTCGAAATGAGCTATTAGAGTTTTATAAAAAATATTATTCTGCAAATATTATGTCACTGTCTATTCTTAGCAAAGGTATAACGATAATTTATTGAATCTATTTATGATTAGAACATCTGAAAATATTTATATATGTATAATATTAACAAATAAATTTTAGAGAGTTTAGACGAACTCGAAAATATGATAGTGGATCTGTTTTGTGAGGTGCGAAACAATGAAATTGAAGTTCCAATATGGTCTGAACATCCATTCAAAGATGAACATTTCCGCACTATATGGTATATTGTTCCGATAAAGGATATAAGAAATTTAAGCATTTCGTTTCCTGTACCAGACATGCGTCAAAACTACCGATCTGCGGTAATATATAATATATGTATATTGATCTTTTGGCTTTAATATTTTAAATGAATATTATATCTTATTGTTAGTTTTTTCTAAATGTAACTACAAAAGAAAATATCAAAACGAGATTATTTTCTGTAGTTTTTCTTTAGCTGGACACGAATCCGTTTTTTAAATTGTTCCATCATATTACATTTTAAGAAATTGACAATTAAAGTTACAAGAAAGAGTTATTTATTTTAGATATTTTGTATATTATATACAACTATGATATGTGACGTGTTGGAACAATTTCAAAAATCGGATTCATATTCAGCGTGCTAAATTATGGGAAATGTAGCTTCGTTTCAATGTTAAAAAAAATTATTTTTTTTAATCATATTTTATATATGTACATATGAACATACACGCGTACTCGGATGCACACACGTAGTACGTACGTATGTATGTACATACGTACGGACATACATACATAACATACATTATATACATATATATGGTGTCCGATAAATTTCGACAAACTGCTTTTGTGTAAATAAAACAGACTAAATTGAGTAAAAAAAAGTCTTCTACCATTTTGTAATTTCTACATTTTTTGTTATCCACTAAGTAAAATGTCTATATAAGCGATGCATACAACAACTTTAAGGTACCTTAAAGAGTTTTTCAAGAAACATGTTTAAGATTATAAACACCTTCAAGGAAATCTTAATATTGTCTTATGTGTGCAATGTTAGTCATATTTAGCTATCTTCAAAAATTAATATATTATTAATTGTTGCAAAAATTTTTAAATGATACAAGATTTTTTTATTTAGTTTAGTCCGCTCTATCTGTGCATGAAATGTTTTGCAGTTATTTGGGACACCGTATGCGTGTGCATGTGTGCGCGTATGTGTATGCATACATATTTTTTTACATTTATTGCTATTTGTTAATATAGCCTGCGCATTATGTTTCTCATTTACTTGGACATAAAGGAAAAGGCTCATTATTATCGGCTTTGAAATCCAAGGGATGGTGTAACACCCTATTATCCGAAAAACGTCTTGCCGCCAGAGGCACCAATAGTATTTTCAATATTACTGTTGATTTGACCGAAGAAGGTATTAAGCATATCGAAGATGTTGTTCTACGGGTATTTCAGTATATTAATATGCTTAAGTTGAAAGGACCAATCAAATGGATCTACGATGTAATTGACGAAATAAATTATAATTTTATGTAGACTGTTCAGAAAATTATGCTATCATAATTTACCAGACATTTTGTGCTTCAATATCGTATATTAAATATAAAATAACATGTATTTTGTACATTTGCAGGAATATAGAGATATTGCGAATATGGATTTTCGTTTTACGGAGAAGTTTTCTCCTTGTAATTATGTGAATTTTACGGTTCAAGCGTTGCAAATATTTCCGATGAACGAAATTTTGTGCGCGGAATGTATTTATCCTGAATGGCGACCGGACTTGATTGAAGAAATAATGACATATTTAACACCGCAAAATGTTAGGATTCACGTGGTTGCAAAAGCATATGAAGATATAGCGGATGAAACTGAAAGGTGGTATGGTACTAAATATAAGAAAATGAAAATATCCAAGGAAACAATGGAAATGTGGAACTCCGCTGCCTTCAACGATGACCTGAAATTGCCTCCCAGGAATAAATTTATAGCAACTACATTTGATATCAAGCCACAAACTAATGTAATTAAAATTATCATTTTTTTAGAATATTAATCCTTGATCACATTGTGATATTCAAAGCAAAATATCGATAAAGCGTGAACTATACCGTAAAGTTTGATATGAAATAGAATTAATTATTAAATGTTAGAGTAACTTAAAAAAACTCTGTCTCCTTTATACATGTGGGGCATTCTCTGTCAAAACGGCCACCCTCCTGCCTATTTCAATTTTTCAGATAAAATGCTTTATAAGGGCTTAAAATTTTCGTTAAAGTATCTATTTTTTAAAGCCGTATGGTATTTTTCGAACAACCAAAATGGCGGACGTATTAAGAAGACAAACATGAGGAAAATACCGAAAAAGTTTCCTTTTCTTGAAAACAAAAAATACAAACCCACCTATAAAAATTATGTTATCAAGCCTAAATTGTAAATTTACCTATGCACTATTATTTGCAATATCGTATTTCAGAAAATTCAAAATGGCGGATCCAATATGTCCTACCGAAATTGAATAATTCACATGATTCGGATGACAGTCTGTATATGGGGGTTTTCAAGGTTGCTGTTTGCGAATCTGAAGTCGAAATTCAAATATTCAAAATGGCGGATATACAGACTGATACAGAATGGTAAATTTACAATTTAGGCTTGATAACATAATTTTTATAGGTGGGTTTGTATTTTTTGTTTTCAAGAAAAGGAAACTTTTTCGGTACTTTCCTCATGATTGTCTTCTTAATACATCCGCCATTTTGGTTGTTCGAAAAACACCATACGGCTTTAAAAAATAGATACTTTAACGAAAATTTTAAGCCCTTATAAAGCATTTTATCTGAAAAATTGAAATAGGCAGGGGGGTGGCCGTTTTGACAGAGAATGCCCCATGTATATTTATACATGTATATATAGTTTTTATGTAGTGATAGTAATTATGTGTAAAAAGTGTTTGTGAATGTATATATTTGTATCATTATAACTTTACAAAAATACATACATGCTGAGGTTTAAAGATTGGTAAGTTTGGACAACAGAAAGCTAAGTAACAGATTGTAATACAAATAAGAAAAGTGCAATGCAATAATTTTGACTTTGACTTGTTTTTGCACATGAAATTGTCTTTTGTTCTACTGTATTTGATCTTATGTATATGCATGTTTGCATGTCATCGTATGTATTAACAGGTATAAATTTTACAGATAGAAAAGTTTCCTATTATTTTGGAGGATACATCATTTGTTAGACTTTGGTATAAAAAAGATGATGAATTTCTTGTTCCTAAAGCAATTATGAACTTCGATATTTTCAGGTATGTATTAAGTGATTGTATGAGATACAAAATATGGATCAGTGGATCAGGCTATTGAGAGTCAAACGTGGTTCTTATTACGTAATTGTCTATTTATTCATAAAAATCTTGAATGTTTCGACTCACTTTGGAGTCATCTTCAGCATACATAATCTCTATACATTCTTGAAATTACGTAATAAGAACAACGTTTGACTCTCAATAGCCTGATCCACTGATCCATATTTTTTGTTTTTGGAAAATAAGAGAGTTCGTAAGAAGATTACACTTGGATTTGAATGAAATACGTTACTGCTATAATTGATTAATGTAATACTGTGTAAAGCCCGATCTACAATTGCGTAAATGTAGTTGTAAAAATTGATCAATTACAGTTGAATATGAGCAGAACATCCAACTGTGATTGGAAGATTCTTACAACTACGATCACTTGCAACTACGTTTATGCAATTGTAGATCAGGCTTAATACCGAATGTAATATTGTGTAATACCAAAATATTTTTAAATAAAATTTTGAAATATTCTGACAACTTAAACGATTTTAATTATTAATTTACATTATGATAAAATTAGATATTAATGTGCATAGAAAATAATATTAATAAGTTGGTTATTACTGAAATTACATATTTTAAAAAAATAAATTTAATTTTACAATTATGATTCTTAAAATATTGGGTAAACCTTTACGAAAGGGGACCACCTTCCAATAACCTTGACACGTTGTCAAGGTCATGACCCTGAGTAACCTCCGGCAGGTATTAGCCGTCGCTCGTCCTTCGTTAAAAAGTTATTAACAATCAAAGTTTTAAAAATAACGTCTTATTTCTACTATATACCATCTTAAACATTATTCTACACATTACATATTGACTTCATACACTACACGAACTCCAATTCCTCCCCCTCCCCCCTCCAAGAGACGTACGACTTCTATGTTTGCACTGTTGTAATTTTAAAATTAAGGTATAATATATAATACATGTATGATATTGAGTACTATTCTACACTTTTCCCTGTTCAGAAACGTTAAACTTTCCACGAGAGTAACTCCCCCCCCCCCCCCCCCACCTGCACAGGGGCACACGACTTCTACGATTATACTGTCGGGGCAGACCTCTGTGACGGTAAGGGTGCGGGGGGGTGGCCGAAGGCAACAGTACAATCGTAGAAGTCGTGTGCCCGTGTGCCCCTGTGCAGGGGGGGAGGGGGAAATGAAAGTTACTTCTCGTGGAAAGTTTAACGTTTCTGAACAGGGAAAGGTGTAGTATAGTACTTGATATCATACGTATACAGCAGAAATGAAAAGTATATTTTAGAACTATGATTGTTAATAACTTTTTAACGAAGGACGAGCGACGGCTAAAACCTGTAGGAGGTTACTCAGGGTCGTGACCTTGACAGCATATGTCAAGGTCAAGGTCATCGGAGGGTGGTCCACTTTTGTAAAGGTTTACCAAATATTGTTATTTAGAGATGAGAATTAAATATAATCTTTTATAAGAAAAAAATATTTTTTCGTAATTATAGGTATATGTTTGTTTTTTATCTAATTTATAGTCCATTTGCCTTTCTGGATCCCCTTAGTTACAATTTAACTTACATGTTTATTCAGCTGTTTCATGATTCTCTTAACGAATATACATATGCTGCTGAATTAGCTGGTTTACAATGGAAACTTGATACTTCTCCATATGGAATAAAAGTGAGTACACATAATAACAAGTAATAGAATATAATGTATATTATTTAAATAAATTTGTTTATTTGAATAAATTATTGTTCAATTTGTTATTAATATTAGTAACGTTTGGAATAAACATTATTTCACGCATATACATAAAATATTGCTTATTCAGAAATTGTTTATTTCTTATCTTTAATTATTCGTCATATGCTCAATTTTATTCCTATGTAATAATGTGTGTCAACTGTTTTATAAAAATACATTCGTAATTTAAAGAAAGATCAATTCTTTTTATAGCTCTTTATAAGTGGTTATGACAATAAACAGCATGTACTGTTAGAAAAACTAATGGATCGAATGATAAATTTTAAGGCTGATCCAAAGAGATTTGAAATTATAAAGGAAAAAGTATGTATAATAAATACAATCAATATTTTTAATTTTATTA
The DNA here is from genome assembly GCF_001594065.2 of Cyphomyrmex costatus. NCBI lineage: Eukaryota > Metazoa > Arthropoda > Insecta > Hymenoptera > Formicidae > Cyphomyrmex > Cyphomyrmex costatus. Next base: position 44,216 of record NW_017280327.1, on the reverse strand, counting down.
AGCAGCATATTTATGTAGAATTATTATAGTATATTAGGGACTTGAAAAACTTTGCTGCTCAACAGCTTTATCAACAAGCTGTTTATTATCTTGCAGCTCTGTTAGCAGAGCAATCTTGGCTTGAGAAAGAATTATTGGAAGCTACTGCCTGTAAGCATAAAAGAGAACTTATATTTTTTGAAAAAATTATTTTCATTCTCTCTCTCTCTCTCTCTCTTTCTCACACACATACACACACACACACACACACACATTTCTTTTAGTTAGCTTCTTTTAGGACAATTACAGCACATAATAATGACATATAATTAATATTTCTATGTATATAGATTTAAGTGTTGAAGGACTACAGAAGTTTATACCACAGCTGTTCAGTAAGGTGCACGTGGAATGCTTAATATATGGTAACGTGACTATAACGGAAGCTACATATATACGTAAATTAATTGAGTCTAAGTTAACAACTGGAGTGCCCAACATAATACCCTTGTTAGAAAAGCAACTGTTATTATTCCGTGAAATTAAACTAGAAGATGGTAAGGATCCTCCAGACTGAGGGGTTGGATATTAGACTAATAACCTAATTTCGAAAAAATCTATTATTACGGATACCTCATAAGAGGTAGATCTTGTCCCATCTTGGAATGTTGTGCCATTGAATGGAATAGAATAAATATATTTTTTTTACAGGTTGCCACTTTCTGTTCGAAGTAGAAAATAATTTACATAAAAGTTCTTGTACAATGGTATATTATCAAACTGGTTTACAATCAACGGAGTCGAATATGCTCTTAGAACTCTTAACACAAATCATTGAGGAACCTTGCTTCAATATCTTAAGAACGAAGGAACAATTAGGTTACACAGTATTTTGTCGTATACATAGAACAAGTGGAACACAAGGCTTGCTAATCATTGTACAAGGTGATAAACATCCACAATATGTCGAAAAACGAATTAATTTATTTTTAGATTATATGTTGGTGAGTATAATATTTTTCATGATAAAAAATATTACATATTTGTGTTGGAAAACTGTTTTTGTTAATCGTTTGTATCGAATTTTTTAACATATATTCAAGTATTAATTTAATATAATAGTTATGTTATTTAAAAATTTTATGTTAAAGTGATATTTATTAGTGCCAAAATGACATAATTTATTAAGTGAACAAGTAAAATAATATGTTTTAAAATGTAAATTCTAAGATAAATGAATGTAATTGAGCATATCATAAATATTAATTCTACTAAAAAAAAATTCTTTTTACAAACTGTCAATAAATACAAAAATTTAAGTAAACTGTTTGGGACATGTAACATTTATTATATTCGACATAAATTTCCCAATATATATATATATATAATGGCCTATATTTAAAAAAATTAGCGCGCTAATATACTATAGCTATAAATAGTTTACGTTATGGATACTATAGAATTTTAGAAATAAAAGCATGCTTTTAACGATGAAAACACGTTCTGAATACGACTTAATGTATAATAATATACAGGATGTCATGTAAGTGTTTTTTTCCATTCCTTTTGTGTAGACAGAGTAGGCTGAACTGTATCGAAAGATTCTCTACCACTTTGCAATTTTCGCAATGGTTAACAAGATATGAATTTTTAAATATAGCGGACACAGTTTAGTCCGCTCTATCACAAAAGCGATGGAAAAAAACTTACGTAACACCCTGTATAGTATGTGCATGAACATGGAACTACATTTTCTTTACATATTTATTATATAATATCTTATAATACATTATAATCAAATATATTGTTCAATTTTTTGTTATAATACAAATGTTTTTGTTAAAGTTAAAATTACTAATAATTCCAGAATCACATATCTACCTTAACGGAAGAGCAATTTGAAAAATACAAGAAAACTATAGCTACATCACGTTTAGGAAACCCAAAAAGATTAAGTGCAAGGTGTACCATATATTGGAATGAGATTATAGACCAACAATATAACTTCGATCGAGTCAATATCGAAGAGGCTTACTTAAAGACGATATCACTGCAGCAATTACTTAATTTCTTTAAGGTAATCAATTTACTCTTATATATAGAATATATCATTTAATGTTACTCTGAAAGGGAAATATTTTATCATAAAAAAGAAATAGAAAATGTACGATAACTTTTTTTTATATAAGATATAATTATCGAAAAAACTTCGATAATTGAAAAATTAATATATTATTAATATTATATGTACATCTGTCATATAAAATATATCTTTTAGGAAAATGTACATAGTAAAACTCGACGTAAATTGTCAGTACATGTGATCTCTACAGCAACATCAACGGAAAACAATTCACCTGATAACACAACTGACAAAACTGCCAATTTATCAATTAATAAAGAAGTTAAGAAAATCGATGATATTACATCATTCAAAAATAGTCAATCTTTTTATCCTCTATTTAAACCGCTTGAAAAATATTTTCTCAGGAAAGGTGTACGCTCTTCTAAATTATAAAAAAAGTGGTGATGAAGTATCCTTGGCGAAAATAGAAAAGCTTCCTGAAACGTTGAAGAAGCGTAGATGACTCTTCGTTGACTTTTCGTGGAGAGTTAGTGACGTTCGCTTAACGCTTCCTGATGCTCCGATTTTTGGAACGTTTGAATACGCTTGCCACACGCTTCATTAACTCTCCTTTGAACGTATATGGAACGTTGCCTTACGCTCCTTCTACGCTGCAGCGATTAAAATTTTTCTACTCTTGACTTACACTTCCCGAACACTTCATGAAAAGTGGGTAGAACGTTGCGTTACGCTACTTCTATGCTCCAAGGATTGACATTTTCTACTCTTGGTTTACACTTCCCGAACACTTCATGAAAAATGCACGAAACGTGGCGTTACGTTTCTTTAACGTTCCAAAGATTAAACTTTTTTTTCCTCTTAATTTACACTTTCCGAACACTTCATGAAAAGTGCGTGAAACTTTATGTTACGCTCCTACGGTCCAACGATTGACAGTTACTACTCTTGGTTCACATTTCCCAAACACTTTATAAAAAATGAGCGGAACGTAGCATTACGTTTCAATTTGATATTGTCTACATTTGATTTATATTTTTCGAAATCTTCGTGAAAAATGCGCGAAATATTGCTTGCGTTTCTTATAGAGCGCAATATGTCGTTTCGCACACTTTTTACAAAGCGGGTGGGAAATGTAAACCGATTAGAAAAATGTTAATCTTTGGAGCGCAGAAGAAGCGTAATGCAACGTTTCGCGCACTTTTTATGAAGTGTTCGGGAAGTGTAAATCAAGAATAGAAAATGCGAATCTTTTGAATGTAAAAGAAGCGTAATGTTACGTTCCACCTACTTTTCATAAAGTGTCCGAGAAGTGTGACCCATGAGTAAAAAATGCAGCGTAGAAGTAGCGTAATTAAAACCGTCCGGAATACTATACTTAAGTTTCTACACAGGGTCCACTAACATTCAGTGTTCATGGATCGTGGAAATAGCACTTCCCGTACGATTGCATAGTTCAGCACCATGGATGTTGGTACATGATTGGATGGGTGACCGCTTAGAAAAATAAGGAATTAATCCTCAACTGGAAGGTAATAACGTTCGTTGACGCTAGTATGACGTTACATTAACACCAGGGCAAGAGTACATGGAGAGTGATGAAGCGTCAATGAAGCGTCAGAATTCTATATCCTCAACGCTTTGTTACTTTCGGTGTACTCTTCTAGAGGAGTGAAGTAACTCTCTGTTAACATTTTTTTTACATTTAGTAAACACTTCCCTAACATTCTGATGTTCCAATCTACGCTACTCAAAAAGTTTGATGACGCTTTCATAACGCTGTCTTTACGTTTCGTCTACACTCCAATTTACGCTTCGATTACATTTGATTGACGCTATATTTTCACCAGGATAATAGTGAATAAGATGCATACTTTTATGCATAATCTGAGAAAATATTGATGCATTATTTTAGAGAAATTAATAAAATTAATGTACTCAAGGTAATTCTTTAGTAAAGTGTCGAAAATTTGGGGTGTTTCATCAAGAACCACCCAAAGGCATATTTGCATAATTTAGATAAAGTATTAAAACTATTTTAATGAAATCGTATAAAACATATGATAATAAATCAAGAGCTGCATCTTCATTAAACGAAAACAAGGTGACATTACAGTATTTACTTTTCGAGGTTAAATTTGTATGCAAGTTTGTGCATGTAAATATTTTTCCAGAATTCTAGAATGACCGTTGACCTATTACTTTTTTGTAACCATATTACAATCATAATTTTGTAAACTGTTAGAATTTTGTTTTTTAGAGAAGTCTATAATGCAGACAGCAGACAATATTTACAGTATTATTTACAAAATGTTTGTAAGATTTATGTTTAATATTTTGGTAATCTTAGATTGTATTACTCATGAAAAATTGAGTAACAAATGTTAATAGCGAAATATTGAGATGTCAATAGTTTTTGAATGGTGAGCCTGTCAAATTACAGCATGTAATAATTGTTTATTTTGTGTTTTAGAAGTAATAATTGTTTATTATTTAAAATGTGTATTTCTCTAAAATATATGCTTTTTAATGATATTTTATCAAATTTGCAATTAAAATTACTCTTCGGCAAAATTAAGGAGGTTTTCTCTTTACTTCGGCAAGAGAATGTAATATGTTAAGAATTACTTGAAATTTTGGACATAGCTTTATCTACAAAGTGTTTTTTAAATTTTTTCAGATTTTTTGATCAGCGCATTTTTCTGTAATAATAAAATTTTGTATTTTATATTAGATGATCTCTCTTTCTCTTATAGAAGACTCGTATATATTATATGTATATATATGTATCTGTTTTCAACAAATATAAATATTTGCAATGTTAAGAATCGAATAAATTTATGTTTAACCCTCGGACAGCGGGACGTCGTGATACTCGCATGCACGGCGGACGCAAAGTCAAAAGTGACCCCCAAGAGTAAAATTGATTCAAAATATTTGAGAAGCAGCTTTTTTATTAAAATATATAGTAAACTATTTCAAATATGTGTAGGAAGGGACATAAAAAGATTTTATTATCTATTAGGTTCGTATTTATATATATATAGTCGTTCCTCAAGATATTATAATTACTAAAATATTTTTATGTTTATTATTTGGTATAAAAAAAGAGTTCTTTAGTTTGTTTTAATTTTGTTTACTAAAATATTGCTTTTCAAGAATTTTTTTACTCAAGTACTATTAACTTTACAAAAAAACAGTAAAAGACAAAAATTGTTTATTTTTTTCTCATAAAGCTGTAGAAATTTTTTCAGAATTTTTTATCAACCGTTTAGTACTGCATCTTCTTATTATATAACAACTATTTTTACCAGAATAAGAAACTAAAAAATTCTTGAAAACCAATATTTTAGTAATTATAGATTGTTAACTATTGCGAAAATTACAAAATGGTACAGGAATTTTCGACTCAGTATTGTCTGTTCTACCCATGCACGAAACATTGTGCGGTTATTTCCTAACACCCTGTATAATAAAGAGAAAAAATATTTAATTTAATTCAATTATAAAATTTTAATTACACTGTATTTCAATTAGGGGAGACCGGGTCTCGTTGGCACAAGAGGTAAGTTGGCAGTGCGTTCAGTTTATGTACTTGCGGCAAAAGAAACAATGGAAAAATTATTGCAAAATATGTCTTTTATAACATAGGTACTTATCCTTAAGTTTCATTTAAATCAAACAAGTATTGTAATAAAAAAAGAGAAAAATGTAATTCAAGGGGCACGAAGCAGATTTTCGAGTTTTTTAATATTTCGTATTAATACTTCTCAGCTTGAGAAAATAAATCTAAGTGACGTATTATTAGTTAAAACAAAAGTTTTTGTTAGTATACGACATGCTATTTTGAGTGATGATAGTAATTTGTTGTAATAAAACCATTAAAATCAAATATATGTAGAGATGGGGTACGTTGACTCATATTTAATGCAACTTATGCAAGGTCAGCATAGGTTAGCATGATTTGTTTATCGTTCGCACATGAGTAGTGAGACGTCGGCGTCGGTGTTCTCGGCGTACTACCTACTTAGATCTAAAAATCTAAAAAATTGTATGTAACTTCGTATATATTTATTAAGTATATGAGAAAATAAATGTAATTATTGCAACATGTGTTACGATAATTGTAACAAAACTACTTAATTTAAGGTTAAATTAGAGATTAATTTTGTATACACATCGAATTATCGTAATATCTGAGCATGTTTCGTATTTTTGGGTGCTTTCCATTTAGCAACACAAGTCTACATAAATATCATTCTATCTCTCGTGATAGTCAGTGAATAACAAGGACAGAATGACACTTGGCGACTTGTGTCACCAAATGGAAAACATTTTGCTGCTTTTATTACTATTTATGAACAATCGCGAGTTTATTATATGTGTTTATCATATGTTTTTGAATACGTATTAGTATCGCTTTTAGGGTTCTTAAAGAAAAAATGAGAAATTATAAGAGAAAAACTAACAGAGCCTCTGTGCCGGAAGATATTGTGATGAGAGCAGTAAATAGTGTAGTAGATGATGGCCAAAGCTATAAGAGCATGTCAAATGCATATGAAATTCCGATACGATCTTTAATCAGATATTGTAATAAATATAGAAAAATGAATATTCATGAAGCGAGTATATCAACACAAAATAAATCTTTGAATGTAGGATATAAAGAATTGTTCAAAATTTGTTTTTAATGATGTGGAAGAAGTTAAATTAGAAAAATATCTCATGAAGTGTAATGATATTTATTTTGGACTATCACAAAAAGAAGTGAGAAAACTGGCATACCAATATGATGTTGCTATTGAAGCAAAATTTCCTGAAAGCTGGACGAAGAATATCATGGTTGGACCAGATTGGTTTACTAAATTTATGAAACGCCACACAAAATTGAGTATAAGATCGCCTGCAACAAGTGTAGCTCGTGCTACAAGCTTTAATCGTACTAATGTGGAATTGTTTTTTAACAAATTTAATAAAGGTTATGACACGATTTAAATTTCAACCATGTGATGTATGGAATATGGATGAGACTGCAGTGTTTACAGTGCAGAAACAAAATAAAATAGTGGCAAGGCGTGGCATTAAACAAATTGGACGTTTGACTTCTGCAGAGAGAGGACACTGGTTACAGTAGCTTGTACTGTATCAGCTACTGGGAATTCTGTTCCATCAATTTTTGTGTTTCCTCCAGTTCACTTCAAGGATCATTTTATCCACGATGGTCCTGTGGGTTGTGCTGGAGGAGCCAATCCAACAGGATGGATAAATGAAACAAATTTTCTTATATACTTGACTCATTTCGTAAAGAATGTGAAACCCAGCCGAATCAATCGTGTTCTACTTTTATTAGATAATCATGACACTCATTTATCAATTAATACTCTTAATTTTGCAAAGGAAAATGGAATTATTATGTTGTCATTTCCAGCGCACTGCTCTCATAAGATGCAGCTATTAGACGTCAGCGTTTACGGTCCATTAAAAAAATTTTTAAGTACTGCTCAAGATTCATGGATGTTAAGTCATCCAGGTAAAACTCTTAGCATATATGATATACCTGGTATCGTCAAAGAAGTTTTGCCCTTGGCTCTAACACCTTCAAATATTATGATAGGTTTCAGAGTAAGTTGAAAAGTCTTGTATTTTAAATAATATTGTTACAGTTACTACCTATATTTTGTATGTGTGGTTATTATAACTATTTATTTTACTCTATAATTTTATAAATTAATTTCTAACATATGCGAATTTATAATTTTCGGTATAAAATATTTTAATATCTTACAAGTAATATTTTTTTTGCAGAAGCCAGGCATCTACCCATTAAATCAAAATGCATTTACTGACATGGATTTTGCTCCATCATACGTGACAGATAGAGTTGAAGCACCTCAACAAGAAAACATAATTACAATATCAAATGTAGGTAAATATATATACCTATATAAATTATATGTATATGTATATATATAAATTTAATATTATAATAATAAAAATTTATATATATGTATATATAATTTTATAAGAATTATCTACACAGGCTGTTTTTCTTTAAACTAATATAGAAACAAAATATAACAGAGCTTTGTACAGCTAATGTACAACTTTTTAATCAAAATGATTTATGGACTGATCCTTATAATTTAAATAAAATTCCTGTCGCAATATTATCTGTAAGTACACGAGTATTATTTTAGTTTCGTCTTTATATCTTTTCCTAATTACTATAATATAATTTATTGTTTTCTGATAGAGCGATGACAGGTAGAATTATTAAAAACTTGACTTAAGAATAAAAAAAAATTTTATCTTAACAATAATAAACTGGAAATTTATAATTCATGTAACAGTTTGTGTATTATTTATTTTGTTACATTTATACCTATCTATTTAATAGCTGCGTTTGGTAACGTAAATCTGAGGCGTCGGAGTGCTCTTATATTATAGCATATGTGACATGTACTGTAGAAAAAGAGCACTCTGACGCCACAGACTTGCATTGCCGAACGCAGTTAATATAAATATGTCTAGGGTAAAGCATGGAGCTATTTCGTTCATTTTTTATAGTACTGTCGATGCAAGGAATAGACAGCTGACTAAAATTGTGTACATCAATGCCTACTAATGTCTAAGTAATACCCAAGTAATGCTCAAGTAATATTCAAAATTTGTACACCGTAACGTCTCCTCAGCAGTTTATTCCTCATATTTATGTTTCTCAGCAGCGTATACTGAACATTTAAAGATCATACTTGTACTCTCAAAAATCAATCATGATTGCATAAGATAGTTATAAACATGTTACTGCAAGATATTATTTTATATTATCTTAAAATTGAAAATGATGAAATAGTTTTGTTCTACTCTATATATTTTTAGTATTTTAATATTTTATTGTATTGATACTTTATTAAATATAAAATATTTAATAAAACATTTTAAATAAAGATTATTGTATTAATAATTTTTTTGAACAGTTATAATTTTGTTTTATAGTGTTTTTGAATATTGTTCAGCACACATTGATGCATAGATTATAATAGATTAACTAAATTCATAGATTCTTAAAATTTTTATTTATATTTACTTCATGTTTATAAATCAAATTGTTAAATCGGTTTCTGTTGTGGCGATTGCTTTGCCACAAATTTAAAGATTTCCTAAATCGTTGTCGTTTAGAGATATCTACACATATAGATACACGAACACATACTTGACATACACAACAAGAAACAGTTAGACGCAAGTGTAAATCTCTATTTACTCTCTAGAGAGCCTTTTAAAGCAACGAATTTCTTGCGACCGTTTTTGCATTAGTTTGGCAATACGAGTCGCAGGTAGGGAAAAAAATAGGATAGATGAATATAAACTCGAGATGCACAATTAGATTTCTGTAATTGATGTATGGTTTTATTAGATTTGTATGTTATTTTTACAAGAAAAGCATGTATAGCAAGAGAATTGTAATTTAATTTATTATTTTAAAATTAACGATGACAACCGAGATAAATACACGCGAAATAATATTTACCAAAAATAGAAATTGCGAGAAAGACGCAACGGACGAGAAG
>NW_017280327.1:25076-33764 GCF_001594065.2 Cyphomyrmex costatus | reverse complement strand
ATCAATGCCTACTAATGTCTAAGTAATACCCAAGTAATGCTCAAGTAATATTCAAAATTTGTACACCGTAATGTCTCCTCAGCAGTTTATTCCTCATATTTATGTTTCTCAGCAGCGTATACTGAACATTTAAAGATCATACTTGTACTCTCAAAAATCAATCATGATTGTATAAGGTAGTTATAAACATGTTACTGCAAGATATTATTTTATATTATCTTAAAAATGATGAAATAGTTTTGTTCTACTCTATATATTTTTAGTATTTTAATATTTTATTGTATTGATACTTTATTAAATATAAAATATTTAATAAAACATTTTAAATAAAGATTATTATATTAATAATTTTTTAGAACAGTTATAATTTTGTTTTATAGTGTTTTTGAATATTGTTCAGCACACATTGATGCATAGATTATAATAGATTAACTAAATTCATCCATTCTTAAAATTTTTATTTGTATTTTCTTCATGTTTAGAAATCAAATTGCTAAATCGGTTTCTGTTGTCGCGATTGCATTGCCACAAATTTAAAGATCTCCTAAATCGTTGTCGTTTAGAGATACACATATAGATACACGCAAGAAAAGCATGTATAGCAAGAGAATTGTAATTTAATTTATTATTTTAAAATTAACGATGACAACCGAGATAAATACACGCGAAATAATATTTACCAAAAATAGAAATTGCGAGAAAGACGCAACGGACGAGAAGCGAGCGAGAGATGCGAGACATACAGTTAATCAGCTGACGCGTAGACAAACAGTCATTTTCGGGGAATTGTCTAGCGTATTCGGAGAATATGTATATCTTTCCGTGAAAATTCGACTAATTGTAAGTGATATCGCGACCAAATTATAAACGTAATTGTAACCGAGCGATTATAATCTAGTACATTTCCTTTCTCACGCCCTTGTAAATGCACTTTTAATATATTGACGAATTACAATTTATTTCTTTTCATATTTTTATTTTCTATTTTCTGTAGTATTCTTCAGCTGGATACGAATCCGTTTTTTAAATTGTTCCATCATATTACATTTTAAGAAATTGACAATTAAAGTTACAAGAAAGAGTTATTTTTAGATATTTTGTATATTATACTATATAACTATGATATGTGATGTGTGTGTTGGAACAATTTCAAAAATCGGATTCATAATCAGCGTTCTAAATTATGTTCAGATGCACACACGTATGTACGTATGTATGTATGTATATACATACGTACATACATATATATGTATACATATATACGGTGTCCGATAAATTTCGACAACTGCTTTTGTATCAATAAAACAGACTAAATTGAGTAAAAAAGACTTCTACCATTTTGTAATTTTTACATTTTTTGTTACCCACTATGTACAATGTCTATATAAGCGATGCATACACCAATTTTAAGGTATCTTAGAGAGTTTTTCAAGAAACATGTTTAAGATTATAAACACCCTTCAAGGAAATCTTAATATTGTCTTATGTATGCAATGTTAGTCACATATTTAGCTATCTTCAAAAATTAATATTTTATTAATTGTTGCAAAAATTTTTAAATGATACAGGATTTTTTTATTTAGTTTAGTCCGCTCTATCTGTGCATGAAATGTTTTGCAGCTATTTGGGACATCGTATGCGTGTGCATGTGCGCGCGTATGTGTATACATACATATTTTTTTACATTTATTGCTATTTGTTAATATAGCCTGAGCATTATGTTTCTCATTTACTTGGACATAAAGGAAAAGGCTCATTATTATCGGCTTTGAAATCCAAGGGATGGTGTAATTCCCTAGTATCCGAAAAACGTCTTGTCGTTGGTGTGAGTAACGCATCAACGTATTTAGATTACACCACCTATTACTTCGACGTAATTCCGGAAAAGTTAGAAGGCGCTTTAGATCGTTTTGCTCAATTTTTCATAGCGCCACTATTCACAGAAAACTTGATCGAGCTGGAGATAAATGCCATAAATTCAGAGCACGAAGAAAATGTAGCAAATGATGACAGGCGATGTCATTATTTGGACAGATCATCTGCGATAGGTCATCCATTTTCGAAATTTGGAACAGGAAATAGGGAAACATTAGATGTAATACCGAAACAAAAGGGTATTAATGTTCGAAATCAGCTATTAGAGTTTTATGAAAAATATTATTCTGCAAATATTATGTCACTGTCTATTATTAGCAAAGGTATAACGATAATTTATTGAATCTATTTATGATTAGAACATCTGAAAATATTTATATATGTATAATATTAACAAATAAATTTTAGAGAGTTTAGACGAACTCGAAAATATGGTAGTGGATCTGTTTTGTGAGGTGCGAAACAAGGAAATTGAAGTTCCAACATGGCCTGAACATCCATTCAAAGATGAACATTTCCGCACTATATGGTATATTGTTCCGATAAAGGATATAAGAAATTTAAGCATTTCGTTTCCTTTACCAGACATGCGTCAACACTACCGATCTGCGGTAATATATAACATATGTATATTGATCTTTTGGCTTTAATACTTTAAATGAATATTATATCTTAGTTTTTTTTTTGTAATTACAAAAGAAAATATAAAAACTAGATTATTTTCTGTAGTATTCTTCAGCTGGATACGAATCCGTTTTTTAAATTGTTCCATCATATTACATTTTAAGAAATTGACAATTAAAGTTACAAGAAAGAGTTATTTTTAGATATTTTGTATATTATACTATATAACTATGATATGTGATGTGTGTGTTGGAACAATTTCAAAAATCGGATTCATAATCAGCGTTCTAAATTATGTTCAGATGCACACACGTATGTACGTATGTATGTATGTATATACATACGTACATACATATATATGTATACATATATACGGTGTCCGATAAATTTCGACAACTGCTTTTGTATCAATAAAACAGACTAAATTGAGTAAAAAAGACTTCTACCATTTTGTAATTTTTACATTTTTTGTTACCCACTATGTACAATGTCTATATAAGCGATGCATACACCAATTTTAAGGTATCTTAGAGAGTTTTTCAAGAAACATGTTTAAGATTATAAACACCCTTCAAGGAAATCTTAATATTGTCTTATGTATGCAATGTTAGTCACATATTTAGCTATCTTCAAAAATTAATATTTTATTAATTGTTGCAAAAATTTTTAAATGATACAGGATTTTTTTATTTAGTTTAGTCCGCTCTATCTGTGCATGAAATGTTTTGCAGCTATTTGGGACATCGTATGCGTGTGCATGTGCGCGCGTATGTGTATACATACATATTTTTTTACATTTATTGCTATTTGTTAATATAGCCTGAGCATTATGTTTCTCATTTACTTGGACATAAAGGAAAAGGCTCATTATTATCGGCTTTGAAATCCAAGGGATGGTGTAATTCCCTAGTATCCGAAAAACGTCTTGTCGTCAGAGGCTTCAGTATTTTAATTATTAGTATTGATTTAACCGAAGAAGGTATTAAGCATATCGAAGATGTTGTTCTACGGGTATTTCAGTATATTAATATGCTTAAGTTGAAAGGACCAATCAAATGGATCTACGATGTAATTGACGAAATAAATTATAATTTTATGTAGACTGTTCAGAAAATTATGCTATCATAATTTATCAGACATTTTGTGCTTCAATATCGTATATTAAATATAAAATAACATATATTTTGTACATTTGCAGGAATATAGAGATATTGCGAATATGGAATTTCGTTTTGAAGAAGGGCTTAATCCTTATAATTATGTGTGTTTTACGGTTCAAGCGTTGCAACAATTTCCCATGAACGAAATTTTGTGTGCGGAATGTATTTATCCTGAATGGCGACCGGACTTGATTGAAGAAATAATGACATATTTAACACCACAAAATGTTAGGATTCACGTGGTTGCAAAAGCATATGAAGATATAGCGGATGAAACTGAAAGGTGGTATGGTACTAAATATAAGAAAATGAAAATATCCAAGAAAACAATGGAAATGTGGAGCTCCGCTGCCTTTAACGATGACCTGAAATTGCCTCCCAAGAATAAATTTATAGCAACTACATATGATATCAAGCCAGAAACTAATGTAATTAAAATTATCATTTTTTTATAATATTAATTCTTGATCACATTGTGATATTCAAAGCAAAATATCGATGGAGCGTAAACTATACCGTAAAGTTTGATATGAAATAGAATTTAATTAAATGTTAGAATAGCTTAAAAAGATTGTGTCTCCTTTATACATGTATATAGTTTTTATGTAGTGATAGTAATTATGTGTAAAAAGTGTTTGTGAATGTATATTTCTGTATTATTATAACTTTACAAAAATATATGCTGAGGTTTAAAGATTGGTAAGTTTGCACAACAGATAGCTAACAGATTGTAATCGAAATAAGAAGAGTGCAATGCAATAATTTTGACTTTGACTTGTTTTTGCACATGAAATTGTCTTTTGTCCTACTGTATTTGATCTTATGTATATGCATGTTTGCATGTCATCGTATGTTTTACCAGGTATAAATTTTACAGATAGAAAAGTTTCCTATTATTTTGGAGGACACATCATTTGTTAGACTTTGGTATAAAAGAGATAATGATTTTCTTGCGCCTATAGCAAACATGATTTTCAATTTTTTCAGGTATGTATTAAGTGATTGTATGAGATACAAAATATGGATCAGTAGATCAGGCTGTTGAGGGTCAAACGTGATTCTTATTACGTAATTGTCTATTTATTCATAAAAATCTTGAATGTTTCGACCCACTTTGGAGTCATCTTCAGCATACATAATCTCTATACATCTTTGAAATTACGTAATAAGAACCACGTTTGACTCTCAATAGCCTGATCCACTGATCCATATTTTTGGTTTTTGGAAAATAATAGAGTTCGTAAGAAGATTACACTTGGATTTGTATGAGATACGTTGCTGCTATAATTGAATAATGTAATACTGTGTAAAGCCCGATCTACAATTGCGTAAATGTAGTTGTAAAAATTGACCAATTACAGTTGAATACGAGCAGAACATTCAACTGTGACTGGAAGATTCTTACAACTACGATCACTTCCAACTACGTTTATGCAATTGTAGATCAGGCTTAATACCGAATGTAATATTGTGTAATACCAAAATATTTTTAAATGAAATTTTGAAATATTCTGACAATTTAAACAATTTTAATTATTAATTTACATTATGATAAGATTATATATTAATGTGCATAGAAAATAATATTAATAAGTTGGTTATTCCTGAAATTACATATTAAAAAAAAATAAATTTAATTTTGCAATTATGATTCTTAAAATATTGTTATTTAAAGATGAGAATTAAATATAATCTTTTATAACAAAGAAATATTTTTTTGTGATTATATATAATATTTGTTTTTTTTCTAATTTATAGCCCATTTGCCTTTCTGGATCCCCTTAGTTACAATTTAAATCACATGTTTATTAAGCTGTTTCGTGATTCTCTTACCGAATATACATATGCTGCTGATTTAGCTGGTTTACAATGGAAACTTGATACTTCTCCATATGGAATAAAAGTGAGTACACATAATAACAAGTAATAAAATATAACGTATATTATTTAAATAAATTTGAATGTTTATTTGAATAAATTATTGTTCAATTTGTTATTAATATTAGTAACGTCTAAAACAAACATTATTTCACGCATATACATAAAATATTGCTTATTTAGAAATTGTTTATTTCTTATTTTTAATTATTCGTCATATGGTCAATTTTATTTCTATGTAATAATGTGTGTCAACTGTTTTATAAAAATACATTCGTAATTTAAAGAAAGATCAATTCTTTTTATAGCTCCTTATAAATGGTTATGACAATAAACAGCATGTACTGTTAGAAAAACTCATGGATCGAATGATAAATTTTAAGGTTGATCCAAAGAGATTTGAAATCCTAAAGGAAGAAGTATGTATAATAAATACAATCAATATTTTTAATTTTATTAAGCAGCATATTTATGTAGAATTATTATAGTTTATTAGAGACTTGAAAAACTTTGCTACTGAACAGCCTTTTCAACAAGCTGTTCATTATCTTGCAGCTCTATTAGCAGAGCAATCTTGGCTTGAGAAAGAATTACTGGAAGCTACTGCCTGTAAGCATAAAAGAGAACTTATATTTTTTGAAAAAATTATTTTCATTTTCTCTCTCTCTCTCTTTCTCACACACATACACAAACACACGTTTCTTTTAGTTAGTTTCATTTAGGACAATTACAGCACATATTAATGACATATAATTAATATTTCTATGATATATAGATTTAAGTGTTGAAGGACTACAGAAGTTTATACCACAGCTGTTCAGTAAGGTGCACGTGGAATGCTTAATATATGGTAACGTGACTATAACGGAAGCTACAGATATACGTAAATTAATTGAGTCTAAGTTAACAACTGGAGTGCCCAACATAATACCCTTGTTAGAAAAGCAATTGTTATTATCCCGTGAAATTAAACTAGAAGATGGTAAGGATCCTCCAGACTGAGGGGTTGGATATTAGACCAAAAACCTAATTTCGAAAAAATCTATTATTACGGATACCTCATAAGAGGTAGACCTTGTTCCATCTTAGAAAGTTGTGCCATTGAATGGAATAGAATATTTATGTTTTTTTACAGGTTGCCACTTTCTGTTCAAAGCAGAAAATAATTCACATAAAAATTCTTGTACAATGGTATATTATCAAACTGGTTTACAATCAACGGAGTCGAATATGCTCTTAGAACTCTTAGCACAAATCATTGAGGAACCATGCTTCAATACCTTAAGAACGAAAGAACAATTAGGCTACATAGTATTTAGTGAAAGACGTAGAACAAGTGGAACACAAGGCTTGCTAATCATTGTACAAAGTGATAAACATCCACAATATGTCGAAAAACGAATTAATTTATTTTTAGACTACATGTTGGTGAGTATAATATTTTTCATGATAAAAAATATTATATATTTGTGTTGGAAACAGTCCACTTTTTGTTAATCGTTTGTACCGAATTTTTTAACACATATTCAAGTATTAATTTAATATAATAGTTATATTATTTAAAAATTTTATATTAAATTGATATTTATTAGTGCCAAAACGACATAATTTATTATGAGTAAGTGAACAAGTAAAATAATAATATGTTTTAAAATGTAAGTTGTAAGATAAATGAATGAAATACGTAATTGAGCATATCATAAATATTAATTGTACTAAAAAAAATTCTTTTTACAAACTGTCAATATTACCTACCTTTTTCATGATTGTTTTTTCTATAGATAATATCTCTCTATGTTGTTCTCTAATATATTCATTTTATGTTAAATAAACACAAAAATTTAAGTAGACTATTTGGGACATGTAACATTTATTATATTCGACATAAATTTCCCAATAATGGACCATATTTAGAAAAATTAGCGCGCTAATATACTATAGCTATAAATAGTTTACGTTATGGATACTATAGAATTTTAGAAATAAAAGCATGCTTTTATGGATGAAAACACGTTCTGAATACGACTTAATGTATAATAATATACAGGATGTCATGTAAATTTTTTTTCCATTCCTTTTGTGTAGACAGAGCTGACTAAACTGTATCGAAAGTTTCTCTACCACTTTGCAATTTTCGCAATGGTTAACAAGATACGAATTTTTGAATATAGTGGACACAGTTTAGTCCGCTCTATCACAAATGCGATGGAAAAAACTTACGTAACACCCTGTATAGTATGTGAATGCATGAACATGGAACTACATTTTCTTTACATATTTATTATATAATATCTTATAATACTTTATAATCAAATATATTGCTCAATTTTTTGTGATAATACAAATATTTTTATTAAAGTTAAAATTACTAATAATTCCAGAATCACATATCTACCTTAACAGAAGAGCAATTTGAAAAATACAAGAAAACTATAGCTACATTACGTTTAGGAAAACCAAAAGGATTTAGTGGATGGTGTGACATATACTGGACTGAGATTAAAAACCAACGATATAACTTCGATCGAGTCAATATCGAAGAAGCTTACTTAAAGACGATATCACTGCAGCAGTTACTTAATTTCTTTAAGGTAATCAATTTACTCTTATATATAGAATATATCACTTAATGTTACTCTGAAAGGGAAATATTTTATCATAAAAAAGAAATAGAAAATGTACGATAACTTTTTTTTATATAAGATATAATTTTCGATAAAACTTCGATAATTGAAAAATTAATATATTATTAATACATCTGTCATATAAAATATATCTTTTAGGAAAATGTACATAGTAAAACTCGACGTAAATTGTCAATACATGTGATCTCTACAGCAACATCAACGGAAAACAATTCACCTGATAACACAACTGATAAAACTGCCGATTTATCAATTGATAAAGAAGTTAAGAAAATCGATGATATTATATCATTTAAAAATAGTCAATCTTTATATCCTCGACTTGAACCGCTTCAAAAATATTTTCTCAGGAAAGGTGTACGCTCTTCTAAATTATAAAAAAAGTAGTGATGAAGTAATAGTGAATAAGATGAATAAATTTACTTTTATGCATAATCTGAGAAAATATTGATGCATTATTTTAGAGAAATTAATAAAATTAATGTACTTAAGGTAATTCTTTAGTA
>NW_017280327.1:8659-19064 GCF_001594065.2 Cyphomyrmex costatus | reverse complement strand
AACAAAATATAACAGAGCTTTGTACAGCTAATGTACAATTTTTTAATCAAAATGATTTATGGACTGATCCTTATAATTTAAATAAAATTCCTGTCGCAATATTATCTGTAAGTACACGAGTATTATTTTAGTTTCGTCTTTATATCTTTTCCTAATTACTATAATATAATTTATTGTTTTCTGATAGAGCGATGACAGGTAGAATTATTAAAAACTTGACTTAAGAATAAAAAAAAATTTTATCTTAACAATAATAAACTGGAAATTTATAATTCATGTAACAGTTTGTGTATTATTTATTTTGTTACATTTATACCTATCTATTTAATAGCTGCGTTTGGTAACGTAAATCTGAGGCGTCGGAGTGCTCTTATATTATAGCATATGTGACATGTACTGTAGAAAAAGAGCACTCTGACGCCTCAGACTTGCATTACCGAACGCAACTAATATAAATATGTCTAGGGTAAAGCATGGAGCTATTTCGTTCATTTTTTTATAATATTGTCGATGCAAGGAATAGACAGCTGTCTAAAATTGTGTACATCAATGCCTACTAATGTCTAAGTAATACCAAAGTAATGCTCAAGTAATATTCAAAATTTGTACACCGTAATGTCTCCTCAGCAGTTTATTCCTCATATTTATGTTTCTCAGCAGCGTATACTGAACATTTAAAAATGATACTTGTACTCTCAAAAATCAATCATGATTGTATAAGATAATTATAAACATGTTACTGCAAGATATTATTTTATATTATCTTAAAATTGAAAATGATGAAATAGTTTTGTTCTACTCTATATATTTTTAGTATTTTAATATTTTATTGTATTGATACTTTATTAAATATAAAATATTTAATAAAACATTTTAAATAAAGATTATTGTATTAATAATTTTTTTGAACAGCTATAATTTGGTTTTATAGTGTTTTTGAATATTGTTCAGCACACATTAATGCATAGATTATAATAGATTAACTAAATTCATCCATTCTTAAAATTTTTATTTGTATTTTCTTCATGTTTAGAAATCAAATTGCTAAAACGGTTTCTGTTGTGGCGATTGCTTTGCCACAAATTTAAAGATCTCCTAAATTGTTATCGTTTAGAGATATTTACACATATAGATACACGAACACATACTTGACATACACAACAAGAAACAGTTAGACGCAAGTGTAAATAGAGAGAGAGAGAGAGCCTTATAAAGCAACGAATTTCTTGCGACCGTTTTTGCATTATAGTTTGGCAATACGAGTCGCAGGTAGGGAAAAAAATAGGATAGATGAATATAAACTCGAGATGCACAATTAGATTTCTGTAATTGATGTATGGTTTTATTAGATTTGTATGTTATTTTTACAAGAAAAGCATGTATAGCAAGAGAATTGTAATTTAATTTATTATTTTAAAATTAACGATGACAACCGAGATAAATACACGCGAAATAATATTTACCAAAAATAGAAATTGCGAGAAAGACGCAACGGACGAGAAGCGAGCGAGAGATGCGAGACATACAGTTAATCAGCTGACGCGTAGACAAACAGTCATTTTCGGGGAATTGTCTAGCGTATTCGGAGAATATGTATATCTTTCCGTGAAAATTCGACTAATTGTAAGTGATATCGCGACCAAATTATAAACGTAATTGTAACCGAGCGATTATAATCTAGTACATTTCCTTTCTCAAGCGCTTGTAAATGCACTTTTAATATATTGACGAATTACAATTTATTTCTTTTCATATTTTTATTTTGGTGACCTTATATTCCACTACCACGTCATTCCTTATTCCTGCGCTCCTTTATATCTTTACGGAGTTAATAAACTTAATAAACTAAACTGTGACCAATATGTCGACACATCGAGTGGAAACGCGATATGATGATATAATAAAATCGCAAAATGACGACCGATTATATAGGGGTTTAGTACTTTCTAATAAAATGAAAGTTCTTTTAATAAGCGATCCAAGAACTGACCAAAGTGCTGCTGCAATGGACATTAAAATCGGTAAGTATATTATTTTGTTATTTTGCTTAATATTTTTAATGATTCTCATAAGAAGTTCTTATTAAATCATTCTGCATATATAATATTATAAATTATAACAAATATATAAAGGAAAAATAAATGATTCTTTTATAAATATATGTTTAAACAAATATAAGAATCTTTTTACGACCGTACAATTGATAAATAATAATAAGAAGAAAGAAAGCAAAGCCATTAACGGTAAAAGCTAGATCACAATGCTTATTATAATGTGTGAGTTTATATACCGCATATGTAGTTCACTCAATCGCGTGATATATATATTTATTAAAAAATATGTATTCATATATAAACATTTTTTATTGGATAAATCTTTGGTGTTTAAATAATTCGGTATAAATTTATATACTTATATATCTAAAATTCTGTCGAAATGTGCGTCGAATTGATTTTTCGATCGGTCGATCGATCGATCGATCGATCGAGAGAGAGAGAGAGAGAGAGAGAGAGAGAGAGAGAGAGAGAGAGAGAGAGAGAGAGAAAGAAAGAGAATGTTACTGCATCGACGACCATATTATCACAAATTGAATTGCTTAGCAATTTAATAATTTGATTCATATATGTATTTTATAATGGAAAGAACTTAACAATGATAAATATTAAAATCTGTAAACAATTTATTGTAAAAAATATTAATTCAGTCGGGGATTGAACCCGGATCTTATGTGTGCGTGTGTGTGTGTGTGTGTTAAGCATCATAAGCTTTTAGACCACGAAGACAATATTTTTATATTTTTGTCGTCTATGTATATTTTTTTTAGTCACATTATGTTGTTAATATTGTTTACATTTTCAACTGGATTTGGTTGTATTTCATAATAATGGACATTAACATATTTTTATTAATGATTATCAAATTAATTAATTTCACAAATTATAGATAAAATATGTATTACAGGCTCTATGAGCGATCCAGATGATCTACCTGGATTAGCGCACTTCTGCGAACACATGTTATCCTTAGGAACGAAAAAATATCCTAAAGAGAATGATTACAATTTATATCTGTCGCAGAATGATGGTAGGAGTAACGCAATAACGTATTTAGATTTCACCACCTATTACTTCGACGTAACTCCGGAAAAGTTAGAAGGCGCTTTAGATCGTTTTGCTCAATTTTTCATAGAGCCACTCTTCACAGAAAACTTAACTGAGCTGGAGATAAATGCCATAAATTCAGAGCACGAAGAAAATGTAGCGAATGATGCGTGGCGATGTAATTATTTGGACAGATCATCTGCGATAGGTCATCCATTTTCAAAATTTAGCACAGGAAATAGGGAAACATTAGATGTAATACCGAAACAAAAGGGTATTAATGTTCGAAATGAGCTATTAGAGTTTTATGAAAAATATTATTCTGCAAATATTATGTCACTGTCTGTTTATAGCAAAGGTATAACGATAATTTATTGAATCTATTTATGAGATTAGAACATCTGAAAATATTTATATATGTATTATATTAACAAAAAAATTTTAGAGAGTTTAAACGAACTCGAAAATATGGTAGTGGATCTGTTTTGTGAGGTGCGAAACAAGGAAATTGAAGTTCCAACATGGCCTGAACATCCATTCAAAGATGAACATTTCCGCACTATATGGTATATTGTTCCGATAAAGGATATAAGAAATTTAAGCATTTCGTTTCCTTTACCAGACATGCGTCAACACTACCGATCTGCGGTAATATATAACATATGTATATTGATCTTTTGGCTTTAATACTTTAAATGAATATTATATCTTAGTTTTTTTTTTGTAATTACAAAAGAAAATATAAAAACTAGATTATTTTCTGTAGTATTCTTCAGCTGGATACGAATCCGTTTTTTAAATTGTTCCATCATATTACATTTTAAGAAATTGACAATTAAAGTTACAAGAAAGAGTTATGTTTAGATATTTTGTATATTATACTATATAACTATGATATGTGATGTGTGTGTTGGAACAATTTCAAAAATCGGATTCATAATCAGCGTTCTAAATTATGTTCAGATGCACACACGTATGTACGTATGTATGTATGTATATACATACGTACATACATATATATATACATATATACGGTGTCCGATAAATTTCGACAAACTGCTTTTGTATAAATAAAACAGGCTAAATTGAGTAAAAAAAGTCTTCTAGCATTTTGCAATTTTTACATTTTTTGTTACCCACTAAGTACAATGTCTATATAAGCGATGCATACAACAATTTTAAGGTACCTTAGAGAGTTTTTCAAGAAATATGTTTAAGATTATAAACACCCTTCAAGGAAATCTTAATATTGTCTTATGTGTGCAACGTTAGTCACATATTTAGCTATCTTCAAAAATTAATATTTTATTAATTGTTGCAAAAATTTTTAAATGATACAGGATATTTTTATTTAGTTTAGTCCGCTCTATCTGTGCATGAAATGTTTTGCAGCTATTTGGGACACAGTATGCGTGTGCATGTGCGCGCGTATGTGTATACATACATATTTTTTTACATTTATTGCTATTTGTTAATATAGCCTGAGCGTTATGTTTCTCATTTACTTGGACATAAAGGAAAAGGCTCATTATTATCGGCTTTGAAATCCAAGGGATGGTGTAACTCTCTAGTATCCGAAAAACGTCTTGCCGCCAGAAACTTCAGTACTTTAATTATTAGTTTTGATTTGACCGAAGAAGGTATTAAGCATATCGAAGATGTTGTTCTACGGGTATTTCAGTATATTAATATGCTTAAGTTGAAAGGACCAATCAAATGGATCTACGATGTAATTGACGAAATAAATTATAATTTTATGTAGACTGTTTCGAAAATTATGCTATCATAACTTACCAGACATTTTGTGCTTCAATATCCTATATTAAATATAAAATAACATGTGTTTTGTATATTTGCAGGAATGTAGAGATATTGCGAATATGGACTTTCGTTTTAAGGAGAGGCTTCATCCTTATGATTACGTGAATTTTACGGTTCAAGCGTTGCAACAATTTCCCATGAACGAAATTTTGTGCGCGCAATGTATTTATCCTGAATGGCGACCGGACTTGATTGAAGAAATATTGACATATTTAACACCACAAAATGTTAGGATTCACGTGGTTGCAAAAGCATATGAAGATATAGCGGATGAAACTGAAAGGTGGTATGGTACTAAATATAAGAAAATGAAAATATCCAAGGAAACAATGGAAATGTGGAGCTCCGCTGCCTTTAACGATGACCTGAAATTGCCTCCCAAGAATACATTTATAGCAACTACATTTGATATCAAGCCAGAAACTAATGTAATTAAAATTATCATTTTTTTATAATATTAATTCTTGATCACATTGTGATATTCAAAGCAAAATATCGATGGAGCGTGAACTATACCGTAAAGTTTGATATGAAATAGAATTTAATTAAATGTTAGAATAGCTTAAAAAAATTCTGTCTCCTTTATACATGTATATTCATACATGTATAGTTTTTATGTAGTGATAGTAATTATGTGTAAAAAGTGTTTGTGAATGTATATATTTGTATTATTATAACTTTACAAAAATATATACTGAGGTTTAAAGATTGGTAAGTATGCACAACAGAAAGCTAACAGATTGTAATACAAATAAGAAAAGTGCAATGCAATAATTTTGACTTTGACTTGTTTTTGCACATGAAATTATCTTTTGTCCTACTGTATTTGATCTTATGTATATGCATATTTGCATGTCATCGTATGTATTAACAGGTATAAATTTTACAGATAGAAAAGTTTCCTATTATTTTGGAGGATACATCATTTGTTAGACTTTGGTATAAAAAAGATGAAGAATTCTTTTTGCCTATATCAAAAATGATATTCGATTTTTTCAGGTATGTATTAAGTGATTGTATGAGATACAAAATATGGATCAGTAGATCAGGCTATTTAGAGTGAAACGTGGTTCTTATTACGTAATTGTCTATTCATTCATAAAAATCTTGAATGTTTCGACTCACTTTGGAGTCATCTTCAGCATACATAATCTCTACATCTTTGAAATTACGTAATAAGAACCACGTTAGACTCTCAATAGCCTGATCCACTGATCCATATTTTTTGTTTTTGGAAAATAAGAGAATTCGTATCACTTGGATTTGTATGAGATACGTTGCTGCTATAATTGATAAATGTAATACTCTGTAAAGTCCGATCTACAACTGCATAAACGTAGTTGCAAATCATCGTAGTTGTAAGAAGCTTCCAATCACAGTTGAATATTCTGCTCATATTCAACTGTAATTGGTCAATATCGAATGTAATATTATGTAATACCAAAATATTTTTAAATGAAATTTTGAAATATTCTGACAATTTAAACAGTTTTAATTATTAATTTACATTATGATAAGATTAGATATTAATGTGCATAGAAAATAATATTAATAAGTTGGTTATTGCTGATATTACATATTAAAAAAAAATAAATTTAATTTTGCAATTATGATTCTTAAAATATTTTTATTTAAAGATGAGAATTAAATATAATCTTTTATAACAAAGAAATATTTTTTCGTTATTATATATAATGTTTGTTTTTTTTCCAATTTATAGCCCATTTGCCGTTCTGGATCCCCTTTGTTACAATTTAACTTACATGTTTATTAAGCTGTTTCGTGATTCTCTTACCGAATATACATATGCTGCTGATTTAGCTGGTTTACATTCGGAAATTGTTGATTCTAAATATGGAATAACAGTAAGTATACATCATATAATAACAAGTAATAAAATATAATGTATATTATTTAAATAAATTTGAATGTTTATTTGAATAAATTATTGTTCAATTTGTTATTGATATTAGTAACGTCTAAAACAAACATTACTTCACGCATATACATAAAATATTGCTTATTCAGAAATTGTTTACTTCTTATTTTTAATTATTCGTCAGATGCTCAATTTTATTCCTATGTAATAATGTGTGTCAACTGTTTTATAAAAATACATTCGTAATTTAAAGAAAGATCAATTCTTTTTATAGCTCTTTATAAGTGGTTATGACAATAAACAACATGTGTTATTAGAAAAACTCATGGATCGAATGATAAATTTTAAGGTTGATCCAAAGAGATTTGAAATCCTAAAGGAAGAAGTATGTATAATAAATACAATCAATATTTTTAATTTTATTAAGCAGCATATTTATGTAGAATTACTATAGTTTATTAGGGACTTGAAAAACTTTGCTACTGAACAGCCTTATCAACAAGCTGTTCATTATCTTGCAGCTCTATTAGCAGAGCAATCTTGGCTTCAGAAAGAATTACTGGAAGCTACTGCCTGTAAGCATAAAAGAGAACTTATATTTTTTGAAAAAATTATTTTCATTCTCTCTCTCTCTCTCTCTCTCTCTCTTTCTCACACACATACACACACACACACGTTTCTTTTAGTTAGTTTCTTTTAGGACAATGACAGCACATAATAATGACATATAATTAATATTTCTATGATATATAGATTTAAGTGTTGAAGGACTACAGAAGTTTATACCACAGCTGTTCAGTAAGGTGCACGTGGAATGCTTAATATATGGTAACGTGACTATAACAGAAGCTACAGATATACGTAAATCAATTGAGTCTAAGTTAACAACTGGAGTGCCCAACATAATACCCTTGTTAGAAAAGCAACTGTTATTATCCCGTGAAATTAAACTAGAAGATGGTAAGGATCCTCCAGACTGAGGGGTTGGATATTAGACTAAAAACCTAATTTCGAAAAAATCTATTATTACGGATACCTCATAAGAGGTAGATCTTGTCCCATCTTGGAATGTTGTGCCATTGAATGGAATAGAATATATATATATTTTTTACAGGTTGCCACTTTCTGTTCGAAGTAGAAAATAATTTACATAAAAATTCTTGTACAATGGTATATTATCAAACTGGTTTACAATCAACGGAGTCGAATATGCTCTTAGAACTCTTAGCACAAATCATTCAGGAACCATGCTTCAATACCTTAAGAACGAAGGAACAATTAGGCTACACAGTATTTAGTGAAAGATGTAGAACAAGTGGAACACAAGGCTTGCTATTCATTGTACAAAGTGATAAACATCCACAATATGTCGAAAAACGAATTAATTTATTTTTAGACTACATGTTGGTGAGTATAATATTTTTCATGATAAATAATATTATATATTTGTGTTGGAAACAGTCCACTTTTCGTTAATCGTTTGTATCGAATTTTTTAACACATATTCAAGTATTAATTTAATATAATAGTTATGTTATTTAAAAATTTTGTATTAAATTTTTTGTATAAATATACTATAGCTATAAATAGTTTACGTTATGGATACTATAGAATTTTAGAAATAAAAGCATGCTTTTATGGATGAAAACACGTTCTGAATACGACTTAATGTATAATAATATACAGGATGTCATGTAAATTTTTTTTCTATTCTTTTTGTGTAGGCAGAACGGACTAAATTGTATCGAAAAATTCTGTATCACTTTGCAATTTTCGCAATGGTTAACAAGATATGAATTTTTAAATATAGCGGACACAGTTTAGTCCGCTCTATCATAAAAGCGATGGAAAAAAACTTACGTAACACCCTGTATAGTATGTGCATGAATATGGAACTACATTTTCTTTACATATTTATTATATAATATCTCATAATACATTATAATCAAATATATTGCTCAATTTTTTGTGATAATACAAATATTTTTATTAAAGTTAAAATTACTAATAATTCCAGAATCACATATCTACCTTAACAGAAGAGCAATTTGAAAAATACAAGAAAACTTTAGCTATATTACGTTTAGAAAAAACAAAAGGATTAAGTGCAAGGTTTGCCATATACTGGACTGAGATTAAAAACCAACGATATAACTTCGATCGAGTCAATATCGAAGAAGCTTACTTAAAGACGATATCACTGCAGCAATTACTTAATTTTTTTAAGGTAATCAATTTACTCTTATATATAAAATATATTACTTAATGATACTCTGAAAGGGAAATATTTTATCATAAAAAAGAAATAGAAAATGTACGATAACTTTTTTTTATATAAGATATAATTTTCGATAAAACTTCGATAATTGAAAAATTAATATATTATTAATACATCTGTCATATAAAATATATCTTTTAGGAAAATGTACATAGTAAAACTCGACGTAAATTGTCAGTACATGTGATCTCTACGGCAACATCAACGGAAAACAATACACCTGATAACACAACTGATAAAACTGCCGATTTATCAATTGATAAAGAAGTAAAGAAAATCGATGATATTATATTATTTAAAAATAGTCAATCTTTATATCCTCGATTTCGAAAATTTGGGGTGTTTCATCAAAACCCACCCAAAGGCATATTTGCATAATTTAGATAAAGTATTAAACTATTTTAATGAAATCGTATAAAACATATGATAATAAATCAAGAGCTGCATCTTCACTAAACGAAAACAAGGTGACATTACAGTATTTACTTTTCGAGGTTAAATTTGTATGCAAGTTTGTGCATGTAAATATTTTTCCAGAATTCTAGAATGACCGTTGACCTATTACTTTTTTGTAACCATATTACAATCGTAATTTTGTAAACTGTTATAATATTGTTTTTTAGAGAAGTCTATAATCCAGACAGCAGACAATATTTATAATATATTTACAAAATGTTTGTAAGATTTATGTTTAATATTTTTTTGTAATCTTAGATTATACAATACGTGTTCCTCATGAAAAATTGAGTCAAAATTTTAATATCGAAATATTGAGATGTCAATAGTTTTTGAATGGTGAGCCTTTGAAACTGTCAGATTATTACAGCATGTAATAATTGTTTATTTTATGTTTTAAAAATAATAATTGTTTATTATTTAAAATGTGTATTTCACTAAAATATACGCTTTTTAATGAGCTTTATCAAATTTGCAATTAAAATTGCTCTTCGGCAAAATTAAGGAGGTTTTCTCTTTACTTCGGCAAGAGAATGTAATATGTTAAGAATTACTTGAAATTTTGGACATAGCTTTATCTACAAAGTGTTTTTTAAATTTTTTCAGATTTTTTGATCAGCGCATTTTTCTGTAATAACAAAATTTTGTATTTTATATTATATGATCTCTCTTTCTCTTATAGAAGACTCGTATATATTATATGTATATATATGTATCTGTTTTCAACAAATATAAATATTTGCAATGTTAAGAATCGAATAAATTTATGTTTAACCCTCGGACAGCGGGACGTCGTGATACTCGCATGCACGGCGGACGCAAAGTCAAAAGTGACCCCCAAGAGTAAAATTGATTCAAAATATTTGAGAA
>NW_017280327.1:0-5318 GCF_001594065.2 Cyphomyrmex costatus | reverse complement strand
AGGAAAGCCCCCTATTATGAGATAGGCGCTTAACATGAGATAGCGGCGTTTCTGCTAAACTAATAAATGCTATCTGTTGATTCTATCATGAAATTATTGCTCTTGGATTGAAAACTATTTAGTGGAAAATTCATTGTTAGATCATGCCTACAGTAATTGTAAAATAAAATTTTAGAGTTTGAATGTTTTCAAGTTTCATTGAGATAAGCCTTTAATCTTTGTTTATTATTTAATAAGTAATTATTTGACAATAAATTCTTCATGTAGTAATAGAGTAAGATCGTACTGATAGAAAAATACGAAATATGTTGTATTGTTTAATTAAAGAAGTTAGATTTGATGATCGTAAAGCTGTAAGACGTGATACTCGTAATATGAGATACCCAGGATATTTCTAATATGAAATAATTTATACTTCTGTGCCCAAGTGAAAATCGATGTTAAAGTATAAATGTTATTGTACAATAATAAAAGGAATAACCGGAATGAACTATGAGGGTCTGTTTCTGCAATACTTCATTTCAATTACTACTGAAGACAAATCCTGAATACAATGCATCACATGCTCAATTTACGCGCATAAGCTGTATTCGTTGATATGTTAGAAACATCAAATAAAGTTTTTTTAATTGTAATACTGATGTACTTTGTGCTTTATTATCGATTTCACGGGGTATCTCATACTAGAAGCACAATTTTTCGACTTTGCGATTTGTTCACCCTTTACATTTCTTTAATTAAAAAATAAAATTAAATTTGAATTAAATTTTACATAACACTATCTTAAAGCTTATTAAATTCTCTTCAAAATGACCTATTATTTTTTTTAATTCTACCAATAAACATTTAGTAATTACACAAAATGAACTCAGTATCTCATAATAGGAGCTTCTCCTCTATGTATATATAATTTTATAAGAATTATCTACACAGGCTGTTTTTCTTTAAACTGATACAGGAACAAAATATAACAGAGCTTTGTACAGCTAATGTACAATTTTTTAATCAAAATGATTTATGGTCTGATCCTTATAATTTAAATAAAATTCCTGTCGCAATATTATCTGTAAGTACACGAGTATTATTTTAGTTTCGTTTTTAATATCTTTTTCTAATTACTATAATATAATTTATTGTTTTTTGATAGAGCGATGGACAGTAGAATTATTAAAAATTTGACTTAAGAATAAAATAAAATTTTATCTTAACAATAATAAACTGGAAATTTATAATTCATGTAACAGTTTGTGTATTATTTATTTTGTTACATTTATACCTATCTATTTAATAGCTGCATTTGGTAATGTAAATCCGAGGCGTCGGAGTGCTCTTATATTATAGCATATGTCCCATGTACTTTAGAAAAAGAGCACTCTGACGCCTCAGACTTGCATTGCCGAACGCAGCTAATATAAATATGTCTAGGGTAAAGCATGGAGCTATTTCGTTCATTTTTTATAATATTGTCCAAGCAAGCAATAGACAGCTGACAAAAATTGTGTACATCAATGCCTACTAATGTTTAAGTAATACCCAAGTAATGCTCAAGTAATATTCAAAATTTGTACACCGTAATGTCTCCTCAGCAGTTTATTCCTCATATTTATGTTTCTCAGCAGCGTATACTAAACATTTAAAGATCATACTTGTACTCTCAAAAATCAATCATGATTGCATAAGTAGTCCAAGAGATGAAGCTGCGAATAGTGCAAAACCTGGCAATTCTTTGACAGTGCATCGATTAACTTGAAATGTTCACAGTAGGTAGGGAATAGCCTAAGGATCAAAATCTATATTATGCCGTAGGGCGCTTTCACCCCGGGGGTGATTGTCACCCCATCTCGGGGGTGGAAATTTTTTATTACATTTTTACCACAGGAATCGATAGAAAAACTAATTCTAAGCAAAAAGTGTTCTATACATTTTTTTTGTAAAATTAATACTTTTCCAGTTAGTAGGGACCGAAAGTATCAGTTTTTCACAGAAAAAATGACCATTTTGAATCGGTTATTCGCAGCTAACTCGAAAACAATGCATTTTATCAAAAAAAGTGTAGAGAGCAAAATTGTAGCTTTTACAAAAACAAAGAAAATGCTTGTGTTATAAATTTCTGTATGACCAATAGGAACCGAGCTACGGCTTCTTAAAAGCAAGCTCTTCTTCGTCAAACGCTAAATTTGAGAGTTTCAAAGTCAAATGACGTGAAAAGTATGCATTTTTATAGAAAAACGTATAGAATCTTTTTTAAAGTATATAAAAAGACCTTTCTTTTCCGTTTTTAGAGAAGTCTGTAGCATAAAAATTGAGCGAGTTATGATGAAAATAATGTTGGTCCCTACTTTTTTCATCGAAAAAAATCAGCGAAAACAACCCCTAATTACCACCCAAATTAAAATTAATCGTTGCCCTTTTACAGTTGTCTTTATTTATGTATTATTAATACAATCTATGAGTTTGACCGGTCTAGAATGCTTAATTTTGAAAAAATTGGAGGTAAATTATACATATGTATAATTATACATACACGTTTTTAACGTCCGTATCTCACTTAATTTTTGTCGTACAGAAAATGTACAACAAAGGTAAATGTTCGGAATTAAAAAAGCTACAATTTGATACTGAAGCATTTTTTACGTATCTCCAGTAGTTTTGGACTTATTTTGAAGAGAAGGGCATTCTACACGAAATTGCAGAAATTTGTTTTTTACTTTTACCTCCAATTTTTTCAAAATTAAGCATTCTAGACCGGTCAAACTCTTGGAATGTATTAATAATACATAAATAAAGACAACTGTAAAAGGGCAACGATTAATTTTAATTTGGGTGGTAATTAGGGGTTGTTTTGCTGATCTTTTTCGATGAAAAAAGTAGGGACCGACATTATTTTCATCATAACTCGCTCAATTTTTATGCTACAGACTTCTCTAGAAACGGAAAAGAAAGGTCTTTTCATATACTTTAAAAAAGATTCTATAAGTTTTTCTATAAAAATGCATACTTTTCCCGTTATTTGACTTTGAAGCTCTCAGCGTTTGACGAAGAAGAGCTTACTTTTAAGAAGCCGTAGCTCGGTTCCTATTGGTCATACAGAAATTTATAAAATAAGCATTTTCTTTGTTTTTGTAAAAACTACAATTTTGCTCTCTACACTTTTTTTGATAAAATGCATCGTTTTCGAGTTAGCTGCGAATAACCGATTCAAAATGGTCATTTTTTCTGTGAAAAACTGATACTTTCGGTCCCTACTAACTCGAAAAGTATTAATTTTACAAAAAAATGTATACAACACTTTTTGCTTAGAATTAGTTTTTCTATCGATTCCTGTGGTAAAAATGTAATAAAAAATTTCCACCCCCGAGATGGGGTGACAATCACCCCCGGGGTGAAAGCGTCATCGGCATAATATAGATTTTGATCCTTAGGCTATTCCCTACCTACTGTGAACATTTCAAATTAATCGATGCACTGTCAAAAAATTGCTAGGTCAAAACGTACAACTTCTGGACTAAAGGTAATTATAAACATGTTACAGCAAGATATTATTTTATATTATCTTAAAATTGAAAATGATGAAATAGTTTTGTTCTACTCTATATATTTTTAGTATTTTAATATTTTATTGTATTGATACTTTATTAAATATAAAATATTTAATAAAACATTTTAAATAAAGATTATTGTATTAATAATTTTTTTGAACAGTTATAATTTTGTTTTATAGTGTTTTTGAATATTGTTCATCACACATTGATGCATAGATTATAATAGATTAACTAAATTCATAGATTCTTAAAATTTTTATTTATATTTACTTCATGTTTATAAATCAAATTGTTAAATCGGTTTCTGTTGTGGCGATTGCTTTGCCACAAATTTAAAGATTTCCTAAATCGTTGTTGTTTAGAGATATCTACACATATAGATACACGAACACATACTTGACATACACAACAAGAAACAGTTAGACGCAAGTGTAAATCTCTATTTACTCTCTAGAGAGCCTTTTAAAGCAACGAATTTCTTGCGACCGTTTTTGCATTAGTTTGGCAATACGAGTCGCAGGTAGGGAAAAAAATAGGATAGATGAATATAAACTCGAGATGCACAATTAGGTTTCTATAACTGATGTATGGTTTTATTAGATTTGTATGTTATTTTTACAAGAAAAGCCTGTATAGCAAGAGAATTGTAATTTAATCTATTATTTTAAAATTAACGATGACAACCGAGATAAATACACGCGAAATAATATTTACCAAAAATAGAAATTGCGAGAAAGACGCAACAGACGAGAAGCGAGCGAGAGATGTGAGACATACATAGTTGATCACCTGACGCGTAGCAAACAGTCGTTTTCGGGGAACTGTCTAGCGTATTCGGAAAATATGTATATCTTTCCGTGAAAAGTCGACTAATTGTAAGTGATATCGCGACCAAATTATAAACGTAATTGTAACCGAGCGATTATAATCTAGTACATTTCCTTTCTCACGCGCTTGTAAATGCACTTTTAATATATATTGACGAATTATAATTTATTTCTTTTCATATTTTTATTTTGGTGACCTTATATCCGTTACCACGTCATTCCTTATTCCTGCGCTCCTTTATATCTTTACGGAGTTAATAAACTTAATAAACTAAACTGTGACCAATATGTCGACACAACGAGTGGAAACGCGATATGATGATATAATAAAATCGCAAAGTGACGACCGATTATATAGGGGTTTAGTACTCTCTAATAAAATGAAAGTTCTTTTAATAAGCGATCCAACAACTGATAAAAGTGCTGCTGCAATGTACGTTAAAGTCGGTAAGTATATTATTTTGTTATTTTGCTTAATATTTTTAGTGATTCTCATAAGAAGTTTTTATTTAATCATTCTGCATATATAATATTATAAATTATAACAAATATATAAAGGAAAAATAAATGATTCTTTTATAAATATATGTTTAAACAAATATAAGAATCTTTTTACGACCGTACAATTGATAAACAATAATACGAAGAAAGAAAGCAAAGGCATTAACGGTCAAAGCTAGATCACAATGCTTATTATAATGTGTGAATTTATATACAGCGTATGTAGTTCACTCAATCGCGTGATATATATATTTATTAATAAGTATATATTCATCTATAAACATTTTTTATTGGATAAATCTTTGGTGCTTAAATAATAATACTTATATATCTAAAATTCTGTCGAAATGCGCGTCGAATTGATTTTTCGATTGGTCGATCGATCGATCGATCGATCGATCGATCGATCGAGAGAGAGAGAGAGAGAGAGAGAGAGAGAGAGAGAGAG
>NW_017280326.1:0-3185 GCF_001594065.2 Cyphomyrmex costatus | reverse complement strand
TGGTCAGTTTCACAGTTGATTA
Source organism: Cyphomyrmex costatus (assembly GCF_001594065.2). Lineage (NCBI taxonomy): Eukaryota > Metazoa > Arthropoda > Insecta > Hymenoptera > Formicidae > Cyphomyrmex > Cyphomyrmex costatus. The sequence continues at coordinate 3,163 of NW_017280326.1, read as the reverse complement.
AGTAATTGACGTTGGTGAAACTGGCCCAAATAGTTTTTTGACAAGCAGCACCCACTCTTAGCGCTTTTTTTTACCTCTTTTTTTTTAAAAAAAAGGTAGGTTTATAAACATAGTACCAAATGGGTTTTACTTTTTAATTTAGTAGAATTTAAATAATAGTATGGTTTTTTTACATGGGTTTTTAAAGATAGAATTTAACTTTGTACAACCAACTCAAAACCGGAAGTTTAAACAAAAATTAGAATAAAGATAGTATCACATGTTTAACATACACTTCAAAATCTTGAATCAAATATAGTGTTCTAGGTGAGAGATCAAACTATAACGGTTTCTTATATTTTAAAAATCCATAAGATATTAATATTAATTTTAAAATTCTTATACCAAACTATTTTAACGTAATACATTTTATTATTGAAAGATAATGAAATGGAAATGAATATATACAAGTACATGTTCGAGTTAGTATTACATACCTATAATCAAATACGATGTTAATAAATTTTTTTGGTATAATGTTATTACGAAATTGATTATCAGAACAATCCTTTCTTACAGTATTAATTATTAATTGGAATAATAATTTGTAAACGTATACTTATGAAGATATACGTGATTGAAAACTGGTTAATTTACATTCCAAAACCTTGAACTAGGTCAGAGGTCAAACTATAAGAGTTTTTTATATTTTAAAAGTAAATCACAAAAGATCAGTATTAATTTTAAAAGAATTCTTATGCCAAATTGTCTACTTTAACGTAATACATTTTATTATTGAAAGATAATGAAATACCATGAAAAATGACTCATATATTATTGAAGGTGCCAGTTTAAAGTAACATACACCAACAGTTCCCAACTTTACGTCTGACTTGAATACCTCATTATGTATGCCAAGGTTTTTTACCATTTCATTATCTTCCAATAATAAAATGTATTACGTTAAAATAGACAATATGGTAAGACAATTTAATAAGACTTCTTTTGTGAAATTAATACTGATCTTTTCTGATTCATTTTTGAGATATAAAGAACTGTTATTTTGATCTCTCACCTAGAGTACTATATTTGATTCAAGATTTTGGAGTACATAAGAATTCTTTTGAAATTAATACTGATCTTTTGTGATTCATTTTTGAAATATAAAAAACTGTTATTCTGTTCTCTCACCTAGAACACTATATTTGATTCAAGATTTTGGAGCTCTCATGTGTATGAGTTAACCAGTTTTCAATCACGTGTATCTTCATAAGTATACGTTTACAAACTATTATTATAATTAATAATTAATATTGTGACTAACGATTGTGGTATTAATCAATTTTGTAATGACATTATACCAAAACACTTATTACGTTATACTAGAATCCTTTTAAGATCGTGCAATTGATAAACAATAATAAACAAGAAGAAGAAGCCAATAACGGTCGAAGCTGGATCACAGTGTTTATTATAATTGTGTGAATTTTACATACTGCGTATGTAATCCCTCCAAAATTCGCGACGCTGATAGTTTTTCATCATTGACGCATACATACTTACTGCCGCAGTAATGTCACATTATAGTTAAATTGACAAGCAATTTAACAATTTTGTTGCTTATAACATCTTATGGATCTTAATAATATGTTGAAAGACATATATTAAAATTTAACGATGTGATGTTAAAGTAATAATGATAAATTAAAATAGGTGAAAAAAAGATAGCGAAGAATATCACTTATTACGTTTGTAGCGTATTTGATTACCTATATATATGTAATAGATTTTGACATTGGAATTAATACATATTCACTTCCATTGCATATATTATCTTTCAATAATAAAATGTATTATATTAAATTATGTTAGAGAACATCAATGTAGACATATGGAAAAATACCGTTCGGATACCTTCACCAAGAAAGGGAAATCATTATAAAGTTGTTAATGCTGAACATTAGAAAGAAACATACAATAACGAACCTGAAGTCATATCACAGATAGAACACACTTTGTATAATTAACTTTATAATAAACGTACATAAATATGGATAAATATTCTTCTTTTACATCATTTATGCTTCTTTCTAATATTTAGTATTAAGAAATTTATTGATTTTTCTTTCTTGGTAATGGTATCCGAACGGTATTTTTCCATATGTTTTACATTGATATTCTCTAAAATATTTTAACATAATATATTTTATTATTGAAAGAAAATGCAAAGAAAGTGAATATGTATTATTCCAATATCAAAATATTACACACATGTAATCAAATATGTTAATAAATGTAATAAATTTTTTTGGTATAATGTTATTACGAAATTGATTATCAGAACAATCCTTCTTCACGATATTAATTATTAATTAGAATAATAATTTGTAAACGTATACTTATGAAGATATACGTGAAAACTTGATAACTTACACTCCAAAACCTTGAATCAAACATAGTGTTCTAGGTGAGAGAAATAACTATCAAAATAATTATCAAATAACAGTTTTTTATATTTTAAAAGTAAATCACAAAAAATGAGTATTAATTTTAAAAGAATTCTTATATATAAAAAATTAACCTTGGCATACACATAAGGAGGTATTTAAGTACATGTTCGAGTTAGTATGATAGTATAAATACGCCGCACTCGCAGCGTAACAACCAGTTGTTTAAGATGCAGTTTAAGACCAATGCAGTTTAAGATACACATAGTTAGAGATTAGTTACCAGTTCATATCAGTTAACGAGTGACGTCGAATCAGTAGTGCAACCGCCAGCGCAACCTTACATTAAGCCGAGATACATTAAGTATGAAAGAACCTCTTGTACTTAACATTTTAATTAAATAATATTTTATTTTAAAAACATTTTCTTTATGGTGTTATCTCAACTGGCGAGTATAATTTTATCCATCTCTCTCTCTCTCTTATAAATACAAGTATAATTCTATTTCTCTCTAACTCTCAATATATATTGTGACCGTACTTTTGGGGAAACGGCACAACTTCGTCACTTCATCCGCTGCTCTTTTACGCGATAGCTCAAAAAGGTGGACACGATGATATAATTAGCAAAAGTGCGGTTCTTCCTTAAACTTTATATGCTACGATATTCGAGCTACTAATTTTCGTTGGGCGCCAGGCACGAGAGAGCGTGCCACTCTTCGCACTAAAAATTAAGA
>NW_017280325.1:7109-8839 GCF_001594065.2 Cyphomyrmex costatus | reverse complement strand
TATAAGGAACCAAAAACCAACTCTGTTTTGTAACTAAATTATCATTATTGTCTTTTATATTATCATTCTGTTTTTTGATTAAAGTCTCTAATCTATAATTGATGGAGTTAAAAATGAAATCTAAAGAATAGTCATTTTTAATTAAAATGCTAACCAAATGTTTAAAATTTTTTATGTGGTACTTCAGATGCGAGAGTAAAAATATCATATCCACCATTCCTATAATTATTCCTCTTTTTTGTGATAAAGGATGCAAAGACAAAAAATTTAGAAACCTTCCCGAAGAAGTAGGTTTATGATACAAGTCAAATTCTAAAATATTGTTATGATTACTCAACGTCCAAAAAACTAATTCTATTGCCTCCCACTTCTATCGTGAACTGTAATCTATTGTGAAAGGAATTGAAAGCATTCAACACAAAATCAATCGTGCTATCCGGTATTGCCATGATAATGTCGTCCACATATCTATAATAAAATAATGGTCTAATAGTTAATTTACTCAACACATCTTCTTCCAAATCACGCATTACTAAGTCAGCAATAATTGGGGATAACGGCGATCCCATCGGTGTACCAAAATTTTGTTTATAAAAACAATCGTCAAAGCTAAAAAATGTAGAATCCAAAACCAATTTTACTGCAAGCAAGAATTCATGTTTAGAAATATTTATCTTATCATTTAAATAATTCCATCTTCCATCAATACTTTCTAAAGCTTTATTAGTCGGTATGTTCGTAAATAAGGACACAACATCAAGAGAGATTAATGTGTAATCATGATTAATATAAGTGCCTCTTAATTTTTTAACTAATTCAAAACTGTTTACGATATTTCTTTCTGAATTCGGCATTTAGACAAAATATTATGCAAAAACCCAGAAAAATCATATAAAGGACTGTCAACAGATGAAATAATCAATCTAAATGGACAATTCACTTTGTGAACTTCGGTAAACCGTATGCTCTAGGAAGGTTTCCATCACTACATAATAATCTTTTGTATAAAGATTGTTCTATGAAATTACATTTTTTCCATCTCTGGAGCAATTCTCTAACATTATTAGTTAATTTCTTAGTAGGATCCTTGTCAATTCTAGTGTAAGTTTCATGATCTGATAGCATTAAATTGACTATTTCTTTATATTTATTTTTATCAAGTGCAACTGTTGTGTTTCCCTTGTCTGCTCTAGTGAGAATCAATTCATGCTCACGTTTTAGAAAATTTTTTGTTTTTTTAAAAAGTTTAATTATTTTATTATTATCAAGCGACGCGGTAGCGTCGCGACGCCAAGTGCATAAAATAAAAATATAACCGTCTGACATGATGACATAATACTTGATGTGTGTATATGTTCATGTCGATGTCAAATTCACGACGCTACCACTAGCTTTATCTCGAGTTTTCACATCTTGAAACTTCAGATTAAAATTACTCAGAATTTAAAAGCAGAATCAAAAATCTAAAAACACTTTTATTATATAATGTCATCGGTATCTTTCGATTGCGACTAGTCCGAATAAAATTGGTGCAGCCGATACCGAGATCTAGAGACCGAGTCCCGAAAAGGGTACGTTTCAGTTATGTTCAGACGTACGTGTGACACATACATATATTTTTCAATCGTACGTGTGACACATACATGTAAAGCGTTTTGTCCATTAGGCTGCTGTTCACAATGTCTACATTCAAAAAACAGTCACATGTGTAATAACATACATATGTGTAT
>NW_017280325.1:2254-3779 GCF_001594065.2 Cyphomyrmex costatus | reverse complement strand
TTAGTTGTGAATATATTTTCATGTCCCACAAATTATATCACTATATAGTGAATGATGATACTAACTATATCACTATATTATACGTGTATATTATACGTATATATTATACGTATATATCTGTATACATATGTCTGTTATTTTTATATTTTAATTTATAATGCAAATACTATGTTGAAATAATGTTTTCACTGAATACTGTTTACAATTAATGCGACCCGGGCACGCCAAGTTTTTTCTTCACTATAATCCAGTTGACAATTATAGTCACTTTTGGTCTGTCTTATGTGACTGGCGTAATGAAGAATACACTTGGTCAATTATATTTATCTCATATCTGTTTTTGATCAAGAAGTTCAGTATCTTTTATATGCACTTGGCGTATGTTTTTTTCTTTTTTTAAAAAAAGGTTTTTTATGGGATAGTTAATATTCTTAATAAAAGGTAAAAGCTTATTTTTAACTATTGAAATAGACAAAGCTCTAATCTTGTCACAATGTGATCTACTGAAATTCATTAAGTTATTCTCAATCCATTTGATGAAATCATATAGCAACTTTTTTCTGTTAATTACCGGAAGAGAAAAATTTCCTCCCATCTGAAGCAAATAAAGGACCTTTTCAGGAATCTTAATATTCGATAAATTGACTAACCATCCATTTTTTATTTTTTCTAAAGAACATTTATTTTTATTCACATTGATCAATTCTTTTGGAGTGATATTAATCAAATTTTTTGTAAGAACTTTAATATTCCTATTCTTGTCAGTTTCAAAAACAAAATTTCCGTTAGTATCTATATCATAATAATATTGGACAGGTGCTATGTTTTTCATGATCTTTCTTTTATTTTTTTGATTCAACCACTCTAACTTTTTATTAATTTTTAACATACTATTTTTAAAGTTTGTATGGAATCTATATTCTTGAGTATCGAAGAATTTACGGCCAATGTCAATAGGAATTATGTTAGACAATTTTCTCCATAGATGATAAATACGCATTCGAGAATAATTAACATTTCTATGTCCATCATTTAATTCAATTTTTAATATTCTTTTAACAAACGGATTTCTTGCATAATTACATTTGAGTCGAGATCGGTAATGCCTTAAATCAAAATTGTGTTTGTTCAAATAATATAAATGTGGCGGTATTATGTCGTTGTTAATACAATAATTAGCCATTCTAATTTTAACCTTATTTTTGATGATATTCTTATGATGATAAATCCATAGTTTCATGAGATTCACAGTAAAAATTCCAAAGGTCATCCGGATGAAATCAAAATATCCAAGTTGTGTATTATTAGTACGCATTTTGCAGCCAGCGTTAATTTAAAAATTTCAAATAATATGAGATCTTCGTCATCGGACACTTATGGTTCCAAAATAATAAATTCCTCAAGGGCGAATGAGAGTGCAGCGTTGATTTTGATACGCAATAAATAATAACTCTTATTATTGAATTAAATTGACAAATATCATTTATTCAATAACTGACAAAACTATACGTTTCGACTCATATAG
>NW_017280325.1:0-1933 GCF_001594065.2 Cyphomyrmex costatus | reverse complement strand
AGGTTTACATCATAATTACAAGCTAATGTTAAATGAAATGAAAAATAATCATTAATCATTAATTTTATTAAAAATTTTATATATTATACTGTTTCTTTTAATTAGAACTAGCCTTATTATTGTACATTTTAATGCTTAGGTCATTACACTTTAGACTTGTTTATACTTATCGTTTTTCCCTAATAATTTATATTATACATAAGATGATAATTTAGTCGTGACAATGACAGGACATCGTCATGTTCGTTTTATATTATAAGTGAAGAATTATGATATTCTATAATTATATTTTAACTTATACAACTTTAATCATTGATTAAGGTTCGCTGTGATTTGTGAGGTATGTCACTTAAATTTAAATAATAAATTTGTATTAATTTATAATAATTGGTTCTTGTTACTCTTTAACAGAATATAACATCTTTTCTGCCAATTTGATGTGATGTGCCTCACAAATATTATTCTAATTTATTTAATTTGGAAATATGTACTGAAGATGACTCTATATGAGTCGAAACGAATAGTTTTGTCAGTTATTGATTAAATGATATTTGTCAATTTAATTCAATAATAAGAGTTATTATTTATTGCGTATCAAGATCAACTCTCATTCGCCCTTGAGGAATTTATTATTATGTAAGTTAGATATACCTTCATGTTTAGTTTGGTTTTATTTATCCTCTATTTAAATCCTAATTTTATTAATAATTCCATAGAATCACGATGCGAAAACAGCTTTATTTGACAATTTTCTTTCCTTTATTTTACAATTGACCAAGAGAGAACATTTGACATCTGAGTTATATCTCACAGATTATTTGATTTATTATATGTATTTCGATATCTTTATGTATTTGAGACTGAAGAGGACTGCAGTAGGCGTCGAAACGTTTCGTGTTTAATTATGAATTTTTTATAATAAATTTGTCAACTGATAAATTGTTGCTTGTTTATACCGAATATTAACACCTTACTTTTGTTGTTTTTTTATAATATAACAAGCGATTTAATACTTATACGATACTTATAGTTTAATTTGTTTTCCCCGACTGCAATTCAACCCTTATTGATTTTTTAATTTCCTCATAGTATTCTAGGATTAACGCGGCATAAATTCTACAAATAATATGTTATGCTTCCACCTGCAAGGAGATACGTGGCAAGAATGTTACACTTATATAAGATATTGTATTATAATTATGACTATCAGCACATGTTTTGTAATTGTAAGGTTAATTGCCAATTGTATATAATGGAGTATTTATTTTATAAGTGGAAAAACGTAAATCAAGTTTTGGGAATTACGCCTTTACAATAAAATTCCATTTTTTACACACACACAAACCAATTTTAAATGTTCTCAGACGGTCTAAACTTTTATCTCACTTGTGCCTTATAATAATACGTTATGTATAAATCATGGAATTATGATTCTGCTAACCCAATTCATGGTATTCGTTTGCTGCAGGTTTAACGACAAAGATTGCATACGGTGTTTCCGGTTGCTACAGAGATCACGAAATATTATTGAGATGTTCGCAGAAGCTTTCAACAGGTGTTACACACACGAGTCGGCCGCCTTAATCTCTTGCAATGCACTAAATTCTATTTCAATCCTGTACCGTAAGTAGAAGTCGGATTTTACTTGATAATTTAATGCCAGTATAAAGTGAACATACATAAAGTGTATGCAACTTTAGGCCGATTTTCGAATCGCCTCCGCCTTCCGTTATCCTCCTCACCTCACCGCGCGCGGTCCAAATGCCGCACGATGCTCGAGCTACATTTGATTTGCGCGCTAGATGGTGAGATGGGGGGACAGCGAAAAGCGGAGGCGATTCGAAAATCGGCCGAAAGTTGCATACACTTCTCAGGGTTGTTAACGTTACTGTTTTTATGTAACGCGTTACAGTTACTGTTACTTGCGATAAAA
>NW_017280324.1:0-833 GCF_001594065.2 Cyphomyrmex costatus | reverse complement strand
AAAACCAAAATAAAGTGATTTTGCTTCATGATAATGCACCATCACATACAGCAAAACTGGTCACGGAAACGATTGAGGTGTTTGGTTGGGAAATACTTTCGCATGCAGCTTACTCACCAGACTTGGCTCTGTCCGAAAAGTACCTACTTATTTGCATCGATGGGACATGCACTTGCTCAGCAGCGCTTCACTTCTTACGAAAATGTGCGAAAATGGCTAGATGATTGGTTTGGCTCGCAAAAGCAACAATTTTTTGGGCGTGGCATCCACAACTTGTCATACAGGTGGAGAAAATGTATAGCTAGGATGGGCAATACTCCGAATAAAATATTTTTTATCATTTTCATTCAATAAACGTATATTTTCTGTAAAAAAATTCCGGTTTCATATTTATATACCTGGTATATATTATATAAGCAATTTTATTTTTCGTAGAAACTATGAGTTGAGCTATTTATAGATTGAAAATAAAACTAAAAAGCGAGAAGTGACACGCTAACATTTTATTTTTTGTTACACACAAAGTACGCACACGTTTTCTTAAAAAGCATACATTTGGTAGACATGCTGTACTTGCGTAACTGTGTATTTTATGTTTAATTTTTGCTATTATTAAAATTATATGGGCATATATTACGAATATAAGATTCAATACACAATATTAATAAAATAATATATATTAATAAATAGACTGAGTTATATTGAAACAGAAACTATATTAATCTCAAAAACAGAAACTATATTAATCTCACAATCTTTCCCTTTCTTAATTCCTTTCGCCTGCTTCCTTTTTCTCCTTCCTTTTATATTTTAATTTTGTACGTTATATTTGA
>NW_017280323.1:0-226 GCF_001594065.2 Cyphomyrmex costatus | reverse complement strand
AATAAAACATAAATAAATATTGAAGAAAAAAAATGTAATTATAATGGAAAAATATAATTCAATGAAAATACTATTGTAAATGTAATACAGTCTGTCTAGTAAGAGCGTGGCAAGCCTATCTCAAAGAAAAATGGCTTATTAGTCATAAATTGGTATTGATTGTATTTTATAATAGGAGCATGGCCAAAATGCAATTATATTAATAAAGAGTCCGGTCACCAACTGC
>NW_017280322.1:3569292-3572570 GCF_001594065.2 Cyphomyrmex costatus | reverse complement strand
AGAGAGAGAGATGATAGGGAAGATTCGAACCAAAAAAATCATAGATATAGGGAAGATTCGAACAAAAAATCGTGGACATTACCGACACGATCGTGGACATTGGTTACATAGTTCAATGTCCACGTTTTGTGGACATAGAGGCGCTTCAAAATAAAGTTGTAGCTAAATCCCGGGCATGGCCGCTCTCAGGCTTCTCTCTGGTCCAACCTCCGGGGAAAGTGTTTAGAGATTGGTTCCTTGGGTTTACTCGGTTTGAATTCTTGGATTCAGAATGTATAGCCAATCAAATATGTATTTTCACGGAAAAACGGCAAATTGATTGGCTACATATTTCTTGGTCTAAGAATTTGGATCAGGTTTTAGCACCATGGACACGGGGCTGCAGATAGTTTTCCTAACCCCGATAGTCATCAATTAGTATCTCGATTTTTGAAGCAGAGCGATGCTTATTTCTGTCAGATTCTTTCGTTTCATGTAAAAAATGCTGAATATATAAGCCTCATTTTATTGATTTTTTTAAATACTATGACTAAACTATATAATTACTGCGTATCAAATAATTGCTCGATATAAAAGGCTAACCTGTCAAATTATATCTCTCTTTACATTCTTCCCTTTATGGATTTTTGATGCACATTATTACACTTGATACATATAATCGTGAATCAAGTCAAGAGAAATAAGTGACGATAAAAATGATGACTGACTTGGAAAAATCTGGAGCAATGGAGGTTCCATTAAAAACTGAAAAACAATTGAGGTAACCTCTTCGTCATGTATTTCTTTAGATCAAGATAATTTATATTACTTAATTGCGCAACTAGGATATTGCAATATATTACTTTAAATTCAAGAATAGAATTCTGTATATAATTTTTGAAAGTAACCCAGAAATGGAAGGAATTATGTCTATATGCGTTCACAGAGAGAACGACCACCGTACATTCTATGATCAGATTAGGAGAGTTATTTAGTATTGCATACATTATTGTCGTACTCTTGGATTGCCCTTAGGCATTTTGAACTGGGTCACTTGTTGTGACTTAAAATAGTCAGCGTTTTAATCGTTATCAAAAGACCTTTCAAATGAATCCACATTTGACCTCCAGTCAAGATACAGACAATATGATTTCTGATTGTATACGATTATTTGCAACATTCTACTAACACGATTAAATTTCATATATGACTCAATTGTAAGTTGGCACTAAGGATAATTTTGTATAAACTGGAGATGTTTGAAGGTCATATAATTTAATATTTATTTTTAAAAAAGCACTAAAGTAACTTTGTACTTATGGAGTTTATTTTTTCGTGTTGATTTTGTTTTAAGCAATATATTTTTATTTGAAATTATATAATATATGATATGTAAAGAATTATAAAGCATTAATTTTAATGTACTTTAGAATGTTTAATGCATAAAAGTATTATTTATGTTTTAATAGCAAGAATGTAATAGATTTCTCAGAAGCTACAGAAAAACTGGCGGAAGGTCTCTTGAGTATTTATCAATCTCCACTGGAACAAGTTAAGCAGGAACTTTTCGAGTTGACGTAAGCATATACAAATCAGTAATGTAAATTATAAAGATTTCATGTTAATTGTTTATGTTATATTATTTTTCTTACAGTAATAAACAAGAAACTTTACTTGCACAAATGCAGCTTGAGAATAAAAGGATACATGAGACATTTGAAGATATAGATTTAAATGACATGGTAAAACTTTTTCCTTCTTTTATGGTATAAGTTGAATATTCTAATCCGAAATACTTAAAATCAGTAATGTTTTAAATTCTAAATATTTTTGAATTTTGAGTACATGACATGATAGGGTTAAAAATGAAAATAAAAATTAGATTTGGGATAAAAAATTTTATTTTTATTTACACATATTACCTGCTTCCAAAAGAATATAAATGACTGTTTGTTTTTGGACTTATATTTATTATTAGGACTTTTTGACTTATTTTTTATTAATTTAACATGTGTGCGTGTGTGTGTGCGTGCGCGTGCGTGCGTGCGTGCATGCGTGCGTGCGTGCGTGTGTGTGTGTGTGTGTGTGTGTGTGTGTGTGGAAAAATATAAAAATCTAAAAAGAGGTTAAGTGACGTGATCGATGTCTTTATTAATCAAAATTAATCTATGTATTTTTATTTTAGTATTTGATTTTTAGAGATTTTCGATTTTTAGAATTTCGGATTAGGGATCTTGTAATATGGTTCGGCATATCAATATCTCATCCCTCGTAAAAAAATACTATTAATGTCACTATTAGTGCAATATGCAGAAGTAAATTCGCAAAAAAACAAAGTTATAATCAAAATTTGATTAAAAATAAGAAATGATTAAAATAATTAATTAAAATCAATTTTTTAATTCAAATTTGTATTAAAATAATTTCCGCAAGTGCGGGAATGCGATTACTGTAGATTGCACTACTTCCAATAGTGATACTATTAGTGTCACTAGTAGTAAATTTAATACTGCACTTCTATACTACTAGTCACGAGCAGTGTTCCTACTGATTACTACTTGTACCAACAGTGACACTAGTAGTACTTTTTTACGAGGAACAGAAAAATTATATTTAAAAATGTTATAGTTTTCAGCTGTTAAAATTTATCAAGGAAAATTAGCAGTGATAAGAAAAGAAATGATCAATATTCATGAAAGAACGTCTAAATTAAAGGTGAATTATCATAACATTAATTTTTCTATGATATGCTCATATAGGTAATATAAGTATTTTCAGCTATATAAAAAGTCTTATTGCAGAAACGGGTATTACGTCTCCAACAGATTAAGAAAAAAGAATCTATAAATAGGGAACAACAACGTGAACAGGAATTACGAAAAGAACAAGAATTAATTGGCAAATCTACAATTAACTAAGAGAGTATAAATGTATTAATAAATTGATAATAATTTATACAAATTATTCCTATAAGAGAAATATGACTATGTTTCCACCAAAAATTTAAATCAGGTCAAAGTCGGGTTGCAACTCTAATGTAAGTCTGATTCAGTGGAAATAGACAAGCCAACTTATCTCTAACCCGACTCTGACCTGATTTTGACTCGATTTGAATCCTCGGTGGAAACATATATAAGTTTGTTTCTGTCTCTGCATTAGGTTGCACTAAAACTTTCTCGCTTTCGATAAATATTAAACGTGTACCTATGTCATTTTAAGAATGTACAAAACATGATCAGAGCGAAAAGGAGCTAGGGCTCTCTCTCTCTCTCTCTCTCTCTCTCTCTCTCTCTCTCTCT
>NW_017280322.1:3509315-3569246 GCF_001594065.2 Cyphomyrmex costatus | reverse complement strand
CTCTCTCTCTCTCTCTCTCTCTCTCTCTCTCTCTCTCTCTCTCTCTCTCTCTCGCTGTCTCGTACGCTCTTATTGGCGCGTCAAAGGCGGAAGTCTCTTTCACTGGACTTCGAAGAATTCAATGAACTTTGACAAGATATTACCAGAATTCTCAAGAGTGGTTTAATTCTGATACAATTTGTATCCCTTTGGACTGATTTAATTTTATTAAGTGCAGAAAATGTAACATGTAGTGCAACTATAATACAGAGACGTTACAACGTGCATGCTGCAATATTTAATGCAAGATTTACTGAAATATTTTACGTGAGGAACATTTCGATATTATATTTTTGATGTGTATTCTTTTTAAGACAAGGAAAATAAGATGAATGAAATAAAACGATGTTCCTTAATATTTATTTCTTATGTCTTATATAGAGTTACATTTTAAATTATATGCATACAAATTATGGAGATAACCACACGTTGCAGTGAGTCCTTATACATTGTGGGGCTAAATAATTAGGTAGAAGAAAAAGGAAACAACTATTTTTAATTTGATTTCAAGGCACATATTCACTCTACTCGTTTAATCACGATTGATGTATATATATAATCGCATTAATTCTGTTGTCCGTTCCTTTTCATATTTCGATAATCTTTAATTCATGTTCTACATTATTAACGCATTGCGAAGGTATTAAAATAAATAATTTCTATTTTTCCATTACAGCCAAATTATGATACGTGAAATTACCTCTTTATTGCATATACGTCGATAAAATTAATTTTCCCACACCACATACATTAATTAATATTGTGAATAATGAAATATATTAATCTGTTGAGATATACATATATATATGTATATATATATATTCATTTGTCCTGATATCTCTTTCTATTTTATGGAAATATGTGTTGACCAATATATTTCGCCAATTACATCGCCAATTTTAAATAATTTGACTACGTCGTGTGGATCATTGACCCAAGCGTTGACCCAAGGTATTTCTGTTTATTATATTTGTTAGATAAAATATATTTCATAATTGTTAAAAAGTACAAAAATTATTATTATTAATTTTACTAATTAGAAAGATTTAATATACCAATACACTATATTATAATTATATATCCACGTATATATAATATCAGTAAATTATATTATAATTTTCTTCTAGCCAAAATATTTAATGGTCTGAACAGAAATTTAGGCGTGGATTACACTAATGTGTTAATTAATATTTATAATCATGTTTATATCAATAATTAAAAATAAAAATTATAATTAGTTAATGATGTAAAAAAGCTTTAATGATTAAAAAAGCACAAAAATTATTATTATTAATTACTAATTAGAAAGATTTAATATACCAATACACTATATTATAATTATGTATCCACGTATATATAATATCGGTAAATTATATTATAATTTTCTTCTAGCCAAAATATTTAATGGTCTGAACAGAAATTTAGGCGTGGATTACACTAATGTGTTAATTGATATTTATAATCATGTTTATATCAATAATTAAAAATAAAAATTATAATTAGTTAATGATGTAAAAAAGCTTTAATGATTAAAAAAGCTCGCTGTTTAATTTGTGAGTTAATTTAATAAATAAATATAAATCTTGAATAACTATTGTACATATGATTCTTTTTAGCAAAAAAATAACTTGCATGAATTCAATGTTATACTGATTCAGACTTGCATGAATTCAATGTTATACTGATTCAGTATAGAAAAAAGGAAACTTCTTAATATATTTCACTAATTTATACTTAAACACGATTGATAACATACAAAAAAATCAATCTCTTTTTTACATATTATGAAAAAAATTTACTTTAAAAAAACTAATTTTTCAGTTTTGATGTTACTCACACAACACTGTAGTTTTTCTAGAAGAGTCCAGAGAGGACATCTAGGTTGTAGCACCTCTAAACTTCTTTAAGATGTCCTTTGCAAAACTGTGTTGTATGGATATAATTCAATATAGTTGAAATGAAAAAATAGAGAAGTCTTAACTTGGACGGACTCCGAAAAGATGTGAATTAGAGCACAGAAATTGACACACCAATTCAACTAATTGTAAGTGAATTATTATATCACACACCATATAATTAATCAAAATCGCTTCCGACAATTTTATTCTAATATTATCATACATGATAATAAAATACGACACTTATGTGCAGGGTGCCGCTTAAAATACCGCAACTTCATGAAAATTTCTTTTTCACTGTAGGATTCTCAAATATATAATGCCACCAAAAATGTTAATATTCTAACAAATAATTATTTGCAGATCTAGCTAAATTTTTAGATACTTTAATAAAACCGGGATATATTGGTATGTGTGTGTTTTCTGTTTTATGTACGCGCGCGCGCGCATACACATACCGTTGGTATACATATATAATATATATGTTCCTCGAATTGGTCGCCACGATTTTTTAGATACGTCCAACGGATTGACAACATTGGTTTCTAATAAAGAATTAGTTACATAAGAAAAATTTCAAATTTCTTCATTTTTGATTACAAATTTAAGTCTAATTATGTTTAATTCTTTCCATATTCTTACAGTGCATAAAATGATAAATTTATTATAAGCATTATGTATCATTTTGATTATTTGATTTCGAGATAATTCAATTAATATTTTAGGGAGAATAGATATCTAGAAAGGTAAAAAAAAAAATTAATTCTTTTACATATTTTTAATAAAAGAGGACGGGTAAAAGTCGTCGATTTTTGCTCTCAACCAATAAATAAAATGTGTACGTTTTTTTATAATTTTTAGATTACAGAATCACGTGGAGCAATTAAGTCTGCCATAAACATGAAAGGAACATAATAAAATAATGTGACATATGTAGACCTATAAATCCGAATCTTAAATTAATGACAATCTAAAAAATTAATGACATTCACATTGTTACATATATTCCCTTGTTTATAGAAAACTGTTTACTTTATTTTAAATTCCTCCCATTTAAAAATTGTTTCTTGGACATTTTTATATTAAAATTTTCGTTAAAACGTTATAAAAATTTTATTATTAAAATATTTATCGTTAGTTTTGGAAACCCTATATATTGTGTATCATCTTAATGTATCAACTTAATCATTTCATTTTTCCTTATTTTAGAAAAATTATTTTATACTTTAAACTTCACAATTTTAGATTTTAAAATTTCATAATTTTGGAAAAAGAATAAACGCATACCATTAATAATTTTTTATATTACATATTTTATCAAATCTCAACGTTATATTTTTTGAAATAAGCATTTGATTTTTTGTATAAGTTTCAATAATTATACAAAATGTTTTTTCATTTATATAAATTTTACATAATTCATAATAACTTTTGTATAAATTAATTTTTTTAATCTAAAATGTAAAAAAAAATGTCAAAGTAAAGCCACTGTGAATTTTCGTGGTTTATAAGGTATTTCATATTTTATATTGATATATATATACGTATATATATTGTATATTTTGACATAATAAAAAAAATATGAAATATCTTATAAAATACTAATTTCTTAATAAGTTTGTCTTTAACTAACTTTATTATTATGCATAGAATGAGACAAACTGATTAACTTAAAAAAAATCCTAATTATATATTTTCTTCTAATTTAACGACATGTTTTTATTTTGAAATAAAGAACAAATAAGATACGTATAATTGATATAAGTATATTAAAACATATTCTATTCTATGTGTACATGTATGTATATGTAAAATTTATATATATATATATTATATATAACACGTTGCTTAAGAATATACAAGAGATACTTTCTAATTATTCGAAGGCACGATGCGTGAATTGATTTGCCGCAAGGAGTACTCCATTCTTAGGTCATTCTCCAGGCAAAGAGAAATATCAAAAATAAAAGAAAAAAATTTTTTTAAAAAGTTTGATAAAAAGATAAAAACAGAAAATTGAAATGAACCAATGGCTATAGTGCAAACAGAATAATAGATGCGGCAGAAACGAGTATCAAAATAAATAAATCAAACAAAGAATCTTTATACGATATAGAAATCATATATTTAGAAATAATGAATATTTTCGTTGCTTATATCTCTAACTTTATGGAATACATCAAAAGCACTAATAATATATTACTTATCATGTAACACTGCCGATTATATCAAATATTTCAGCGGCATAATCTAATAACATTTCAATCAAATTACGATGTCTTATTTTATTAATAGCCGTTTCGATATTTATAGTTATATGTATATCAGTTATATGTATATATATTATATACGTTATGGTGGGAAAAACAAGGTGTATCAGAGGGCGCATAATAGCAGCAATAAAATCGGGGCAGTCAAAAGTAATCACAAATACAACTACAAAAAATGTCAATTTCTCATTTTTTATTTCTGTCAATTTCCGCCGACAAATGTCAATTTTTCTGGAGGAGATAAAAAATTTAATTTTTTTTAAATTAGTAAAAATGGTTATATATATGGTATGTATAATCCAAATCAAGGACGCAGACGGTATAGCGCAATAAATAAAATGTGCAAAGTTAGAACATAAAATAAATATTTGAATTAAAACGTTTCAGTTCTTTAATCTTTTTTATATATAGTGTATATCATCTATGTGACTTCTACAATTTTTTATACAACATGTCGGCACACTTCTAATCTGTCTAACTCTCGATTGACATTTGACAGCTGACTTAGCGCAAACTATTAGCAGCCATATTGCTTTTTAACATTTGTAACCAATCCCTGATTGGTTATTCATTATAAACGAGTGAGCTTCCCTGGGAATAGCACACCTTTTTTCCCATTATTTTTTTCCACCATCATGAGGTCTGTTTTTTATTTCTACATTCTCTGAACTGATGCATACGATGCAATAAATTCAAGTGAAACAAACATATATTTCACTTTAACTTATTGCACTGTGTGCGCATCAGTTCAGAGAGTGCAGGAATAAAAACAGATATATAATACGTATGTACGTTACTAATATACATTATAGATAACGATGATTGCTAACGGTAGTAATTCCACTGTTTTCTCTGTAGCCCTTTTGTATTATGACAATAAACACGAGAACTCATGTGATTTTTTTCTATACGCTATATTAGTCGTATAATATGTACGCATTATATACGTATTCTACGTCAGAATAAATTAACATCCTCACGTATACTTTTGATAATATGTACAGATAAACCGAGAACTCATCTTTTGATTGATAAGCAATTTTTGATTAACTGTTATATTATTTATTTTCGTCAGAAATATAGAACGTACATAGATTAAATTACAAATTAAATTAATTCGGTATAGTAAAAATAAATTAAATTATGAATTAAATAAATTTAGAATAATAAAAGAAAGAATTGGATATGTATATCATTTTTTATATATTATTTCAATCTATATCGCACGCAAATAAGTACACGAAATAAATATTACAATGTACCTATAAAATGAAAAGCAAGAAAAAGGAAAAATGTTTACATGGCTTCACTTTCTTGTTTCTTGCGTTATATTATAATTCGATGCGGTTTCAGTGAGGAAACAAAGACCATCTGTCTAAGCGCATTCAAATTGCGTTCAAGTCACTACCATTTGTTATATCTTTGTGCCTGTTAACTTACTGTTAAGGAAGAAGAAAGAAGATTCATACTCGCTTTTCTCTCTCTGACCTTTCTTCCTTAACGGCAGTTAAGTTCTCACCACCTCGACGTCGACCACCAGTGAATCGCGGTTTGATTACAAAATTAATATCTGATATTTCATGTAACAACACACAAAATAAATTTTTGCATTCGCGTGTTCTTGGATGTAATTGTAATTCGGAAATAATCACATATAGATACTGATCAAGTTAACTTTTTCCCTAAGACGGGAATGTGAAAAGTAAAAAATTTTCTATTAACTTCAATAGTAAAAATTTTTACTTTTACTAAATATAATAAAATAAATTGCCAATGTGAGCCGACACAGGGTGTTCTTTGTGTAATTAACAAATCATATATTGTAAATAATATAATTACATACAATATAAGAATCCTATTAGATATATGTGAGAACACAATTATAATTACAAACGTTTCGACATTATTATTGTATTCTCTTCCAAGTGTAAAGTAACGAAAAAATCCAAATTACATAATTAGCATCACAATTCAATCAATATAAATGTTATCAGAAGTAAAAAAACATCGTTAAACTGTTATAAACTATTATCTATATCGTATTTCATCGGATAAAAAAATTAAATAATGAACATTGGCTAAGTACTAAAGTTTTAATATAAACCAATAAATAATGTATTAAGATTTACTTGAGAACAGATTAATCATGTTCTATACAGATTGATAAGAGACGATTTGAATTTGTTGAGGTTTAAAATGTTTATGAGAGGTCAAAGACAAATGAATTGTTTATAAGAAATAAAAAGATAAACTATAAATAATAATACGAATATATATACTCTTGAAAATTCAAATATAAATTATAAAGTATGGAAGCAACATTTATTCACAAACAACGATATAACTGATCTAATAAATCAGCGTTTTGTATATTTAAATCAACCTCTGTGTTTTGATAAAAATTGCTTCTGAGATAAGTCGTTTAAAGACCTTTTTTTCTGTCAATATTTTGACAATTTATTTTGTACACTGCATTAAAACGTAATGTTACTTTTACCTTAGGGAAAAAATTATATGATCGATATCCTGAGTGCTTTTTACACTTCAGCAACATTAAAGTCGCAGTCGTTTTCTTTATTAATCGAGAAAGGACCCCGCACATTTTTTTAATGAAAAAACCGTCTTTTATCAAATCTAAATTTTTTATATAATTACTTTTATGATATTGATAAGAAATATTTCAGTAGGTATAACTTCAAAATAAGCTCAACTTTTATGATTATGGAATCTTATATAATTCATTTATTATTTAGAATTTCGTAATTATAAAAATTGAGTTTTTTAAGGTCATGCTTGTTGAAATTTTTAATCAGTATCATAAAAGAAATCACAAAAATTTAGCCAATTTGATTAAAGCCAGTCTTTTCATAAGAAGTGTTGCGAGGTTCTTTAATCTACCTTTCTATTTCTTCTTTTTTAAGTAGATATTCATTAAATCTATGTATATACATAAAATGTGTGAGCTCAAATAGTATCTAATAAAGACCCCCTAAAAGAAGCCGTGAAACGAGCCGATTTGAGCCGATTTTTGCATGCAGGGATAGTTTTAGTAAAATCTATAGTAGAGAGAGAAATATATTATGTATCTCTATTCTCTGCCTAATCTTAACGTACATTTGTACATACGTGTGTAAGAAACATGATAGTAAATCGATGGCGATGCACAATAATTTGTAAATTAAATGTTAAAGATATAAACAAATTTTGTTTCTTTTTCTTTACGTACCAGAGCAGGTATCAATTGTGTATCTTGAATCGTGCGAAAGTTACAGAATTGAGTAAATTTATTAAAAGTACTAATGAAATTATAAATATTCCATTGAACTTTTTTACTTTTGTATTTTTTTTAACCTCGATTTACGATACACAATCAAATCTTTAAATTTTCAAAATAATTTTGTGAATAAAAAGGTGTTAAACTAAACAATTTTTCTCGTATGCATTATTTCGGCACGTAATATGAGACATTTATTTGTTAATACTTTTAAATTATTTAATTTTAATTATATTGTTGAAATTTTGAAGTAACACAAATATTATAGGTATTAAAAAATATAAGGTGGAAAACATGGATGAACCAATCAACGCGCAACTGTCGTGACTCTTATTAGAGGGTCTCTATATAGTATCTAATAAATTGTAGAACAATCAATAATATGCAATATGTAATTAATAATAGTGTCTTTTAATTAGATTTTAAAAATCACTCTTGGTAAATGATGGTTTACGCAAAAAAAAAAATTAAATGACTAATCCCGGGTTAACGATAATTGCTGTTCGCGCATTTTATCGCAACCGTAGTACGGGATGTTCTCTCAAATTTAAGTAGAATTAAAGACTTAAATTGTTTAGTTTATCTTATTTCAAAAAAATGCTATTATTCATGCCACTCATCATCGTATGAAACGGGAAGTCGAGGGATGCATGCAGAGAGAACGCTTCCGTTTTATACGAAGAACCGATGATTCCTGAGAGATATTTGCGAGAGGGAGAAAAGGAAGGGAAAAGGGCATCGAAGGGTTTAGAGGGTGTCCAACAGATCGAGAAGCTCCAGCTGATTATTTTCGTCCCAACCGGCAATCAACAAACTCGTGAAGTCGTCCTCGCTCAAGCTCACCTGCGTGGACTCCGGCACTTCCGACAGATTGTCCGTTATGGGGGGTGACACGCTACTAGGCGGGGTCTCATACAGTGTATTCGACAGACAGCTGGTGGGCGGCGTGCAGCTGCTGCTGGTCTGAAGAACATTGAGCGTCGTCGCTGACGCTACCGTTGTCGTCGTCGTCGTCGTCGTTGTTGTCGTCATAGTAGGAGATTGCCTCTTTGTACTTCGAGTCCGCTGCGAGATCGCAGAACGGCGCCTAGACCGTTTGCCTTCCTCCATTCTTTCGAGATCCAGCTTCCAGAAACCACCCTTGCCTGGCTCGTCTTTGGAACGTGGCAGCTTCAAGAAGCACTTGTTCAACGAGAGATTGTGTCGAATTGAGTTCTGCTCGAAATATATAAACGATAAAAATATTTACTATTTATTAAAGAACTTGCTCGTAGCCTCTTGTTTTATTATAGTTAAATACATTTAATATAATTTAGATAAAATACATTATTGATTAATTCAAGAAATAAAAATAAAAACAAGAACTACAATCGTAAAATCCGTTTACCTGCCAGGCTGGATCAGCATACTTGTAAAATAAGAAATTTTCTCGAATCCATGCGTAGATGTTTGAAAGGGAGACCTTATTGTTATTGGCGCGCATCGCAAGGCAAATGATAGTGGCATAGGAAAACGGTGGTTTCGCATCGGGATCTGTTCGATATTTCTCAGCATTTTCCGCCAGATCTATAGTAGACGAAAAATCAAAAGAAGATTATCCACATAATTGTGCAATATTTATTACGAAGTGTATTTCTAGCAATCTTTTTTCGTTCTGCGATTAAAGTTCGGTATATCTTATATCTATAGACACAATTATTTTCAAAATATTTTGACCAAATAATTTATTTCATAAAATTTCATAAAAGTTGTCAATGTATACAAGAAATAAGGCGGGAAGCGACAGAAATACAAAAATAAAATTAATTTAAGAAACAAATACAATACATTTTCAATAACAAATAATTAAGATAAATTTTTATGACTTGTATATTTCTCAAACAGATACAAATAGCATAATAAATGTGCGAAATAAGAAATAAGTTTTTTTAACCAATAACAAGCGATGGCCTAAAACTTATTTACGATGTCACTTAGGATTGACAATATAAGTCAAGGTCAAGGTCTACAAAATGAAGTTGACCGGTATTTTTACCAATTGTTTTGTTAATAACTTTTTAACGCATAATAACCGAATGAAATTTGTCGGAGTTTGTACTCAGCATCATGACCACGATAATAATATGTGTCAAGGTCAAAATCAGAGCAGTTCTCTCTCTCTGTACGGTATATTTACACAATTAAAAATTGTGTATGTGTGTATATATGTGTCAGCGCACGATTTATTTTTAGATATATAGCAATTTATAAATTAATGAAGTAAACAGTTTTTAGTATATTTTCTAACAAAAAGTCGACTCTATCAATTGTGTTGTTTTGTTGAAACATATTTCCATATTAATACATACTTTGCATGAATGTTTATTGTATATTTTCTCTCTTTTTGACATCGTACAAGATTTATGACTTCAGAAGTGAGAAAAAATGCACAATATAGAAATATATTGATAATAATGGTATAGCATAGCGAATAGAAATTTGATAATTTATAATAAATTATCAATTTATCACGAGAAGAAAAATAGAAGACTTAAGCTTTTAAATAATTTTTAATGATTTTTGAAATTCCATTAATAATAATAGATAATAAAAATTGTGCTCACAATTCTCTCTTTCTAAATTAAATCCTTAAAACCTGAAATAAATCCTCGATACCTAGTTCAGCTTTGATCAAAGGCGACAATTTCTTCGGGGGTTGGCGGATGATCGGCGGCGGCGATGGCGAACAGGGTGGCGTCGGCAAGCCGGACGCGCTAGTAATATCCAGGGACTGCAACCAGGAGAGGCTTGTCAACTCGGCCTCGACTCCATCGTAGTCGTCTGTGCTATCCATGCTACTGCTATCCACTGTGGCGGCGGTGGTGGTAGCAGCTGTGGTAGACGGGCTATCCTCCGTCGATACTTCAACTTCTACTAGATCGATCCTCATTTTTATCGTCTTTCATTACCCGCACCAGCGCGATAAGCGCCTATTAAAAACAATAGTTCTTCGTTGCAGCGTTAATTCTTCCTAGAAGGCGTGTTCCTCACGTTTTAGAGAGTCATCGAGAGTTCCGACAGACTAACAGTAATCGATATTCAAGTTAAGTTTCGTAAATTGTAAGCGATAAGGGGGTACTAACGATTTTGTTTGGGAAGTAATGATGATCTGTCACTTTTCTGTCCACTCACAGACCTTTAGATAATATCACGCAAAACGAAGAAAAGTTACTTAAATTCCGACTGTTTCAGAGCTTGTCACGCGCGTTACTTGGAACTCATGATTCACCAATTTATTGGAATGAAAATGTCTTCTGACGTCATGAGAAATAACACAACCGCGCGTTGATATAAAACTTTCCCTTTTCTTCTTTATTTAATCTTATGTACTAGTGTTATATACATATAAATATATAACGTCTTGTTGGAATTCACACATATTTCCCCGCGCTCTTTGACAGGCAAACGGCATTAATAATGCGTCACCCGTTAACACTGATCGTTCGTGGAAAAGGCACAACATTGATCACAATCTTATAGAGCGAGGAATTTGCATTGAGAAAAGAAGAAGATTACGATACTGCATGCTCGAAATTGAAATTGTTTTACGTTATTTTTTCGTAATAAAAACGAGAATAAATGCGCGTATATATGACATAAGCGTTTAACGACGACTGGCTACGAGAGAGTGGCGTGCACACGGCATGGTCGGGCGAGTTCGACTGGTGGTAGCAAAGGGGTGGAACGCACTTGGCTGGCTGGCTACCCTGCTACCTGCTTACCAGCGACCTGACAGAACACCTTAGTGCGCGCGTGTGGTGACAGGTGCTAGATTCCCTCTCGCACAGGTGGACCATGTACACGCGTCGCTGGCCAGACCCACCAACACGACTCTCTTTCTCTAATACTTTCCTTTTCGTCGACCCTTCCCTATAACTGAAATCAACGAAGAAGCTTGTAATCCATTTATGGCGATTGGCGAGTATGAGTGGCGACGCTGAAATATTTCAGATCGCAAATGACGTATGTCGATTAGACGATTATATTAATTAAATTAAGATAATCGTCGAATATGCATATTTCAGCAATTTATGAACGTCATATATTGAGTTTTTTTTTTTCTTTTTTTTCATACATTTGAGATATAAAGATCCGAATTATATTATAAATATTATTAGAAACTGGAAAAATGTGAGTCTTAAAAATTTTTTTAATTGTGAATGTCTTGAAGTTTTTGAAGGTCTTGAACATCTATAAATAATTTATCCTTCAATGTATTTAAATCTTAGGTATATACAGAAACATTTTACAAATAAAATTGTTATCGATTATGTTAGCAAATAAATAGAGAATAAATAACTTGATAAAAAAAAAGTCTTTCGAAACCATCATTGATTCTACATTCACTTTTCATAAATTAATCTCCTTTTGTAAAAAAATATTTTTAATAGTTAAATAAGTATATTACAATAAGAACAATAAGGCTCTGATGAACATAAATACAATTAATACATCTCGAAAGATGTATTCATACATCTAATTAATACAATTAATATATCTAGATTATTCAAGCTACGCTAGGTGTCTTTCGTGATTTTTATCAAACAAGTCAATACAACTTTGTTAAATCATGATTTTATTTATTAACTTGATATTGTATTAATTGAAAAAATATTCCTATTTTTTAAAGAAGCCTATTTAAATAAATAAATTTTGAAATATGTCATAATATATTTACGTCCTATTTTAATTTAACTATGAAAATACATTGTAGATAATTTTTTTATTAGCGCAGAATCATATATATAAATTTATTTCAATAGATTTTTATAATCGCTCTACTTGTATTTATATTTATAGCAAGCCGGTTACTTTTTAATAGCATAAAAAAATGTTGTTCATCGTAAAAGTCTTAAAAAGTTACCAAAAAAGAATTACAATTTTTATTAAGGAATTAAAATTATGTCATATATAACGAATATAATAATTCCATAAATTAAAAAATTATACAAACTATAAAAATACATAATTTTTATTATATTTTGTCATAATTTTAATTCCCTGGTAAAAATTTATTTTTATTTATTTTTATAAATATATTTATATCATATATGTATATATTTGTACATAAAAAGGTTTTAGCAGATCGTCAAATTATTTTTATGTTGCAACATAATAGATAATAATTCCGAATTTCTATTATATTTCCATATATTGAAATTATTATTACATCGCGACATAATTATATAATTTTTGTATATAGAACTTTGAGTTTTTAATATCATCAAAATCAGATAAAATTTCTTTAATGTTATTAAAAAGTTAAACGCTATATACCCAAGCGTCTGAAACAAGTTTAAACATTTGAAAAAAATTTCCCTGCTTTTTATAAAGAGTAGTTAATTTCAGATTTTCCAAATGTACTATCTGTACGTGTACATATAACAAACGAAGGCGGTATACGTGCATTTCGTTCTGTCAGTGTTATGTAGGCGGGGGTGAACGCAGTTCGCCCACTCGTCTTGGTACAGGTGCCTCCATTGATCGAATCGAGGGAGGCAGCGACCGCCAGTTACGATAAAGCCGGCGAGCAAGAGGGGTAAAAGCCACGGCTATTCGACCGAGACGAGAGAATGGCGGATTTACCCCGGACATCATCATTGGTCGACGTCCATGCGGGATCGTTAGCATGAGATTCGTCAGCCTACTGACTCAACAAAGACGTAGAACAGTTGCGTACGATACGTACACGTAAACCTTTTTGGGTGTTCTACAGACAATTGACTCTCTTCCAGGGACAGAAGGAAAAATATTACGAACAAATGTTTTTATAATAAGGCAACAACTCTAAAGGACGAACACTTCCAATTTTAAAATGTGTGCGTCGAAATTTTATTTCAACGGTAGCACTTATATATATATAATATATATACAATATACATTGTCGACCAAAAAGAAATCTTAAAATGTCTTAAATCTTGAAAATGTCTATAGATATTATATAAGATAAAATCAACTTATATGTATATAATTTATATGATTTAATCATTTTTATTATTTCATTGTTTTATAATAAAATAATAAAAAGTAATAAAAGTATTTAAAAGTTTTACAGAAAATATTTGTATAAAGTTTTTTTTACAAAAAGAACAGAAATGTATACTTTTTTTATTAATTAAGTAATCTTATTGCAAGTTTATTATTTTTTAGAGTTTATTTATAATTTTAGGAAAGGTATCTTTATGACTGTAATCTATTTTCTTAAAATTAAACAATGCTATATTAATCATAACTATAATGGTAAATATAATACCTATTTTATACTTTTAAATTAAGAAAGAAATTAAGAATATTAAGACATGAAATGAATTTTTAAGTTATATTTTATTAGAATATTCTTAAATCTTATATGTGTCCTCAATTTGTTTATTCGACAGTATACATATATGATAGATATTATGTAGATATATTCTTATTAATTTATAATTCATTCATGATAAGTACCTACTTAATATTGAATTCTCATCAAGTATCTCGTGATAAGTTCACTATTGAACTTACAAAATTTTGAAAAACAAAAACATAGATTAAAGTTACAAAATTCGCTTCGGTGAAAAAAGAATGCGTTATATTGACATTTTGTTATAAAAACTCTTTTGGTTCTAATGTAATTAGAATTGTGTTAACAAATTAATGTTTCTATTGTAATACGGACATTAATATATATGTAACACAATTACATACACACACACACACACACACATATGCCGGATATTCCTGGGTTAAACCTAAACAATATTGAAATATCTCTTGATTATGTTTTGAAAGTGAAAAATCATTAACAGGCTTTTGTTTGCACTATAAATAAAGCTATATAATGCAAACGTGGAGGAATTGCAGACACATATAATGTCAGTTAGCCTCTTGTTCCTTCATTGATAAGCGCAATGCTTATTTCAAAATTGGAAACCATTTTTTCAACAAAATTTTTTATAATTACACATTTTGATTTTTATAAAGCAATAAAAAAGGATAAATCTAGATCATATTGACATTTTATTCCAAGTTGCCAATTAAAGGTCCTAATGTAGGTGTGTCACTACCTTTCAATTGACAACTTTCTACACCATCGTACAGCAAAAGATCTCTCTATGCATTGTGATTCTTTAAAATACATTTTATTTAATTTTGTATAGAAAATGATCCAAATTTAAAGTCAAAACGTTTACTTATATCTTGTTCTCATGTAATAAATTTCAATTTTAATACACAAATATCCAGTGTATAGTTCTTATATTTATGTATGGTTCTGATTATTTACTTAAATTTTCTCGTAAAAATATTTGCAATTCATATTCGATAACTACAAACACTGATCATTTCAAACTAGACACATACTAAAATACATTTATCAAGAGAGAATTACTTATAAATTTAAATAATTATATACTTATAATTGGCTGTAACCATCAATTAGTTACTACAGTTAAAGTAAATGTTCCAATAGCGATCGCATTAAAAAATATTATTTATTATAGCATTTTACAATTACAAATAATAATTATTGCGTAAAAAACTATAAACTATATTTCATGATTAATTGCTAAAGAAAAGTAGGTCAAATAAAATATTGTTGTATAAAAAAAAATTATTAAAGAAGCTTGCGTTTATGATTAGACAAAATGATGGCCAATCATTAGCAAATTCATTAAAGTATAAAATGTCCCAATGTTTAAGCGTAGCTTATCACAAATAATACAATTTCTGATGTTAGAAAGGTTTGTAATATAAATATCTTGTATTCATTTAAAAACTTAAAACTCCTCTAAACAAAGAAAAATTATTTGAACCCACTTACAGCAATTTTTAATTGAAATATTTAAATGAATAACAGAGTGCGTCAATGTATACCAATAATGGCCGGACAGCCAAAATAGGTGTGATCGCCAATGTCCTTTTATAATTTTTTACAAAAATAAGATATATTTTTTAATAAAGATTAATTCGAATTGTTTTTTATTATTAAATATCAATTTATATTAATATTTCCCATCAGCATGGAAACTAATTTTACAATTGAAGTCACCGTGAGGACAATTCCATCGGACAACATTGCGGGCCATAAGCAGTCATAATCGCGTGTAACACATAAAGCCAAGCTCTCGTTTCGTTTAAAATTGAACGAAAAGAGAGTGAAAGTCCGAAAGGATTAAATTCTAGAGCAAATCTTTACGCGGGGTAGGAAAGAAGGAAATCCGTAAAAAGAATTTGGACGGACGCCATCGCTGAGGACTTCTCATTGTCGGTTACATTATTGTCAGTGGAAGTATCTGTTCCGATCAATAATCTGCTAGAAACATCCGTCTGCCTTGCCGAGTTACCCAGCTGACTGGCTGAACCTCGTTGAAGGTGGTGGTAGCGGAATAGCAGCCAGTATCAGCAACCGGCAGTAGCCAAGCACCTGCCGTGTTCCCCCCCGCGGTCCCCGCATCGCGCTCGCAAACGCGCGCGACCGTCAAACCGTGAGTCACTACCATCGTTTCGTTGCATGTTAACGTTTACCTGCCCGCGCTAAAGCTCTATATTAAAGAGCTTTAGTCCGCACGCGCCCACCACGCTCTCGCAAAGTGATGCATTACATGCAACAAACGTAACATTATGCACCGCGCAAAAAGAGACATAATGGGACCAGCGTAGCGTACTATCTGCGTTCGAAATCGATTGCGGACACATTATTACAAGACGATCCATTCTGATGACGCTCTCCGCACTGGATTACATTCCGATTATAGTCGAATTGACGCGAATATACAAGTCGATGAATTCCGGGGGAAGGAAAAATACGGACACAGATACTGGCGCATTTATGTATACGCTCCTCGCTGTATTCTTTCACTTACAACGCGATACAACCGACGATTCGCAGATAATTTTATTTTAATTTTTTTTGCAAATCAACTCTATATGTAAATGTATGACGAATGTGTTCGACGGGTCTCTTGCAGTTTTGCAAATCGAGACGCGATGCAACCGCGTGAAATAATACATATAGGACGGGCGAAGAATATATGACGCAATTGTCTGTTCTTAAGAAATACGAGAGGGGCCGGTCGTGGCGCGGTACTCCTGTCGCTCCTGAGAATGTAGCGGGTCATCGCGATAAAAATGATGTGGACGTATTTCAGTGGGCAATTTAAAAGACCGGATAATATGCTGGAGGTTACGGATATAGACTCCGACGCGAACGCAAGCCGGGAGTTCCGGGAGGGCGGAGGCGCTCGCGCATAAAATATTCAAGAGAATTGATTCCGGGGGCGAATGCAGCAGCAGCAGTAGCAGACATCTACACCGCCGCGACTATTCATAGCGATAATGACGGCAAAACTGTGAAATCCTTAGACTCTCTCAACATAAATAATAGAAAAGAAAAGAACAATAAATTGCAACTTTTCCTATTCATCTCTGTGTTGTTCTCGATAAAAGACTTTTTTTTAACAATATTAGGAGTATATTTTTAACGGCAAGAAACTTTTTAAATTGATTTCAATTTTTCAAAATTGCGATGATATAATACATAAGATATTATTATTATAGAAAGCTTAAGAAATGTAATTTAAAAAAAGATTATTAAATAGTATATTTTTACAAGAGAGAGTAAAAAATTAAAAAGGAAGAATTATCTGTTTTTCTCTATATACTATATTCAAAATCTCTCGCACACATATCTATATATGTACAAACTCTCGTTTCTATTGATATCACTATGATATCCTACTTGGAGTTCCTCTTTTCTAATTCTTCCTATTTATTTTTCTATCCTTTTGCGCTCCAGATTGTACTCTTTTAATTGCTTTTTTTATTTAATCATATTACTTAACACGTACCTTATCTATTATTATCATTTTAATTAAAAAAAAGTTCAAATCAGTTCTTAAAAGTGTTGTATTGTCGTTGAGAGATATACTCCTAATATTGTTTTTAAAAATGTTTCCAAATTTTTTTTCCAGTTTCTATGTTAGATTTCAAAATCATATGCCGAGCTAAAGTCTATCAGACTTCAATTTTAATCGTACACTTTTTTATAGCGTAATTTTCGCGCTGGATTTTACAGCAGTCTTATGTTTCTAGCAAACTATAAAAACTATATACTCACCAAACTCACCCCAACTCGCGAATTTATACAAACGCTTCGCGGCACTGACTGATTGAAGAAAATTCTCAGGTGGCAGATAGTCTTTGCATCATTTGGAGATATTGTTCCTGAATTGTTTCAACTATTTCGATTCGAAACAAATATTTCGATACTTCACACGATCCTCGCAATACCTTACGGTTTAAAATACGATACGCTATTTGCTAATATCATCACGTGCGCACGATGGAGATATATATATATATATATATATGTTATCAGGCGCTAATTAAATATTCTTATTCGATCAACTTCGATTCAGCGTCGACGATCAACGAGCTTATTTTTTTCCTTTTGAATCCGAGATCGTTTTATGAAATCGGTTGTTAGTCACGTTTAGTTCTATCCGAAGTAACGACTGCCATTGAAGAGCACTGGCACCATCAACCACCATAGCACCATTCTACCGCCATCTTCTTACCTGTACAAACGGTACCACTACGACAGGTACAGCAGGTGCGCGTGCACAATCGCCAGGGTTATCGATTACAGTCATTACTTATTTCAAAGGTTCATTCTCGCGCGAAAAAATGTGATGAGATAGCTCGATCAGAATAAATTTAAATATAACGATTTGCAAAGGTTGCAGAATACAGCAATCTTCATCACTTTGCGTGAAACAAGTTTCGTCGCGAAAGAAAGATTCGAATTAGCAAACTGCTGAATTGTTATCTTTTCTTCTTTGCTCTGTTCTCAATCGTTGACATTATATTTGATGTAAAAATTATATTATGTCCTATGATATTTTTTAAATTAAGTAATGAAATTTCTATGAAAAACTGCTCAAGCTTTGATTACTTGTGACTATCGCATAATTTCTGGAGCTGAAAATATCAAGAGTAATCAAATGTTAAGATGAATCTGAGACACTGTCATGCGTCATGGATCAATTGTAACTTCATGAAGAATCTGAGATTGCGAAGGATTACAATTTTATGGACGTAATTTATGGGTTTAATTAAAGTTAAGCGTTAACTTTATTAATTTTTGTCTTTGTGACGTTTAATCTTTCATTATATTTAATTTGTATGTTAATCATATTCGATTAAAGAAAATTTTGTAAAGTCGAAACTAGTTTCGCTTAATTTTTAATGTATCTAACACATTGAATATAATCAATAAGTTTTTAACATCCTTAATTCGTTTTTGGCCATTTATTTTATTGGATTATTGTATTGTCTCTTCTTTTTTTCTAATTGTTTATATCACACCGGAATATTTTACAGAACAATTTAAGCAGATACACAAGAGAACACGATTGGCGAAGACCTCTAACGTTCGCACAACGGCGAAATTGCACCTGGACCCGCAGTTTTTAAAATCTGCCGGTAGACAAACCGCCACGTGGAAGATAAGAGGGACTTACCAATTAGTCGTAAAAGGAATCAGCAAGGCGTGAAAACTTGGCGTACAGCGAAGTAAGGGGAGTTTAGCGAGAAGAGAGAGCTGCGAGTGTCGATGATTTATTTCCATTACATTATAGCACTCCTAATATTTGATACTCGTATTTAAATCTGTCCTAAGAAAATCCTCAAAAAAATGGCCAATGCGAATGTATCCTCGATATCATCTTGGCGACTAGTCTGCCGAGTACTCCTACGACGCTCCTTATGAAAGATTATGGAAATCAGAACTTTTAGACAAGAAACAATTATGCGATTGTACAAAATGGACTGTAATTCGTGAAACAATCGAAAAAAAACGATTATTTATCCAAAGGTAAATGGGAAAAAATGTAAAATATTTTTTTTTAAAGACTTCCTCAGATGTCCCGAAAGTCTAAAAATTAATCTTTATTGCTCATAATCAGTTTGTACGTAAAAAAACTGGCTTTTAATTTTGAACTGACGTCATTTTGTTATTTTTCATTTCTCTCCTTTTCCCAAATTCATGCTCTCCTTCAAACATTCACAAATAAAAATTCCTTGGGATTTCTGTTTCAAATTATTGAGAATCGAGATATCATGTAAACTGCGATTTTCGTAATTATATGAACGCTAATAATAATAACTTAGAACTTAATAATAAACATATCTGTACCAAATTTTTATTAAAGATAATTCAATATATGTACCACAAAAAAAACTACAAAATTCCAGTGCATATAGATTTTAATTTTAAATTATATTGAAAAAAAAACCTAAAAGCGTTGTCTATTAGATTTTTAAAGAGGTCCCTTAAGAGAATTTAGTAGTAGATTTAATCGATGAGAAAAGTCGCTCTTTCCTTATGGACATGTATAATATAAATGGAATAACAATAATATCAAGTGTTTTATATATAAAAATGTAATCTTTTTTTTTTTAATTTATCTTCACATAAAAAATCAATTCTTTTTGTACCACGAATTACAGTCTACTGTACAGGTACAAATACAAGTTCATATACACATATATCCGCATAAATATGTGCATACATACATGCATATGCATGATTCGCTAGAAATTCTAATATAGATATAAATATTTCATTGAATAAGTCACGTTATTGCGCGAATTACATGAACCGAAGAAAACGCTGTCAGGACATGTTGTATACCTACGATTGCATTGTGTATGTGCGCGCGCGCGCGCGCATGTGTGTTTAAAAGACAGGAGAGAAGGAAAGGGAGAAAGACAGAATATATAAGGAGAGAAAAAACGTACGTGCATACCGATTGTAATTCAATTTAACAAACGCCAGCTCGCCAGCGCGCTTCTCAATAGTCATTCTATTGCATACACGGTCATTCCATGACCACAAGAATACAAATTCTAAGTGAGACGACGATGCATGTCGACGGAAACAGTCATCGGTTTCAGCTATCTACGAGATATCGTTCGGAGTGCAATAACACCGTTCGTACACGGTATTCGGAAGGTAAAAGTTTGAAGAGAACTGCAAAAACCGATGTATTATGTGTGACATGCCCTGCAGTCACATCGTCGCTTTAATTACCGATTCTTATGGTTGATTAGTAGTGAACGGTGTCACTCCGTTATTAGCCATATTGTCCAGAACACCACTGATGTACGCCGCGACATCGATCGTCGCTTCCTCGGCTTGTCTGATGAACGGATGTTCCAGCAGTTTATTGTACTTCGGTCGCTGCGTCTCTTCTTTAATTAAGCTTAACAGATAATACAAACGATTGTCATTCCAAAAGGAACGTATAGTTGTACTGGTAGAAAAATATGGATGTTATTCTACCATGTATTCACAAAGTTCACAAAATCCATAGTAAAGTGATTGCCATTCTCATTGGGGGAAAGTCGCGGCGGATCACCTTGCACTACTTGATACAGTTGTTCAAAGACAGAGTTCCACTTTGGGTATGGGAAGTATCCTGTAGCAACTTCCATCAACGTAATACCTAATGACCATACGTCGCTCCGTACGTCGTAGCCACGTGCGCGTTGAGGGTCTATCCTTTCCGGCTAAATAATTTATAATATTTATGGACAATTTAACACAAGCTATTCGAGTTTTAGAATTATTAATTATACATGCTGTAAAACTTACAGCCATGTATGGTCTACAACCAGCATCACGAGTCCTCGCAATCGAGTCCACAAGCTGGCCAGATATACCAAAGTCGCACAATTTTATATTACCTCGACGATCCAATAAAATATTACTAGGTTTCACATCTCTATGAATTATTCTTAATTTCTCTTTGAGGTAATTCAGTGCTTTCACAGTGGCAACTGTGATTTTGCCTAGAATACATTCTGGTATCCTCTCGTTTAATCTCTCATAGATGAACTTGTAAAACTTATCTAACGATGTATCCATAAGTTCCATGCAAATCCAACAATCTCCCTGTATGTGAAAGAATAAAATACTAATAATTATCTTGATCACTGATTTGCGATATCATCGAATTATATATACCTCTTTAAATAAAGCGCCATAAAATTGCACAATACACGGGCATTCATTCGATTTCATCACAACTTCCAAATCCATTAACAATTGCTTTTGTTCTCTTTCGTCCACGGTAGAGCGAATTCTCTAAAATATAATTCAAATAATTTACAAATTCTAAGGGAGCGGTTTACTTATACACCGTTGCAATTATCCTCTGGTCAATTACAGCGACTTTCATCTAGGAAGCTTTTTTTATTTATTTTTATAATACTGTGATTGGTTAATATCCAGTTACAACATACATAATTGATATACACTCAAATGTAAAGCAGTAAGATGTAAGCAATAAGCGAATTGGCTAATCACAATAAAAAATGTAATGCATTAATCTTATGTTTTCTCTATTGTGATTAGTCAATTTGTTTACTGCAATTTATGTTTTACTTTCTCTGTTTCTGCCTTAAATAAAATTGGAAGGAATATATAAAATGAAAACTTTAATTACTTACCTTCACAGCCATAACGGTATTGCTTATCCTATGAATCATTTTATTTACAGTTCCAAATCCTCCTCTTCCTATTTCTCCAAGATCCTGAAGGTCCTCGCTTGTGAAATCATACACTACGTCTGAAGATAATTGCAATTTACCAGTAGTCTGCATAGACTGGCACATTCGTAGTTTGTCTCTACAATAAGCTCCGTTGTAATTTATCTCAAATGAAATGCCTTCTTTTTGTTTCTAATTTCCATACCTTGCCTTATCAGGAAGAAATTCTTGCTGCTGTAACATATTGCGAGATCTTACTGGCAGCTTAGGTAGAGATAAAGGCAGACTTGGGCGAGAGGATCTATCATCACGAATGGAAAAGTTAGTCTTATTATGTAGAAAGGACAAACACCTATGGAATTATTTTGCTTGCTAAAATCTCACATTGGTGGACACGCCATGGCTCCTGTTGAATTTGACAATAAAGAGTTCGTAGAATTGGCAAACGACAAATTATTGCCTTGTGTTTGGAAACTAAGTTTCAGCTGTCTTCGTCTCTCTACAACAGAACGCAGAATAGTGAGGAAATCATCCCAACATTGCAATTTCTCTCTCCTCCTTTTTCTCAGAGATCACATAATGTCGAACGTACCAGACATCTCATTTTGAACGTCATTATTTGTTCGAAAATCCATTCGCGGAAAATTAAAAGATCTGCCAGAACCTGCAACGTTAGGATTCTATTAGAAAGTAACGAAGGGAACTTTGAGACCGAGAATCATGCGTCGTTCGACAAAATCGTGGTCCTCGCTTCTCCACGGGAGTCGGGACTCGTGTCACCGCGGAGATAAGATTAGGTTAAGTTATCCATTAAAAAATGGCATCGTGTGTGCGAAAGTGACAACAACATACCTTGACCGGTCTGACTGGACAAATTACTCTGATTCTCCGCCATTCTGGCAAGAATCGCCCTCAAACCTCGCGTTTCGCGCCCGCACGGAGTCGTCAAAGGCGCTTCTCTTAGGAGACCTTCTCGCAGGATCTCAACAGTCTGGCATATACATTATGCAGCAGTCGCACCATTTGTATTGTCGCGCGATCCGAAAGAAGAGAATCCTGCTATCCGCTTTGAAGTTCCGAGACGATAACTACCGAACCACAAGTCACCGAATCCACCGAACCTCCTACGAATCTCCTCGCGAAATTTCACTCAACTCGTCACAGTTGTCACGAGTTACGAGCATTCGACCGCTTAAGGTACTTTTTCATGAGATTCAATTGACGCTCGAAAACAGGTTCAGGTAAAGTTAGATTAGTATAAATCTTGCGCATAATGGGGGAAATAAATAAATATTATAGGCCCGTAAACTATAGCATGCTAGAACGCTAACATCGTTATAAGCGCGTTCTGAATACGGGCCTGAGTATTTAATTCTCGTTCCTAATATTTGTTCCATTGTGCGCAGCCTAATAACCAACAGCACACACTTTGCATGACGCATAATCCACTGCTATTGGCCATTGTAAATAGGTTTTAAGGTACCATTTCATGCTTGACGCTCATTTTTAGCGTCGAAATAGGTCATGTGGTTAAAATTGACGCTTGCTATTCGTCAATTTTTATCACGTGATCTGTTTTAACGCTGAAAATGAGCATCGAGCGTCGGCATGAAAAGGCACCTTTAAGTTGTCTCACTTGGCTTCTCTCTTTTACTATAGTAAAATTTGCGCTATTTGCACCGAAGTGTATCACACTGCTGATACATATCCATACATGGTGAAAGAATAAAAAACATACCTCGTACACACAGCTGCCTCAGACTTTTTACAGTTGTTATCAGAAGAATGGTTAATCTAAATTTATTTGTTAGCTCGACTACAAAATTATTAAACAATTATGGATTGGCAAGGTGACAAAACGAATAATTTTTATAAATAAACTAAGATCTCTCTTTTCAACAATTATCTTAAATGTTTGTTGTATACTTACAATCTTCATGAATTTATACAAGTGTAAATAATTTTAGATGTTACTTCACAAGTCTCAAAAGAGGATATAGCGTCTTCCCACCTTATTATATTTCACCAGTATATAAAAAAGAAGATCAAGATATTCTTTTTCAAAGCGATGAAGCAAAGAAGATTATGCATGAGCAAGTGAAACCAGCATTAGCCACTGACACATGCTCCGAATTTTATAATGAAAGAGTGCTGTGAGAAACTAGTTTTTTTTTCAATGCAGACTTTTGTGTTATCTTGTATAACTTATCCTTTAATTGTGTTTAGGAAATTTATTAATACTCTTATGAAAAATGGAAATAAGAAATTATCATCAATATTGGTACATAAAACATTCGAAGGTGTCAAAAGAATACAGCTGGAGCGTTATCATAAAGCAACGACAAGCGAAGCAAAAGCTGAAATTGAATTAGATCCATTTGTGGTTTTCAATCGTGCTGTTGATAATTGTATACCGATTTTACAATTAAAAAATTTTAGAAAAGGAGGAATCACATATAAGGTAATGTACTGAAAATTGAAATTGCAACATGAAAAGATCATTTTGATATAAAAATCTATAAATATTAGAGGTGTGGATAAAATGATTAAGGTTTTAAAGGATTTATTTCACTTTGTTGAAAAATATTAAATTTTATATTTTATAATCTAATATACAATATATATTAGGTGTACAAATTAGTTCGGTCCATTTTTTGTGTTCAAACATGCATTTGTTTCAAAACAAAATGAATGAACAGATTAATTAAAGTATTGTCCATCGCTGGCTACTACTTTTTCCCATCTCTCAGGTAATTTTCGAATTCCATCTAAAAAAAATGACTCTTCTTTGGAGGCAATCATCTTTTGGAAAACAGATCGAACTAATTTGTACTCCTAATATATATATATCTATAAAATATACAATATATATAATATATATATGTATAATAGCTATTACATGACTATACTTGAATACAAACTGTAATTCTTGTAAGTACTAATATATCAAACAAGTATCTAATATTATCCTAGTAATACTACATTCCAAGTTTAAGATAAAAAAATGTTTTTTATTTTGGAGTAAGAAAGTGAAATAAAAATTTAATTTTCATTTCACTTAATTTCAATTCCATTTTTCAATTTTTTTTATAGTAAAAAATTCTTTTTATTGAAATCTTTGAAATAGACGTAGATGATATGTATAGAATTCATTTTTCTTGATATTTATTGTTAAAACATTGAATATCTATATTATTTCAATATTTGATATCTCTTGTCTTTATATTTTTATAAATCAAGATGAAAACTTTGCATTATTGCAATACTTAATAAATTAATATCTTTTTGAAACTGGATTTAATTATATCAATGGCTATTACTATACAATCACTGTACTACATTTTGATTGTTCACAACTGTCTTTACATAGAAATCTTTTTGATGAATACTAAAACTAAATTCTAAAAAAATATGACATCAATTGTTTAAAAAACAAAAAAATACATATCCGAGTAAAAATTTTTAGTTTCGGAGTAAAAAATTCGTTTTTCCTGGTTTTTTTTTACTTACAGTTTCTAATCCTTTTCAATACTTTTTTAAATCTTTATTTCAAGCTCATATTCATTCACAAAACAATGAGACTGAAACTGTAAATATTATTTTTAAAATTATGTATGTGGACGATATCATATATTATATCTTTTATGAGTGATGGATTTCTGAAAATTTAATCATTTGTTTATATAGTTCCTATAAGAAATAAAATAGTTCTGTTCTAATTAAACATTTACTTTTGATATTGCAATATCAGCAATTTTCAGCAGTGTGTATTGTTAAATTAATATTAATTGTGTAACAAAATTGAAGCAAAATCAACCTTTTTAGGTTCCTATTCCAATTTCATCTCTAAAGGCACAGCATAGGTCCATGTTATGGTTAATTCAAGCTGCAAATGAGAAAGACTCCAAATTGAGATTTTATGATGTATTAGCCAAAGAATTAGTAGCAGCTTCTCAGAATCAGGTTTATAATCTATATTTTACAAAAAAATATATAAAATAATTTCTATAATGTTGATGTGTATACAATACGTTATATATATAAAGGATATATATTAACCCTTAAGGCGCACACGTACCTCAGAATTTCATAAAGCGCATACGGGGTCTTTGTGACCCCAGTGTCTAAAATGATCTGTGTAACCTACCGTATTTAGAATTTCGTTGTGAAAAAATTATGGAGTGTTCTTTATAATGTTCTTCTTAAGGTTTAATGGTTAGAATGACCGAAAGTTAATTCAGTCGATCAGGAAAAAATCTTTTAGTCGATCAGGAAATAATTTTTTAGAAAAATAAAAATGAATAAAAATGCTTTAAAACCTTTCAAAACACTTGTTTTTTCGACGCTTAAGCGCTGTAGCGCTTTAAAAAAAAAAATGGGGTCACCTGGACCCCGTGTGCGCCTTAAGGGTTAAATATGCTAAAAGATTTTAAATGATTTTTCACAATTTGACACAATTTCAAGATGACAACTTCATGAAACCATGTCTGAAACAATTTAATTTCAAAGATACAGATGTTGGTGCTACTTGACAAATCTAAAGGCAAATTCAAGCATAAATAGATATTTCCTTTTTTTTTTTAAATGATACCCACTTATCCTTAGGTCCGTCCCTAATTAAATCCAAAAAATAATGTATAGTCTTAAAAGAGGCTGTCTTTCAAACATATACAAAGTTTCATCAAAATAATTAGAATGATTTTCAAAATTTTTTTTCAACTCTGATATTTTCTGTATCTTTGAAACTAAGCTATATTAAACATATGGTCTTGTGAAGTTTTCGTCTTGAATTTGTGCGAGGAATTATCCCTTAAAATTTTTAATACCCTTAGTGTACATCCTATATAAGATATATTATAATGATGTCTATTGTCTCAGGGTCGTGCGGTTAAATGGAAGCAAGAATTACACCAGCAATGCCAAGCTAATCGGGTTTATGCACACTTCAGATGGATGTAGATTGTAGATAATAGTGAATTCAATCACTTGTACAAGACTAGTTGACATCAAGGCTCAGACACAATGGGAAAAAAAAGAAATAAGAAGAAATAACGGGAGAAAAAAGAAATAACAGATTTCAATATATCAGAAACTTGTATTCTGATTTCTAATTAAAATTTGTTATTCTTTACTTCTTATCCTTTTTTTTGTTTCTAAACACCAAATATGTAGCAAGATAATATATGGTCAATTTTATCATTTATGATTAGCTGGTCTATTAAGTCAATTGTGATTGGTTAATTCTATTTTTAACAAGAAATATTGTTGGGCCATTCCAATGGAATTTGATCGACCAAACTAATTAGAGATGGAAAAACGTCTGGTGAAACCAGGCCATGATCAATTTTTGACTACAAAACAATACAGTGTATATTTTGTTAAATAAATGTGACAATATTATTAAGCATTTAGTTTAAAATACTTTTATGCTTTACATTTAATTTTGTTAATTTCATATGTAGCAGTTTTCAGTACTCACTAATCTAGTGTAATCAAAGCAACCAAATTCACTATAAAATAAATTTTGTATGTATAAATTAATTAATTTGCATAGAAATCATATAATAATGCATAGAAATGTTTTATACAAATTTAATAAAATTGTTAAACCATTCCCAGAATACATCTAAATTTGTCAACATCAATTATTTGTCCTAGCTTCATATTTATTTTTAAGATCTCCTTTTGAGAAGTCAGCGTTATTTTTCTGTATAAAGGATCAGTAATACTGATCGGATTATCTGACATGGGGTAAATTTCATTACAAGAAACTTTCAAGTCTATTCTCTTTCCCCAATAATCTATATAAGATAATATCACTTTTTCTTCATCCAATTTCAAGTATACATATCCTATGAGATTATTGCATAAAATTCCAACAGAATGCAACCATAGTGTTGTTATAATTCCTGTGGATAAAAAGAGAAAATATTTATATAAATCAATTTTACTTGAGAGAAATGTAAAATATGTTTATATTTTACCAGTTGTTAAT
Source organism: Cyphomyrmex costatus (assembly GCF_001594065.2). NCBI lineage: Eukaryota > Metazoa > Arthropoda > Insecta > Hymenoptera > Formicidae > Cyphomyrmex > Cyphomyrmex costatus. The sequence continues at coordinate 3,541,202 of NW_017280322.1, read as the reverse complement.
GACACAGTAGTTATGTCAAAGGGTAAGAAGTTGGCCAAGTGAAGTCCAACAATTATTGGTGCGACTACTCCAGTGAATATAGTAAATCGGTATTTTACAACATTTATACCACAAGCTTGTTTGATAAAAGGAAATACATAAATAACTTCATAATCAGGAAATCTCGTGGAGGTAAATTCCTCTTTTCGCTTTTCCTCACTTTTATTCGCAACATGACTTATTGTTTTAATGTTCGGTGATCTAACACTGTTTGAAGTACGATATAAAAATCGTTCGCAAAAATTCAACAAGAGTCGGGAATACATTGGAAGCTTGTCATAGACCCCTTTTACACTGTCAATGTAGTACGCGTATCAAATTGGTATGGAATAAATATTTAATAAAGTATTATTTACACCGATCTATCTCAGAACAAATTAGGTTAAGTAACATGATGTCTTCACTGCTCTTTTCAAGATTACAAAATCCTTAATTCTAACTTTAACCTGAACTTATTGTTAATAGCAGTGGCGAGTTTAATATACATATGATTTAAAACGAACAAAGTGTTTACAGCACGCTGAGACTTTTTAATATCATTTAATACGCGTACCAGCTCAATTTGAAGAGAGAGACACTTGCAAACTGAATACACCGGCATGGTGTAATTAGTAATACACCATGTGTCCATCATTTGTCCATACTTCACTATTGCCACCGTATGGACTTCTACCATGAATAAATTAATAGATTATGACAGCTGTCAAAAACTGTCAAAGTCGCACGAAATCGAAATGTACAAAATGAAATCAAGAAATATACGACACAGCATACATTTAAGATATTAATATTTTAATACAATAATATTATACAAAATTAGGATAAATATAAAACAGTAAGCGAAATAGACAATTTTGTATGATTTTATTTACATTTCAGCTACATTAAAAATTAATATATAATAGGACAACAAAAAAATGATATACCATATGATTATGAAATTATATATTAATAATATAAATGTAGGTATATAAATTATATAATCATATAATATGAATAAGAGAACTACACTTTTCAAAATGACCCTTTCAGGAATTATTAGAGTGCAGTCACAATAGAAGGGATAAGAAATAAAAGAAATTTCAACATATCAGAAACCAGTGTATTTCAGTGTATCCAATTCCTGATAAATTAAAACCTGTTATTTCTTGTTTCTTTTATTAAGCCTGCATTCTTATAGTTCTGATGCTAACTTCACATATTCGATTGTCTATAAGTAAAAAAAAACCGAGATCTTCGCAGCTATTATGGACATCGTACATTTCGTATAAATACATTTAAACTTTATAATTATTTTTCCTACTCAAGAGGAAAAACGAAATAATAATAAAAAAAATCGCTTTAAAACGATTTGATTTCTATGCGACTTTCAAATCAAAGTTGTTTTATAGTTTGTTGTAAATGTTTCGTCAGTTTATTTGTTATTTTTGTATTTAATGCAAGAAATAATAACTGACAATAACAAACTCCAAGTATACAAAAATAAAAGATTTTAAGCATCAAATTTTGCCGCGTATCAACGCGGAATATAAATATCCAATATTATTCCTTATAATAATCGTGATGCATTCGTTATGCAATGAGCTGTGCAAATTTAAAAAAATATATAGCTCATCAAAATTATCAATAATATATTTCACTGAGCGATACAAATAAATGTTAGTATTCCTTCTGTGAATAAAGGATTGTAAACCTTCGATCTAAATATTGCATGTATTATAATAAATGTCTAAACTTACAAAAAGCAAACAAACTTATTTTCGCAAACAATTCGTTGAAATTGCTGGAAATTACTTCTTTTACACAGAAATATTAAATAATAGCAAATATCACATGTAATGGATAAAGACCGTATAATATAGTCAGTATCTCTCTGCACAACCTATAGCTCGAATAACATTACGTTAATGCTTTCATAATTTGAAAAAGAAATTCACAGTTACATTTTAATAAAATACACTAAGTTAATGTTTCTGTATAGCTAAATATATAGACGTTGTGTCACTCACCCTGCGGGTAAGTATATATGTTAATACAATATTTGATTAAATTTAATTACAATAAGTAATTCTCAGTTTATTCTATTCGCTCTTCAGATTTTTATCATTGATAATATACTATGAAAAATGTCATAATATCCGAGTACTAGGATCATGATACGTATACTTTAAAATTTTTAACTCTCTCTCTCTCTCTCATTTACTCACTCTTTCTTTCTCTCTCTCTCTCTTTCTCTTTTTCTCTCCCTCATTTCTATACACATTGAGTTTTGTAACTCAATTTCGAAATGATCGTAACCATTATGAACGCTTATAATTACAGGATCTATAACTCTTGCTGACTGTTATTGAGAGCACTAAAGTTAAGATTCACATAAGCACCACTTGTAACTTACGTTTATTATTCGTTTATGTATATTTTTTTCTGTAAATTCTATTACACACCATAAATATTGTTACTGTTTCCGTATTGTACCAACATCAAGCGTTTTTCTCAAATCTTTTAAGCAATAAAAATTATACAAACCTATATATAAATATTCGATTAATTAATCAACATTAAGTTAATCGACATGTTAATCTTCTTCCATCAAAAGATAATTAAGAATGTTATCTTCCAAGATTTTGTGTGTATAGAACAAATTATATATATATATATATGCATGCATGCACACACACACGCACGCACTCACGTACGCACACACACACACACACATGCACTCTTAAATTTAATTTTATAAAATTTTTTTAAGCTTTGTGTTAATCGTGCAAATTGATGTGTTAATATATTTTCAAAAAGAAATCGTTAGCAGAATTGTATTTTCATAATTTTAAATATTCTATCTAGGACATGCAGAATTCATACAATTATACTATCGCGCAGAGACATTTAAATTGCTATTATGATAAAATTTTACATATAATGTTATAAAATTTTCTGGCTTATGTCTACTGTAAGAGTTGAACTTTTGCTAAAATGCATTACTATCTATGTGCTCGCTTGTAATTTTGTACATTCTTTTATTATATATATATAGTAGATCTTATTCTGTGTAAAACCGATTTCCTTTGTATAACCAATTATATTTTTTATCATGATCTTTATATATACATATATGTATATATATATATGTATATAATAGTAGACATAACATATCTTTTACTTTCTCCACATTTACAACACTTAATATCTTCACAAGATCAGGAAATATTGGTAATATTAATAATACAATAAAAAAATATATACATACATTAAAAAAAATAATTTTATATAATTCACTACAGAATATCTAAAGTCTTAAATGATATTTGTGATACTATAATGGAGCAAAATGCCTCATTTTGAAAAACAGCACAGACAGTAATACACCTAGCACTGGCTAATATAATTACGAAATAATTTTATTAACATCTTTTTTTATGTTATATTCATATATCTTTTAAAAGATATATAAAAAGCCAAATTCTAAATGCGACCAGAATGACAATATGGTACAAAGGTATTCATGTACAGAATAAAAATAGGAAATTACACTCGAGACCTTAAATAAATAGTCTGATACATATATATCAATGTGAGTGAGTGAAGTATATGTCGTTTTTATTTTGTGATTGCTGCTGCATCGTTCTCCTGATCATGCCAAATAGCTATAAGTGTCCTTTTGACCTTCTGTGCGCTCCAAATATTCTTTTTCAATTAAAATGTCTATACATTTCTGTAAGAAGAATATCATTAAAAACATACATTGGTATTATACCTGTATTTTTATTGTCATTATTCTTATATTTGCTTAAATTAATATTACGTTTACAAAATTTTTTTAAATATGTATTTTTTTAAATATGTATTTTTAAAAAACGCAAACGTGATATTTTTTTAAAATAAGGCAGCCTATTTTTAATTCCAGAATCTAATAGCTGATGTTAAGAGCTTTTTAAAACACTCTATAATAAAATTAATTTTTATTAAGTATTTTTCGAGATATAAGGCCTAAAATTTACAATATCATTGGCATTAACATTACCCTAGGTAAGCGACCAACAGTTAAAATGCTTTGAATATTATCAAGATTAAAGACATTGGGGAGAGGAGATTGTTGAATTTTTATTTTTACGTAAAAATGAACTATTAGTGCAAAAGTGAAAATAAGAGGAACAACCTGTAATGGTTTTGATCTTGATAAATGTTATTCAAGTAATGAACCTGAACAACATTTAAAAAGTTTTAATCGTTGGTCGGATGTCTTGGGCAATGCTAACGCTGATACTCTTTTCAAGTCTTATAACTCAAAAAGTACTTAGTGAATAAACTTTATTGTAGTGTTTTAAAAAGTTCTTAACATTAGGTATTAGAATCCGGAATTAAAAATAGGTAATGTATAAAAATCGGTAATATAAAAAATGTAAAAAAATCGATATGACCTTGATCTGATCTTAGCGATGTCACTTAATGTCAAACAGATGTGTATGATCTTTTTAAACTTCAAATAGATCTTTTAAAACTTTACTTGAATTTTCTCAATAATGCTTTGTTTTTAAGATATTTCACTGGTCCGTTACTTTTTATTTATCCTGAATATGTATAATATGAGAATAAAATCTTTGCTTAGCAAAAAAACTCACCTTAATGACATGTACTCTCGGTTTGAATCTAGAGCTTAATTGATTCAATACTTCTGCTACCAACTGTTGATGCTTCAATACTTTTCGCATTTTCATAATTCTAACAATTGCTGCCTGAATTAAAAGTTTCCTATCTTCTTCTATATGTTTGTGCGTAGTCTCTTGTTCAACCTTTAATTCCGTCTTCATAGGTATATTAATATTGACCCTTAATTTCTTGCTGTTAAACGAATAAACCAATTGCTACATGTAGTAATATATACAGAATATACAAAGATAACAGATGTATACAGAAGTGACATACTTCTTGTATCCTGTAAAAAGTTCTACCGTCGATAACGGGGTCAGTTCAGCTACATCATCGCTAGCTGTAGTTAAAAGCTTGGCTTTCAAAAGAATTTGAATAACCTGTGCAAAAAGAAATTTTTAGTGTTCTATATTGCTATATTACTTACCACTACTTAGATTGTACAGGATCCTATTTTAATAATGCATTAAGATTTTTTGAAAACTATGATAGAGATATGGAAAGATGTTTCAAATAAAAGTTGTATGATTCAAAGTGGAACAAAAGAACCATTGATTTGACCTTAGGTAGTTAAGATTGTTAAGATCAGGTCAAAGTCACTAAATTTTTTAAATAGAAGTCCATTTTTTTAATTACATATTTTCATAGCTTACCTAAAGAGCTTCTTAAAATACCAATAAAATTTTTTTTCTCTTTAAGAAATTTCAAATTATAAGACTCTCTTGAAAGTTATAATATTACCGGCGGCGTTAGAATTTGACCAAAAGTCAATCAATGGTATTTTTTTATATCCTCCAAACTATACAATTTTTGTTTAAAACATTTTTTCGCATCTACCATAGTTTTCGAGAAATTTTAATGTATTATTTAAAATAAGGCATGTGTATTACCTGTAGTAAAAAATCTATCTTTATTTGTGTTGCATATTGCAGTTGTTGTATTGTCCATGATGTAGATCCATTATATGCTAACAAAACTGCCATTTGGAAAGTCGATGCTTGCAATGTATATCTGTTCTTAAAACAATTTGTATGCAGTTCTCCTTTAGACATATTATATAGCCAATTTAACTTTCTGCCACTGTGTTGCGAACTATAGAAAGTAGTAAACCTATGTACAGATCTTTCTAGCTGCAAATAAAAATTATATAAGCAATCAATAAAGGTCTCATAAAATGATTGAAAAATTTAATATTTTTAATCTGGAGATATGGTAGTGTCTCGGCGCTAAACCAAGCGCAGCGATATACTTTACCTCAGTTGGCAAAGAAAATGTAAACGATTGTTGGAATGGCCATGAACCAGATGATAAAACTTGTATACTAAAATCTATATCTAAAGGTTCAGCAGAATTTGTCAAATGCCTCCTAAACTGTTCATTTAGATCTTTTGATACGCCAATATCCTGTGAATTAATTGTTACAATTATACTATTATATTTTTCTGATAATTCTTAATAAAATATGTTATGTAACGAAAACATCTCAAAATAAATTATACATTTATAAAATTCTTATAATAATAAAAAGACTAACTTTTACAAGTATATTTTTATGTACAATATATCTTTAAAAAGATCATATAAAGATATATCTGCAAGTACTGAGTTAATCTTTCAATATTTTACATTATAAAAATTTGAATCAAAATTTGTTTTTATAAAAAACCAATTAAACAAATCAATTAAAGTAAACTACATATGTGGTATATAAAATTCACACTATACATATCTTATATATGATCGCACCAATAACAGCGAATTGCTCTCATTAGCCTTTATATTCTTGTTATTTGAAAAACCAATTAATTTAGAAAATATCATGAAAGTAATTATATCATGAAAGTTTAGTAAACAATTTTAGAACATAAAAGATAAAATAAAAGTAATTATAAGGCTCTGTGTATAAAATATTATAAATAAAAATAGGGCAAAAGAGCCATTTACTAATAGGCTCTTTTGCCCTATTTGTATTTATAATAAAAGGTATATCCTCGCTCTAATTTAACTATTGTATTAAAAAGTATAAATTTATTTTAGATTTATTATATGTATGTAATAAATATATATTGAGATATTTTATAAGGATACTATTTATTTAATCTTTATTCACTTATCTAATTAAATGCATAAATAAATTGTCTTACTAGGCAAGCAAGATTAAGTGAGAAATTTTCATACAAATATATTTTTTAAAGTTTAAACATATTGCACTTTTAGTCAAAAAATCACCTTTTTACAAAACTATAAAAAATTATAGCTAATAATAAATGTTAGAGATATAATATGATTTATATGACGACTTTAATCAATAATAATGAGTAGAATATAAAAATTTAATCTCGTATTTCAGAAATACTTTGTATATGTAATTAAATAATATGTTCCATATATACCTGGAACATGCGTTGTAATTTTGAAGTATACTCAAATCCACAAGCTTGTTTCAACTTAGAAATCATGGAAGCTTCTGCGTCATCGCTAGCAGACATATGCTGAACTAATCGTTTTGCTAGCATCTTACTATAAAACTTTTGAAATACATCCTTATCTTCAATATATTTAAATACTACCATCTGTAGAGAAAATAATAATGTAAAGATTAATGCCGAGATTTGTATCATTTCTTCATATAGGGGAATTTAAACAAGAATTATAAAGAAATGTACTATTTGTAGTACATTATATACTTACAACTTGATTAAGAGTATCTTCAAGTTCTGCCTCTTCCGGATTTTTACTACTTTTTTTAAGCAGCAGATCACAATATTTAGCTAATAATTCAGGTGATTTACTGCTGCTATTTGCTGCTCTTGTAACAGAATTACTGTTAATAAATCGTCCGCAAGCCTTGTCCAGGGCAGCAACAAAACCACTATCATTATTAAATGCGACCAGCACTAAAGCATTGTATTTTTTATGCACCTCCAAGATCGTATTCACATAAATTTTTGGATCCTATAAATAAAAAGGATAGTCAGCGTTTAGTTAATTCATATTTTATTTATAATCATAGCAATACTAAGTAAAATATATATATACATTAGCTGCCGAGTCTCCGCATTTATCTATAGCTGCAAGACCTTGATTAGCAATATGACTTTCTAAAAGATTTCTTAATTCTCCAAGGCCATTTGGTATTCTCGCTACTAACTGATACATTCTACCTAAATCCGTATTTTTATCAGCATCCAAAAGATTCTGGAATTCAGAATGGAATATGTCCAGATGCTTCTCGATAAGTACCCTCTCGCATGTTTTCGCCAGTCGCTCGTGAGTTGTTTGATGTAAGTAAACACGCACTCTTTTCTGTTCTTCCAATAATCTCTGTTCCGCCTGTATAGATAAAAGAGTAAAATGGAGAGAGGAGTAAAACATATTCTTTGCATACTTATTAATATTCTCTCTCTTTTTTTTAGAATACCTTTTTCATATATTCTGTTACAGGATTTTGTCTAAGAAATTCTGAACTCTCGCGACAGTAGAATCTTTCAGTATCCTCGAGAAAAACATTTTCAAATGAATCTTTGTACACAGTTAGATTTTGTCCTTTTGCCCCAGGGTCTTCTTCATTTAAACCCAATTCTACATAACAATTGATGACACCACTGACTAATCGCGTATTTATCGTTTCACCATTACGTTCTCTTTCGATTAATTTAAGCACTGCATTAGTAACCTGGAAGAAAGCAGATTTTACGTTTATATCATGTCACAATAAATAAACAGGATGTTCCCTAGTTAAACCATCATACTTAAAATATGAATTCAGGACCTAAACAAAAATTTTCCTCTGGAAGTATACTCACGAACGCTTCGTTCAAGAGACATTTACTTCTGAAGTTACAGAACTGTAAGAATGAATAATGTCGAAATAAGGTCTATCTTCTTTATTGCTTTACAATAATCAAAATTTAATTATTAAATGTTTTGTTTAAAATAATGACCTCTAGCCCGGAGACAAGCATATACTTTATTTTGACATTATTTATTCTTATAGTTTTGTAACTTTAGAAGTAAATATCTCTTGAATAAAGCATTTGCGAGCATATATCCAAAGAAAATTTTTTATCTTTTTTCAGGTCCTGAATTTATATTCTAAGTTTGGCGTTTAACCCGAGAACACCCTGTATATTGATGTTTGCAAAAATATCCTTTACCTGTCTATTTAAATGTTTAAATAAATTATCTCGCCATGTAACCAGAGCTAATTGATAAATTTCGTAAATTCCTTTGCGACCCTCTTCACATTCTCTTCGCACCCAATGGCGATTGAGATATGCACACACACCATTTAACACTTTACTACTAAATTGATATTCCTCCCATTGTCTTGTATAGAATTGTAGTATATCTTCGTCCATCAAGTCGATACCGTGCTGCAAGCATATAATATATATATATACATATATGCATATCAGTTATATATACATATGAGTATGTATGTATATTTATATATGTATATAGTTCATATATGCAGGGTTCGGAAGTAATACATTACTTGCACTATCATTGTTATCGTTACTTTTTACTTTTGTAATCATTGTTACTTTTTCTGTCTGTGATTATAATTACATTTACATGGCTTGATTTACACCAAAGTTATATCCGATGTTACAATTACTGATGCTAGATGCCATATAAATGCTATTTTACGACAAAGTTGTTACATTGATGTATAGTAATTTAAAGTCATTTGAAATTTAGATGTGACTTAAAAATTCACTTTGCTAAAAATTCTTTACGCTCTTTCATTCTTTTAGCTTGGTAGAAATAAGATAAGCATTAAAGTATAAACGCTCACTTAAGTAGGAGTTATAACATCAGTTTTACTAAATTGAAATTTAGAAGCCATGTAAACATACTATACATCAATAATGGTAACATCGTTACATTTTTACAGTAACAAATTTAGCTGTTATTTTTATCATTACCTTTAATCACTTGTTACCTTTGTAACTATTATAACAGATCTCATTATTTTTAATTTACTATAAATATTTTTTTATATTAATATAGAAATTTAAATATTGAAAATTTTGTACTTCATATCTTATCTGCATTTTGATAATCACTGTCAATACCAAAAATGTATAGTATACATCAATATATGTAACATGAATGAGAAATGTTCAGTATTACCAGTAAAAATTGGAAACGCATTTTTAATAACGACATTAATGTTTAAAAACAATGTTCAATTCAAATTTTTAATAAAATCTGCGTTTATATAAAAAAATTATGATCTAATTTTTTAAAGATAAACATACATAAAAAATAAAAATATTAATATAAAGAATTATCAAAAATTTGTTAATATAATATAAAACAAAGCTTTTGCTATAAAACTGGAATTTTTAATTTTAATATCGATTTTCACAATTAATATTGATTATTAAGTAATATAATTTTTAAATCTAATATCATACTCTAACATTACAAAAAAGTAACAAATCCTATTTAAGTAACGGTGACACATTACTTTTATGAAATAACATATCCAACCCAGCATATATAGTACTTATTTAATTCTTTAAATAAAAAATAATATTTGTATATATTTACTTTGAGTAAACTAATAAGATAATTCCTAAGAAAATCACGCAGACATTTGTACAGCTCCAAACCTACTAATTGTGCACCTCCTTGTTGAATTTGTCCTTTTTTACTTTTAGTTGATGTTCTAGTCAACTGCTGATGAACACTTGTACAATAATTATATATATGTCTGTAGAATTTTTTTAATAATGTAATAGGAAAATGTGTCAGAACGATAATCAGTTTATAGAATAGAAAAAAAAAGAAAAATAAGAAGTATCTTCTAAGTCTCTAAGATATAAAGGATACGTGTACAGCTCTATATATCTCGGCTTTGACATACACTGCCTATTATAAACTTGCTCTATGCCTTCACGCAAATCTCCCCAAATTTGATCCAAATCAATTTGCTTGAGCCCTGGAGGACCACCTTGATGACTTCCAGCTCCTCCGCCGCCTCTGTGCCCTGACATCTTATTCCTGTATGCTTGTCGAGTGAGCGTCAGTGTTACTGTGTGCTACTATAATTTCTGTAGAAACAAATATAAATTTAACATTGGATATCTTTTCTAAATCCCATATCAAATTATACATTGAAGATTAAGGGTGGGAATATAGAGTCTTGCATAAGAAAATGAAGCAATTAAAGTTCTTCATTTTTTTTTCCATAAAATAGAAGACATAATTGATGATTTTCTTAAAATCTAGATGAATTTGCATAGCTGCATAAACATATACATAAAGAAAATTATCCAATCATATTTCTATTATAAAGACAGATGTAAAATGCGATTGGATAATTTTTTTTGTGCATGCATTAATGTGATTATATAAATTTGTGTGAATATACCCTTATGCTTTATGTATTATGCTTTATGCAAAGATCTGTGTTCTGGCCTTAAGAGTGGCAAACTAAATCCTATTTTCAACCAATTCTGATTAATTTAATCAGTATTATTTTATTAAGTAATATATATATATATATATATATATACACATGAATAAAACTATCAAATTAATAGAATTATTTAATATAATTAAAAAAAGATTAATAACAAACTATATATTAGAGACATTGTTTCCGCTAATCATTCAAGATTATATTATCAAAAAATATTGAATAGGAAAATGTACAAAAATACTATAAGTACACATTATTTTAATAGTCTAGTTGAATCTTAGGTGCTTGTATAAATCTGTGTCAATTTATATACTATGTATGTAGTCCTTTAAATCACAATAAAGTTTTAATATTACTAAGACTGTTCTAAGATGTATAAAGAGAACATTATTAAATTGCAATAATTAATTTAACTCGTGATATTACCAGTTTAACAGAGTTTGTATTTCAAGATGAAAAAATCATTTTGGTGTGCAGTTTAAAGGACTATACATGTAGTATATAAATTCACACAGATTTATACAAGTGCCTAAGATCCAGCTAGACTGTTAAAAGACATTGATTTCCATTGGCTGTGTTCTCACATGTATGGTATACTATGAGATATTTAAATATATATTACAAATATTATAGGTTTCTGTAGTATCTTCGTATACAATATTTTCCAGAAATAAAGCTGTTTTTTTACCAAAGAATCTCTAAACTGGTACACACGGTGCAATAAGCTGAGGTAAAACAAACTATATTTGTTTCACTTCAACTTATTGCACATATTATAATTCAAAGTATAAATTACAAAGCAATAAAATATAAGCTGACAAAAGAGATTACTTCTTTGCAATATTAAGCTATTCTTTGTGGCTACACTAAAACTTTCTATTTATCTTGCTCTATTATGTCCATCAAACTCCAAGACTCATATTCAAAATATGCTTTTATCGATAAATGTGCAAGTTTAATTCTGAAATTCTTTAATATATGTAACTATGTATACACACACATGCACACATACATACAATATATATTAGCAATATGCTAAATAGATACTAATATACATAATAAGCGTGTGTTCTGAATACGGGTCCACACAAATATGTGTTTTAAATACGTGCATGTGCACTAATTCAATTACAAAAAACCAGATCTGTTGTACATCTAAAAGCAGGATAAAAGGCAGTTCTGTTATTTCTAGACTATTTTTATGGAATACCTTTTTCAACTCGAAATAAAAATGAAAAAGAATCAGATAGTTGAATATTATCAGTGTATCACAAATTAAAATGGAATTTTATTTAATTAAATCCAAAATTCTTCAAAGAAAAAAAGCTTTGTGAAAAAGGGAAAGGTTAATCGACAATGAGTATTCCGTTATATTGTGTTATGCACTTGTTCCTTTGGAGAGACTAAGAGAGACAGATAAAAACACATACACACACATATTCACATATACACACATACACATGGACAAAGAGTGAGCAAATGAGAGATGTCGAAATGAAGGCTTATTCGCATTCTCGTCGCAAGCCATTATTTCTCTCAACAAAAAATGAATACATCGGAGAGAGAAAATGTATTATTTATCGCGTGAATGGAATGTTTAAAGAAGAATACGCACTCACTTGTCGATGTTCACCACGACATAACAGGATAAGAACGGTCGAGGGATAACTCTCGGTGTGAAAACGCGGCTCTAGCCCGCTTTATTCTACAAACGTCGAAATGGACGGTGTCCAAAAGTTTCCTTACAGGAAATTTTTCAACGGGACTAAACGCCCGAACCTGCACAATTCGTTCTGTACAACAACGAGCACAGCGGACAACCGGAGCAAACCAACGTACATACGTGCTCAAAAAATTACTTACGACCGCGGCTCCACTACTTTGGTTCTGACAGGTTAGGCCGCAACGTTACCAACTGCAGCACGTGATTTAACCAAGGTTCTACGGAAATTTCTGAGAGAGGAACATGACGGCCTTTTGTATATTACCACAAAATGACCTCCAACATTACTACTGCCCTCTGAAAAAATGGATGTTAACTACACTGTAATATTTATTTTTATGTGCGGTCTCTGATAAAAAATTACTGATATCTTTATTAACTTGTTAGAATTGCTATTTCAACGATTTCAGAAATTTTTTTCCATCAGGGGCATCTCAAAAAAATGGATATTGCTATGTAGTTGACATAAATGTATATATGGGTATATGTGTGTGTAAACATTCCTGTGATGCGCAGTAATGGCTTCTGCACACTGGACGCGAAAACGCTAAAGCGGGGAGCACAGACTTTTGCATAACGCATAAACCATATACATAAAGAATTTGATTGGTCCATTGACTCATGCATAAGAAAATGGACCAATGAAATTCCTTATGCACATGCTTTATGCGTTATGCAAAAGTCTGTGCTTCCCGCTTTAAGCCCATGGCACATAGAAAAACATAAGGCCGTAAACGTAATCAGTAAGCGAATTGACCAATCACAGTTGAGAACGTACAGTCGCCGCTTAAGCCAGAAACACATAGAAAAACGTAAGGCCGTAAGACGTATCAGTAAGGAAATCGTAACATTAGATTCGCTACCGGCCTTACGGTCTCTACTGTGATTGGCCAATTCGCTTACTGATTACGTTTACGGCCTTACGTTTTGTATGTGCCATGGGCTTTACGTTCTCAACTGTGATTGGTCAATTCGCTTACTGATTACGTTTTTCTATGGGCTTTAGCGTTTTCGCCTTCTAATAATTTTTTTTTTAAGTGATGAAAACTGATCCCCTTCTGTTTATAATTATGGCATTGCGCCACAAAACATTATGTAGTATTTCTTTTTGATTTTATTATTTTCCATTATAGCACGTATAAGGTGTCTGACTAGCGAAGCTTCTACCGGCCGCCACTAGGAGGATCTTTTCATCGCCAATAAGCCGTAAAGCGGGGAGCACAGACTTTTGCATAACGCATAAAAGCATGTGCTAAGGAATTTCATTGGTCCATTTTCTTATGCATGAGTCAATGGACCAATCAAATTCTTTATGTATATGGTTTATGCTTTATGCAAAAGTCTGTGCTCCCCGCTTAAGTCACAAATCATAAGTCATAAGGCCTGTTCTTTTTACCGAACTGGTACACAGAGTGCAATAAGTTGAAGTGAAACAGATATACGTTTGTTTCATTTCAACTTATTGCACTGTATGTACCAGTTCAGACAGTGCAGGCAAAAAGAACAGGCCTATAAGCTAGAAATGGACCAATCACAGTCATCAATTTTTAGTTCCTTAAAAGCCAGCGGCACACGGTGCTTGTTTTCCTGCTGGATTGCTAGCTAGATCAGATTCTTGCCATTGGATTGGCTGCGATATTGGTACTTTCAACACCGCAGCCAATACGGTGGCAAGATTCTAATCCAGTTAGCAATCCAGCAGGAAAACAAGCACCGTGTGCCGTAGGCTTTATTTCCGATTTATGACTTATGGTTTATTGTAGAAGGCCCAGAAAGTCTATTCTACAATAAACCATTACCTAACTTTTAAGTATTAAGTCATAAGTAATTGCCCACTCACAGTCGATTATTCTTCTCACATTCGATTGTGATTGGTAAATTTCTTATAGGCCTTCTACAATAAGCCATTACCTATAAGTTTTAAGTATTAAGTCATAAAAAATTGACCACTCACAGTCGATTATTCTTCTCATATTGTGATTGGTAAATTTCTTATGATTTAACACTTAAAACTTAAGTATGAGGGTGCAAACCCATGCAGCGGAATAGCGTAACGCGGAATGAGAGTAGAACCAATCACGAGATTCTCTAGAAACACGGAATGCTCGTTATTGGTTCCGCTCTCGTTCCGCGTTACGCTATTCCGCTGCATGTGTTTGCACCCTGACTTATTGTAGAAGGCCCATCAATTTAAAGTCTCACGACGCTTAGGATGCTACGATACGATCAATGTAGAATGGGCTTGAGACTCTCTAGTTTTTTTAGAACATTCAGCAAAGTTTTGAATTTAATGTTGGCGACACTGTTTCAAACAAAATTCAAGAATTAAATGACCGTTTTTCGCAAGCTATGCACAAAGTACAATTAGTATGCGAAAGTGAATGCAATCTTTGAGTATTTTATATCTGGCTACTTTTTTAAATTATTCACTTGGTTGCTTACTTAGTGACATACACTTATATTACGTGACCCTTTTAATGGAAAGAAGGTTTTTTTTTAACTGAACTAACAAGGTATGTTTTTAAACGAAAGCAGTTTGTAAACGCAATTTACTTTAAACTGGATTTACTTAAGAACTTATTTATTACGCAAATTTTTTGTAACAATATTGAATTATATATTTTGTATGCATAAGTTATAATAGATTAATTCATGTTTTTATTAAATTATGTTAGATGTATCATATTGTTCCTTCTATTATTGTTTATTGAAATTTACATTTTATTGATCAAGTATGAAAATATGTTTAAAAAGTAATAATAAAATTTATATATCGATTTGAGAACTGATTTTGCACACATCATATGGTATATAATAATTAATGGTCTTAAGATACTTTATATTCTTCAACACACACATACACACATAAAATTTAAAAAATATACATTCTATATATGTGCTATAATATATATTTATGTTATTTTTAAATTAATATAGATGGAGAATACACTGGATTCAATTCATCCATCACAAAATCCACAAGAAGAAATGTCATATCTATTTGGCAGAGATCCAAGTATTTTAGCATATAGTCAAAGACCTTTTCCTTCAAAGGATACAAAAAAGAATTTACTTTCTTTATATGAAGCAGAGGAAGATAACTCTGCCAATGAAAATACATCTGAACGTTCAGAATCACAAACATTACAGACTATTAAAGTGTACCTTAGACTTAAACCATTCCCAAAGAAACTGAAGTTAACGGAAGAACAGCAAGAAGCATACAAAATCGCAAATTCTACAACGTTGCTTACGAAAGTACCAATATTGGATCATAATGGAAGTACCAAACAGTCCAAAAGTGAGATTGTTTGCCGAAAATTTACCTTTTCACAAACATTTGGACCAGAGACCACTCAGTTGGAATTATTTGAACAAACAGTACAGCAATTAATGATTGATTTTGTAGCTGGACAAAATTGTACTATAATGACATATGGTAAGAAATGTTTTACAATTTATAGTATTTAAAAAGAATTAAAAGCTTTCAGGATTTAAAGTATTTATCTATAATAGGCAAGTGAAGCAGAGTTTAAAAACAGACATCTTAAAATTAATATTTATTGAGTATTGACAATTGTCCATATTACTCCTAAAATTATTTTTTGTCAAGGAACTATGTTTTTCAATGCATCTTGAAAAAGTTACATATTCTTTAAACTGTCTATAAGATAAGCAACTGGTAACATTGAATGTGATATCGGACAATATTAATTTACAAAAAATAGTGCAAAAAGACAACAAATCATGGGATATTGTCAGATGTCACATGCAATGCTGCTTCGGCCCAAACAAAGAATTGGACATGGATCAATAATTTTTTGATCAAAATTGATTCTCTTAAGTTTCGTTCGAAAACATTACCCGAGTGCCTACAAATATTGTTTTACCCTTCTTGTTTACCCAATGTTAAACAAGAATAAGATGATACACAGAGATCCCTGGATAACATTACCAAACGCAACCTTATTGATGCACTATGTTCTCCGTTTGTCCTGAAACACTATGTATATACATATGTATATAATACTTTTTTGTGTGTATCATTGTTGCGAGTACATGTACATGCTTACACATATACACTGGTACTTGCATACATACATAGATTATTTAATGACAATTATTTAATTTTGTAGGTACAACAAATTCAGGAAAATCATACACATTGCAAGGAACCACTACTTCACCTGGGCTTATACCACGAGCATTAGAGTTTGTATTTAACAATATCACAGCAAGACCAAATCCATTTTACAAACCTCTACATTATAGTGATATAGTTAATCTTAACGCACTCGAACGTGCACAGGAACTTGAAGCAAAAACTAAATTGTTAACATTTAGTTCCGTGGATAAACATCAGTATATGAATACTTACAAACAAATGCAAAAATTGCTGCAAGAGGAATCAATTCGCCCTAGCCAATGTCATGATGCTCATTACTCGGTTTGGGTTTCATTTGCAGAAATTTATAATGAAATTGTGTATGATTTATTATCAAGTGAATGTCAGAAAAAAAGAATACCCTTAAAATTAGGAGCAGATTCTAATGGCAGAGCATTTATCAAAGGTTTAAAGACCATTTATGTTAATTCAGCAGCAGAAGCTTACCAAATCTTGATGGCAGGACAATATAATTTAAAAGTAGCAGCAACGGCGTTAAATGCAAAAAGTTCAAGGTCTCATTGTATATTCACGATTATATTGTTAAAATATTATGCAGAAAATTTACCTGATGCAGTTGAATTGAGCACGTACGTACTTTTCTTTTCCTTTCTAATATTTTATATTTAGATATATATGACATTCTTTCTATCAATACTTACTTATCTTAATAAAAAAACAATAAAACAATCACAATGACAGGGAAATGAAAGCACCAATACAGCGCAGTAATGAAGTGCAATAATAATGATATATTTAATTTTTTAATTTTTTTAATTTTGATATTAAATATATTATAAGTGCTCCCTAATTACTGCGCTGTATTGATGCTCTCATTGCCCTGTCATTGTGATTGTTCTATTGTTTTTGAATCTTGAGAGTCCGAGACTAATTTTATATATATAGTAATTATATATTATTAATTTTTGTTTTATATAATTAGTCTTATATAATTAGTTTTATATAATTATTGAAGAAGTTAAGATTTATATTATATATCAATTTCTATAAATCAACACAATACTAATATTATTTCGATATTTCAATAGGTTTTCCTTTTGCGATCTAGCGGGCTCGGAACGTTTGAAGAAAACATTAAATATAGGAGATAGATTGAAAGAAGCACAAAATATTAATACTAGTTTATTAGTATTAGGCAGATGCTTGAAATCCATTCATGAAGGACAATTATCTAGAACGAAAACAGATACTGTGGGACCATTCAGAGAATCTAAATTAACCAGATTATTCCAACGAGCGTTATCAGGAAAGGAGCATCTAGCTTTGATAGTTAATGTCAATCCTCTACCTAATCTTTATATAGAGACTCAGAATGTTTTAAATTTCGCTGCTATTGCGAAAAGAATTGTTATAGAAAGGAAAAAACGAATACAGAAGAAATCAAAATCAAGATTTTCGCAAATAGTCATACAAAGCATACAGACGGTGACTGATTGGGACAGTACAGAATTGGAAACAGTGGATTCTACAAATAGTGTGAAGGATGATGATTCGGAATATGTTACTTCGGAAGAGTACACGGATCTTGCAAATGAAAATGAAAAATTGAAGAAGGAGATTGCTCTTTTAAAAAATACAGCTTTAATTCAAGATTTTCAAAGTCGACAAGAGATGGCTGAAAAATATATTACGATGATAAACGAGCTTGAAATTAATTGGAAACAACGTATAAATGATGTCGAAACCCAACATGAAGATGACCTCGAATGGACTGTGAAGCAAGTTGAAGACTTTTACAAGGGAAAGTTAAATCAATTGTATAGGAAGAAAAGAAGACACAGCGATTGCATTGATGATATTGATGAAGATAATGGTGATATTACAACTATTAAAGAATTAATTACAGAAAATACACAATTGAGAGAGAAAAATGACACTTTAAAGAAAACATTAACTGAATTGAAAGTAACGAACGAGACTTTAATTGTGGAAAAAAACAAAGCTTGTTTTGAGTTAGGTCTGTCAAAAGAGGACTTAAAAGTTGCAAAAATTCTTCTAGAAACTGCTCAAAAAGATATTTGCTCTACTCAAGATGGTAAAGTTTATATAGAAGAAATGACATCGCAATTACTTGCTAAAGATGAACAAATCAAAAAGCTCAAAGAAATTCTTAATGAAGCAAAAGAAGAGTACATTGCAATTACGTATGATTTGCAAAAGAAAGAACTTTGTACTGATGAACAAGCAAAAATTATAATAGAAAATGCAGAAAAAATTGAAGATTTAGAATTACAACTTGAAGATGTTAACGTTTGCTTGATGGAGAAAACGAGAATAGTGGAACTTTTAGAAGATAAACTCGAACACCAAAAGGAAAATAAAATTTTACAATTACAAGAAATTAATAAATTGAAGAATGAAAAATTAGAATTAATTAAATCTTATGAAGAAAAACTAAATTCCAATATTAAAAATGAATATCAAGAGATTATTGTAAAAGAAGAACTAATTACTGATGACATATCAGAAGATTCAAATATGAATGTAAGAAAAAATACAAAAGAAAAAACAGAAAATGCACGAGTATCTATTAATGAAAATAAAGAAACTGATTCAAGTAACTTGAATCTCACAGAAAAGGTACTTCCTAAACACATATTAGTAGATGCATGTTGTCAAGTAAATATAACGAATGATGAGGATTGTAATAATATTAAAAATAAGTCGGAAGAAAGTACTCAGCTTCCTGTAACAAAAACATCAGAAGATATTCAAACTAGTAGCAAAATGTTTTTATTAAAAGAAGAAGCTGTTCAGACTGATGAAACTCTGGATGACAATCTAAAATTGAATCCATTAATACAAATTAATGATATTCATATACAATATGAACAGAAATGCTCACAAGTTAAAGAGTTAACTGAAGAGCTAAATGACATGAAAAAGATATTGCAGATTTCAAAAGATGAAAATTGTTCAAATAAAACTATCGTAGAAGAATAT
Organism: Cyphomyrmex costatus; assembly: GCF_001594065.2. Taxonomy (NCBI): domain Eukaryota; kingdom Metazoa; phylum Arthropoda; class Insecta; order Hymenoptera; family Formicidae; genus Cyphomyrmex; species Cyphomyrmex costatus. The sequence goes on along the minus strand of NW_017280322.1, from coordinate 3,521,225 downwards.
AAGAATTCTATGGAAGTACTTAAGAAACAATTAACACTCGCTGTGGAAGAGAAACAAAAGATAGAAAAAACTTTGCTGAACTCCGACATGAATTACAAAGAAAAACTTGCAAACTACGAATGTAAAATTGATCATTTAGAAAAAAATCTTTCAATTGCAAAAGATAATACTCAACAGTATGTAGAGAAACTGGAAACTGCTCAGAAAGAATTAGATAACTATATGTTAAAATGTAAAGAAGAGGAAGAGATAAAGGTATTCAAATCAGACAAATTTGTTTCAGTAAAAGAAGAAGATGATGATACAAATAATATGAGTATAAATCAATTAGATGAGTATGCAGAAAAGATAACGCAATTAGAAAATAGTATGAAAACTATAGAGAAACTAAAAAATGATGTTGATCAATTAAATAAAAATTTGGAAACTTGTCAAGTAGAGAAGAACGATATACAAGAAACACTTGAAGAGAATAATAAGAAATTGTTAGAGCTTGAAAGTCAGTTGAAGGAAACGACTCACAAGGAACAAGAAAAAGATACTGAAATCTTGACCCTACAAAAGGAATTGAAACATATGATTCAAAAAATGGAGACTACTGAGAGGACCGACAATGTAATGGAAACGGAATTAAAATGTGCTATAAATGAATTGACGCAGACGAAAGAAACGCTTTTCCAGAAGGAGCAACATATAAAAGAATTAAAAATACATTTGGAGACTTCCGAGAAAAGTGCGAGGATATTTAATTTACTCGAACAGAACGCGAAGGAGTGGCAGGTTGAAAATGATCGGTTGCGAGGTGTAAACAACGAGCTAAGAATTAATTTAACACAGAAGGAACATGAGATGGACGCGTTCATGAAGAATCGAGATGAAACGGTGACAAAGTATGAATCTCTCGTTAAAAATCAGCAGGAAGAGCTGGACATGCAGAAGAGGGAGGTAATGAGATATCAGGAATTATTCCGTCGGCAAATGACGCCGACACCGAATAAGGATGATTATAAAAAGCTACAGAATCGTATAGAAGTGCTCCAAAATAAATTACAGAAATATGAAATTAATACGAAGGCTGAAAATTACGATAGCACGTCGGAGGATGAAATTTTGGCTCAACGTCAGACCAAACGGCGAGGAAAGAAGACTGCCTCGTCTAAGCAAGAAAATATACCGGTTATCGAATTGTCCGGATCTGAATCCAAGCGCAGTACAAGAAATACCGCCGCTTTACCACCGCCAGAATCGTCAACCGAGAAAAGACGTACTCGTAGAAAAAAATTGTTCCACGAAAATGATTCATTTGCGGATGTTGAGCCTACTACAACGTTTTTGCCAACTCGAAATTTGAGGAATCGGAAAAAATAAGGAAAATATATAAGACATATTGTAAATACTTTATATATACTCGAGGAAACTAATGGCTCTTGCATGCTAGATACGATGAGCAACGAGTGATATCTACTTAACAAAAGCTCTGCTTTTTCGCATTTGATGTTGTAAAACAGAGCTCTCTTTCTTTTTCTTCTTCTTCAAGCCCAAAAGATTTGAGTCTCAAATGTGAGTCTCATTAACTTTGCAGATAGGAGCCTCAAACAGAGCTCTCATTGGATGTCGTTCGTCGATCATCGCGTCTAATGTTCAATAAACGTCAGAGTACAAAAGTGAAAAAGAAAGCACAGGAATATGTAGATCACAAAGCGAATATCGTTTTTCGTGTGATATTCATTTATCAAAATGTCTTACATATGTATACTTTATGACATTTTATTTTTATACAGTTAATTAAAAAATTAAAATTAGTTTATTTTAAAAAAGTCGCATTTTTTCCCTTTTTTAATATAATCCATTTTGTATAAAAAATTTATATACTATTATTATAATAATATAAAGTAATTTATATACAGACTTGTGTCAAAAAACAGTAGTGTAATATTATTATCGCTGCATTATCAGTGCTGTACAATTCAAAAGTTGATTAAAATTGGATACTTATGGAATATTTTTGTATACTTGCTTGTATATTTACTACCCGGTAAAAAAAATTTTTATGCACGAATATATATAGGTAATTATACATAAAATAAATATGTATGAACATTCATACATACATAATTATATATATGTATGAAGTATGTTCATACGTATCTTGTTAAATAAAATTACTATTTAGTATAATAAAAATAATATAGAAATAAGAATTGAAAGGATTTTTGCATTGTTTCCTATAGAAAACATGGGAGGATCTTCGTTTGCCTACAATCCCGATTGCACACACCACTCACATTGGCCTAGTAACTTTTCTCTGTTTTACCAATGAGGTTATATTATTTTTAAATTGGCCAATCAGCGAGCAATATGTGCAATCGGGATTATAGGCAATCGAAACCTTCCAAAAAAATAAATCATATAATTATAAACATAGAATAAAAGGTTTCAACCTATCGGAAAGCGTCCATTCTAGCACATGGTTTCTGACAGGTCAAAAGCCGGTATTCATAGTCAGTTCTTATACCTAGTTCATACTAGATGCGATGGGCGATAAACGACGAGCGATATCCAATAAAAGCTTTGCTTTAGCTCACACGACGATGTAAAGCAGAGTTCTTATTGGTTATCGCTCGTCGCGCATCGCTCATCGCGCCTATAATGTGAACTAGGCATTTCACAAGCGACATCGCATCGAACCTCGCGACGGGTGTAACGTCTGGAAAAGCAGAGCTCTCATTGGCTATCGCTCGTCGCGCATCGCCTATCGCGTCCAGTGTGAATTAGACTTTACTGAGCGCTGAGCCGCTGAGTGAGCTGTCGTGCTTCTGGATGCATCCAATGGTCGCGTTCAGCAGACTCAACAGTTTTACAACTGGTTTTATGATTCTTCGCTGAGATAGGATTATTTCTTTAGATCTAAAAGAATAATCCAATCAGCAAGACGAATCAAAACGGTTGCAAAGCTGCTTTTTCTGTTGAACGCAGCCAATTGGGTACATTCAGCGGACTCAACAGTTGAGTGAGCGCTCGCTGTCATTGGTGTATTCTTCTAAATCTAAAATTTTAATTGGATGATCTTAAAGAATACATCAATAACAGCGAGCGCTCACTCAACTGTTGAGTCCGCTGAACGCGCCCATTAGATTCGTCCCAAAACAAAAGCTGCGCAGCCATGCCTGGCAAACACATATTTTTTTCGCGGAGTGTCCCTACTGGTTATTCCGTGATAAATGCTCCTTAAACCCGATGCAGCGTTCAGTACGCCCTCATGATCGCAAACACGAAAGTAACGGGTCGATTCTCCGTACGTCAACCGAGACTACTCGGATACTAGCGGATATTGGTGATATTGAGTATTGTCAGCGTTCTCAGCTGACGCACTAAAGAATAATAATATATTATCGAAAATGGTAAACAACGTACATCTTTAAATATGTCCATCGATGTTGCGCGCTACGACAAATGTAAGTACCTATGGTATTGTGTGTACATGTTTTGCTTTTCTTTTAGTCGTTTGGCGAAAAAATAGCATCGATCATGCAGAGGCCTGGACAAGACCCTGTTGCCAAGGACGATGTGCCTTGGTGGATGAAATACGCCGGTCGTGGACTTGGCACTGTAGGCAGCATAAGTAAGTTCATTATGATATTGTACGACTTGTAATTTTCTTTCTTTATATGTACATACATCGTACATTACTTCGATCTCTCTCTTTCGCGCGCGCGCGCGCGGTACACGATGTGTACTCGCATTCATATGTGTTAAAAACTATTATTTATTTAATCATCCAATTTACAGCCGTAAAATCGTCCTTTTCTGACAGCCAGTCAATAGCGTTTGCTTCTTTTTACCCTTCTGTAAATAGATTACACTTATTGCTGCACTGTACTAGAATTTTCTCACTTCCACCAAATTTGAAACATATTTATTTGTATTCTAAATATGGAGAATCTACTAAACTAATTTAACTATTAAAAAAAAATATGTGTGTGTGTGTGTGTATGTTGATGTATATACAATTTTATATGCAATCCAAATAACTGAATCTGTCAAGAATAGATTTTGAAAGTATGTGCTACAAGTTTTGTTAAAATGTCATCAGAAATATATAATGGAATATAATAATACATTGACTTAAAAATGAAAAACTGAACAAAATTTACTTTTCTGTAATCTTTTAAATAATTTATTTCACCTATTAAAAAAATATTCTGTTTGATCAGATTTTGTTTGATTTCTACCAATAATTTATTGTTAGATTATATTAGTGGACTTTTGTGCTAATGAAATATACGTTTAATTCAGACACAAATGGATCTGTTGCACACGAATATATCAATTACTGATCTGTTGTCATATTACGATTATTTTTCGTATGGCAATTTTATAGTGCGTCGGTAATCTACAGTTAAGTTGATCAAAATATTGTGCGTTGACATATAACTATGAATCACATTTCATGACACAATTACGATCATCTGTGTGCTGAGACCCTAATACTAGGGTCGCTGACTGTATTCAATTTGGACATTCATACAGTATAAGCTCTATTATTTATCATGCATTTATATATGGAAGAAAGATAGAATAAAATTTGTAGCAGATAAACGTCCAAATTCAAACGCAATAAAAGTTAATTACGGCTTCAGGCTATAAATTTTCTTAAATAAAATGTAATTTATGCAAAGATTTCCTTGTTTATTTGCAGTTGCAATTTTTCTCGGAGCATGGAATTGTGCATCAATACTTTTTGGCCAGATTGATTGCTTAATTAGCGGTATGTGGCAAATGATAGCAGGTTTTCTGGTTGTTATGATCGAAGCGCCTTGCTGCTGTTTGTTTATCGATTTTGTACAGAATTTAAGTGATTGGGTGGAGAAGAAACCGTATTGGAATAGAGCAGCTGCCTATTGTTTGTAAGTCTAATTTTATATATTTTGTAGTTTATAATAAGAGAGAGTAGTCTAAATCGGACCTATTTGCAGTTTTTGTTCTCTATAAGGCGTAAATTCAGGGTGTCTAGCGGTCCTTGAATCTTTGAAATCCAGGAATTAGACTTGAATTTAACGTACTCTTGAAAACTCTTGGAAAACCCCTGGAATTTCAGGGCTGACTTTGAATTTGTTATTCTGTGAATTTAAAAAAAATTAGATCGCGAAGAAAAAAAGAAATAAGAATATTTTCTGCTTGTACGCACGAACGATATCGGTAACGTCGGTAATGTTGCAAGTGCGCTGATCGTGTGTATCGTTTGTGCTCGAGAATTGGTGCTATTTGTCTCTGTGCAGTTTCGCTGCTTCCGTGACGGAAGAAGCGTAGTTTCTTGCAATTTCTATCTAACCTCTCAATTGATTTCAACGGTTTCGCTGTGTGCTCCCTATATTTACGTATAATGATCGTACAAATTCTTATAAATACACAGTAATGCTAATGTCGAAAGATAAATTCGTCAAAGTGACAATTTTCCATCATTTCTAATAAGAACGGTGATTGATGATTGTTCTACAATGTGCTCTTTGTTTCTTGTTTTTTACCTTTTGCTTTTTTCCTTTTTGTAATCGTTTTATCGACAATTAGGCTAATTCTACAGTGTGCTTTTTGTTTCCTGTTTCTTGTTGTTTATCTCTTCCCAATGGGGAGAGAATGTTTTTTTAAACGTTTAATAAACATTTATATGTTTTTTTAAACGTTTAAAAGACGTTTAAAAAACATTCTCCATTGGGTTGCCTTCTTGATCAAAAAGCCAAGAGATAAACAGAGATAAACAGCAAGAAACAGGAAACAAAAAGCACATAGCCTTAGAATTAGCCTTATATTTCTTGATATGTGTTTTCTGTTTCTTTTGAAGTTTGTTAACGAGATAACGTTTATCTCGAGCAACAGAAAATGAAAAACGAGAGAAAAATCGTTTATGTTTATAAAATATTTGTTTGATATTATTTATGAAGCAATAAATAATTTTGTTCCGAATTTGTTAGCATTTTAATTCATTCGTCATATAGAATCCTAACTTGATACTTCAAACTTGATAGTACAAAGCGTATAACATTGTGCGAATCGATGAAAATAAATCAAGTGATGAAAATTAATCGATGGATATATCCTGGAAAAACTAGGATTTTTTTACCTGGAATATCCTGGAATTATCCTTGAATGGATTAGTCAGATATCGCTAGACATCCTGTAAATAAAGTCCGATCATAAAACCAATGGTGCCGTTCGAAAGGTCATTTAATTTTCTTCATTTTTGCTTGAAACTATTTTGATGTATTTCTTACTTGTGTTGCGAACTATAATGGAAAATGTAAAAATGCATTTTTCAGTCTAATTTGGAACTCATAGTTCCAAATTCGACGTCTCCTATTTTTATGGACTTTTAGATAAAATTTTAAAATATTTTAATTAATTTGTGTTAGTATTGAGTAAAAATGAACAGTTTAAGACTCGAAGATAAAAATACAGTTTATATTATTAGAATTAAAATCAATCTGAGTCTGATGACACTACTCGTCTTTTTAGTGTTTCTTATATTGTCCGATTTGACACGGGTTCTTTCAAACTATTGGAACAAATTTAACAATAAACTGCAAGAGTAATCACAAAACTCTTGATATTTTTGAATTCTACACTTTTTAATTATCTTAAATCAATTACCGTTAAAATTTTTAACATCTTTTAAATAATGATTTATAAGGATTTTCTTTTTTAAAAAAACTTTCGCATAATAACCGAAAATACATATTTGCGTCTATTCTATGAATGTTATGACAGAGTACTGCCAAACTGCTTTCACATATTCGTTGTCTTATAAGGACTTTACAGTATAAATAGCACACAAATCTACTTAACCGTATTTATTTAAATTAAAAAGGTCGATTTAGAACATTCTCCCCTATAATATATATAAAATCATGTACTTTTAATATATATAGAATATCGTGTACTTTTCTGTATATATATAGTTGTGAATAAAATGATTGCAACACTTTTTCAATGTATTATATTTTGGAACTCAATCTTGCTTTATAGGGTGCGTTCCACTTGGCGCTCACAACGCTCGCGAGCGTTATTTGTCCTTGTTTAATATTTAATAAACAACAAGGATGAAATGATTCCATGAGCGTTGCGAGCGTGGAACGCACCTATTATAATATAATATAAGAATCAATCAATCAGTGAACAAACTGCATTTTGAAGCTCATAAAAAAAAAAGTATTGCAACTGTTCTGTCTACGATTTTGCAATCTTTGGCTATATTATTAGATGCATCATAATTTCTACAATTTATTGACTTGCTATAGTAAGATTTATGTTATATTAATGATGATCCATTGTTGTAATTGAAATATATAAAGAAAATAGTTATGTATATAAAATGAATGTATTTAGTTTAATTAATTTGTCATTTAAGTGTCCACACTTCAAAGATGAATTTGTTAATAGTTGCATAAAAATGATAAGGACAGCGCACATGTGTTTTCTGTTTTTATTTATTATATTTATATTGGCAAACTTTAATTAAAATATTTAAATATTACATATAATAATATTATTATTGAACATATATATATCTAAGAATATACCAAAAACTTTATGTGCTAATAATATAATCACTATATGTTATTATGTTACGAGTCATTAAATTGTCATATCTATTTAGAATAGCATTGCCAGCAGTCTTCCTATGTCCAGGAATGAGTAGCATATTTGGCAGTGGTTTAATATTTACAACGGGTATAATATATGGCTTGATGTCTTTGGGCAAAAAGTAAGTACAATTTGTTCGAATTTACAAGGGATTATCTATAGCATAACCGAATTACTTTATTGACAAAAAAAGAAAATATCCAAGTCAACTAGAAGTCCAGAAATTTAGAAGTATGATTAATATAATTTATATTTAATCAACAATATAATAATCTTTTATGAACAAAACCATTTGATTTAATTGAAACAAACTATCAAATTAAATTGACGCAAAAATGTATCAAAAGTATTGCAATCAGTATTGTTACTTCATATAAAACTGATTGTATTGTTTTCTGTTTTTTTTTTCTAGTACGGTAATTTGGTCTAACTTTTAATAATTTTTCGTTTTTATGAGCATTAGTTTAATCATTAAACTGATGTGCATAAAAGCAATAAGCACTTTTCATTAAACTTTAATGGAAAATGTATATTGTAAGATTGCATGATTAATGCAATTGTAATTTTATACAAACTTTTTAGATAAAATGTCATTAATATGTTTACAAATTATAAGAAAAATTTACATTATTTTATTCTTATTAAAATTATGATTTTTAAACAAATGTTATGAACCAATTGCCTATTTATCATTTATTTCTTTTTTCGATCATTTGTCATGTAATCTTACATTCAAATATAACATTGCTTTTAATATAAAATTATACAATGCTTTTTTTTCCTGCCTTTTGATGTGTACGTTTTTTGCTTTGAGGTGGAAGAATAATTTTTATATTGTGTTTGTGTTTTTGATGCTAACTTGCTTTGGTTTGTAAAGAAATATTTTTACAAGATAATTTTACGAAAAATTTCACTTATACAAGAAAAAATGTTAGAACTGTCGGAAATATGTTGGATAGAACTTTATATTGGATGGAAAAAGGGACAATTTGAAAAAATTAATAGTCTATTTTTAATTGTATATAACATTCATCACAATATAACTCTTTATAGAGTTAATGTAAAACATGTCACGTGATGTAATTTTATCTTGTTCTCGATGTGATTTCTTCACAAAATGTTTACTAATTTATAACATAATAACAGAGGATCCAGGCCCGACCCAGCAGGAATGACGTCGGGCGTGGGTTCCCCACAAGGTACAGTGCCTCCTACTGCAGATCACCATACTACTCTCATGGAAGATCCTGATGTCTGGAGGCCTACGTAAATCATCAAACATTCATTACATCACTTCACTAACCAGGCAATAATATACAAGATTTAATGTTACTATAAAATCTAAGTACAATGCTTTTTGCTATCATTCTCTTCGTACTTTTTATTCTTTGTTTTGTACAAGATGGCACAAATGACACTTAACAACTCAATATTTTAGAAATTGTTTTGTCGATTAAAAAATAATATAAGTATTATTCGCTTGGAATTGCAACAACAATAATAATTTAATTAAGTAGGTCAATCACGAGCAATATAAAAGATCTAGATTTAAACTAGTTTAAATGTAGATCTATTATAACAATTTATTGACAACTAACTAGTTTTTCAGTGACATAATAAACACTATAGAACGTTTCTATTACACTAAGTTTCATCAATTTGATGACAAAATAACAATTAAAATTTTAAATGCAATAATATAAAGTTTAGTAATACTTGAACAAAAAATGAAAGAATAATTTGTTATAATGTTTTGAAAAGCTTTCGAGATAAGAATATGCAATACAATATGGGGATTTCATTTAAAAAATTCAACATGACCTTGCCCTGATCTTGATATTTATTACCACATTATTTTTACAAAAATTATGATAATAATTATAACTACAATATAAAGGTTCTGCTTTCATTTATTTGCATTATTTTAATAGTTATTGAATATAAATAATTGTATTAAACTGTATTTGTGTGCATGCAGTTATGCGAAAAGGAATTAATTCTAATACGTAATGCATCGAATACAGTCATCTTGTAAAAAATTTAAAATTCCACAATAGTGATAAAAATAAAATTATCTTTTTTTATGTAAATAATGACAATTGATGGTTGCGTTTAATAAAATGTTTATTTTGCAATTGTTTTGGGAAATTTTTCTTCATGCTGACTGGATTATACTTTTAGATCTAGAGAAAGTCCTATCTCAGCAGACTATCTCAGCAATTATAAAATGGTTGCAAAATTGTTCTGCTGAATGCAGTTGTTGATTCCATCATGCCTAACACATACTATACCAATATATTCAACAATATTTTTACAACAGAAAATTAAACAATTGGCAATTGATTTCTTTCTGTAACTATATTCAATTAATTAAGAATAGTGGACTTTCTACAATACGCCATTATCTAAGATTTCTTAGGGTAAAATCCTATTGCTAGCGTATGATGTCCTGGCGTATGGCATAAAGGAGGAAGATTTACCAAACACATGGTTTACGTTCATATTATGCTTGTTCCATGAGACTTTAAGCGGGGAGCACAAACTCTTGCATAAAACATAACACATAAGGCATAAGAAATTCAACCAATCACAGTTCTTTATTTCATAGGAAATAAAGGAAGGAAACGAAGAACTTTGGTACATTTTCTTATGCATTATGCGTTATGCAAAAGTCTGTGCTCCCCGCTTTAGCCATAAGAAATCGACCATATAGTCGATTATTCTTCTCACATTCGATGATTGGGTCAAGTTCTTAAGACTTAAAACTTAGATAATGGCTTATTATAGAAAGCCCATAGCCCATCACATATAAAATGACATAAGCTGCATAACGTAAGATCGTTAGACTAATTGAGCATCAATGTAGATCAATAGGGCGCCTTTATGTCGAATGCTTATTGGTCCAACGACCTTATGTTATGCTTATGTAGCTTATGTTATTTTGTGTGTGATGACTCTTATACTGCTATGTTATGCTTTTGATAGAGTATGTATTAACATTGTAAATTATGTAAGGCATTGTTAACTTAACGTGTGATATGATTGTATCTTTTTGATAAGTTATAGATGGGAAACAATATACACGTATGGAGCGATGAGTTAAATGTAGACTTACACCTATTTATAAATGCTATGTCCTTGAAAAAAAGCATTTCCAAAAAGATTAATATTATAATTGTTTATATTTCAGGGCGCCTTTTGGCGAAATGAGAACAACAGCAGTGGATATTCAAGTTCCATCATCGAGCACGAGGTCCGTACTAGTTGAAAATACTCAGCCAATTGGTGTTAGCGCTCCAGCTAGTACTCCAGCTAGTATTGTTTGATTAGGAATTATAATTGGGTGAGCAATCTAACTTTTTGTTTTGTATGAATGATTGTAAGCGATGATCGTTTAAATGATCAGTAGCTTGAATAAGTAAATGAGCTTCATTTTATCTCAACTATATCATTGATACAAATTGTGATTCAAATATCCTAATAATTTCACAAGACATTTATTACATTTGAGACATTGAATACAAATTGTATTTTAAATATGTAATTTTAAATGTGTTATGATCTGAGAAGAAATCTAGGGAATTTCTTAAACTTTAATACTAAATGGCATTTTTCTATTTTAATCTGTTTTTATTTAGTGTTTGAGATATATTCGTAAAAGTTGTATGTGTTTGTTATATCTTATGTTTGTATGAAATATGTATGTAAAATGGAGTGGGACATATTTTGAAGACAGTATAGAAAAGAATTTGTGTTATTCATTTTAATAATGCCAAAGTTAAAGACTGTCATAGAAAATGATGTTGTTCTATGGGTCTAGCTATTCATAGGCCCATTTGTCCATTGTACGTCATGAAACATTAACAAATGTAACAATAGAAAATTGTAGATGATGTAACATTTGACGTATATAATATTAAAATTTTATTTCGCAAGTAATTAGTTAAGTAAGTTCAACAAACAAAAAATTAAATACTTCCGCGATAATTTCGCATTTGAATTGTAAAACGCATTGTTTTTAAAACATCATGTTAGAAGCGAGAAAATCGTAATATATTAATTTGATATACTTTTTATGTATAATATTATAAATAAGCTTCTCCTCTGTCAAATAAACTATACATACATAAAATTTAATTGTTTTGAAATAGCGCTATTTTTATACACACATACATTTATGTGGTATATTATAATTTTTATTACAAAGCATTATAAACTTAATTATATAATAGACTTGATAAAGCCACATATGAATATACGTACGTAGGGTGA
>NW_017280322.1:3486815-3504315 GCF_001594065.2 Cyphomyrmex costatus | reverse complement strand
TCATGCGTTATATAAATATGTCCGTTTTTAAATATATATTACCTATAATATGTACCAAACCAATTTAGTGGTACATAAAGTTGTACTATATAACTAGCGAACAAGACATAGTCGCCAATTGTTAAACCTTGATGGGAGATAACCTGCGAAATAATCAAATTATTATTGTAAATATCTCGCTACTATTTATTCTTACGATTACATAATGTAATTTTTTTACGAGTACTAACCATATGTACACATAATAGCGATCCGAATAATAATCCACTACAGACAATTATATTTTGCAAACAATTTAAGATATTTAGTGTAATTATTGATTTCCATTCTTGTACTTGGAAATCTAAAATCGCCTTCCTATAGTTGTCCACTTCGTATGCTTCAGCACCGTAATATTTCACCGTTTCAAAGTTCAGTAAACTATCAACGCTGCGTGCTTTCTGTGCGTTGTCGGCCAAATTCATACGTCTTTGAAATTTTGTACGCCATTCCGTAATCGCAATTGTAGCAGCTAAATTGACAAATATATTAATAAAGAAATGATTTGAATTAGTACTTCGTGACCCGCTGGTTGTGATAACGACTACATTTACACAGCACTCTCAATCGGGTTTAATAACATCTCCATATTAATCAGTTATGGAACTGGTCCAATCATAGTAATTCACAGGAATAGCTATAATTGGTCAGTTTCATAATTATAGATGTTATTAAACCCGATTAAGATCCATTTCGACTAATTCCGATTAACTTTAATCGGCGGTTGTCCATTAAAATTGGCTAATCGCATCTATTATTGACAAATATTCGTTATTAATATTATTATTATTACTATTATGCTTACCTATATAAAGAGCCATAGTTGTAAAAACGATGAGACCAAACCATTTATTAAATGCACTGATGAAAAACAAAACGGCTACAATAATATCAATAATAGTTGGTAGAATTGAAAAAAGAACATAATTGAGTAAATTATTGATTGAGTCTGTGCCACGGTCCATAATTCTTAATACTTCACCAGTTTTTCTTCCAAGATGCCAGCGCAAGCTCAATCCATGTAAATGCCTAAAGATAATATATTATATTTATAGTTATATATGTAAATATGTTATTATAAATTTTAATTATAATTATAAATTTTATAATCAGTCTATAATCAGGATTCATAATTGGGTAGTAAGCGTGTTTGTAATATCGTTGATTCTGCGCATTGATACACGCATGCACTCATACGAAATTAAAAAGAAAATATATTAATTTTCTTTCTAATAAAATTTTCTATCATAATTTGTTTCTGACTTATAATAAATTTATAAGAAAAAGTTATCCGTTTTGTAACACTTTTTTTAAAACGGTATAACTCTATAAAAAAAAAATTATAGAATGTATTTGAAATATGAATATGTTTCGAAATCAATGACTTTATAAAGACTCATACACTTTTATACCATACAGCCAATTGTTCTGAGCACTTCAAAGAAATTGGCTGTTTTCGACACACTTTTAAAAAAGAAACTTTAATTTTAACCTGAATAATTCTATTTCCACTTCACGAGTAGTATATTGCTGAATACGAATCCAGAGAAAGGACCTTAAATTGTTCAACACACCCATACCTCCTGTACCACCACCTTGTAGAAATTTTAATGTTACATATATCAATATTATATCCCATCTGCAAGAAATTGAAATTATAGAAATAACATTTTTATAAATTAATCAGAGTGTATAATAAAAAGTCCAGTTATTATTACCTAAATTTCACAGGAACAGTTGTAACACTGTCTACGATTTTTTTATTATAAATTGGTACATAAAGATTTGTCAAACGTCCAGCTATCAACAACGTGAAGCAAAATATAACTCTAAATTGAAGTAAACAATCTGACTTTGGCCATAAAAATGGCATTAAAATTTTAATTTTGTACCACAAATTTTTCCATGTAGAAGTATTATCTGATCTCTATAAATATTTTTATATGAATACTCTCAATCATATACTACAGCATATTGTTTTCATAATTATGCATATTGCTTACTCTTTGATAATATCGTGATCGTGTAACTGTGTCATCATTAAGCATACGATAATCAGAATCAAAAATGTTAGCAATGCCAGGAGCCCGTAAGCCAAGAGCAAAAATCAACAAGTTACTAACATATCGCAAAATAAATAGAGCCATTTCGATTTGATCTGTCAAGCTGCAAAAAATTTCAATTAGATAAAATTAATTCTGGAACAATTGCATTGGAGATTGGTTTTTGAAATTATATTGTCCTTTTTGTAGAATTTTCTTTGTTTTAATATTAACTTACGAATTCAAGTGGAACCACCATTCAATCTTTCCAATATTAATTAAAACAAGATTTTCAGCAACAAATGCTAATGTCCAAAAACCTAGTAGTACTAATCCATGACCATGTGGTGGCACGCTTGGCAACAATTTATGTCTTTCAACTTTCAATATATAAATTGAGTATGGATAAACAATGACTGTCAATATTGTTGTTAATATCTATAAAAAAATGTTAACATTTATGTTAACAATTACAAATTATAATAATTCAAATCATCAATGTGAGTAGCAGCAGTTTATTTATATTTCGGTGTCAACAACTGCTGTGGTTTACATTGACAATTTGAGTTGACTTGTGATTTATATATATATATAAAATGTATAATTCTCACCATATATCCATAGATCATTCCATCATCCAAGACTGTAGCTTGTAAAATTATTCTTATTACACTTAAAATGGGGACAAGATACAATACAAATTTTTGTAATTTATATAGTTTGCTTTTTGGTAATGTATTTTCGTCAGTGTCAGTTCCATACTTGCGATATATCCAAAGTTGGATCGATCCAAATATAATTAAATATAAAAAAATTATACTAGTACAGATAGTATCCATGAAACATTTAGACACGCCATGGTCTATCCAAATATTGGTAAAAGTTATGTTTGGTGGACAATATCTCATTGTAGTAATATTGCTGGATATCTGTGCCATTATCAGTCTTCAATTATTGTTGTATCACTCAATATTTTTTCTTATCCGATACATATTTGTTCAGCATACATAATTACAAAAATATACAACGTTTTTTCGTGAATCTGATAGAAATAAGCGTCGCTCTGCTCCGAAAATCAAGATATTTAATCGTGGAAATTGCCGACTATTCCAGGTTAGGAAGCTGTCAGCCACACACTCACGGTCCACGGAGTAATAAGAATGGTAGAAGGTGGAAGTAAAGTCCGGAGTTCGGAAGTAACGAAATCGAAGTGTCGGAGATGCTCCTTGATTGTAAAGGTGCTTTTTCATGCTGACGATCGCGCTCTCATTTTTTAACATCAAAATAGGTCACGTGAGAAAATTAACGCTTGATATTCGTCAATTTTTATCACGTGATCTGTTTTGACGCTAGTACAAGAGCAGAAAACGGGTTGATGTAACCAAGTTTATAACCTCAATAGTGAACTTCTACGATTAATATCTCACAGGATTTCACAGGATAGATGTTTTTTTTAACCATTACAGATTTGTTCGCATTGTCTACAAACGTGTCGAATAAGTTTCATTTTATCAAAATTTGTAGAGCTAAACTGAATAATTATCCATGAAACATGTCTGATGACATATTAGCAAAGGAAAAGGAATTTCACAGATTAAATCATGATCTCCAGCTAAAAGCACAAAACGTAATGAAGACTGTTGATTCAATTAGACATGTTCATGTTGGCGAAAATTTATTTAGCGACGTAAATCAATTGCTTCCAAAATTTGTGGTGAAAGATGCAAAAAGTATACACTCAGAAGATGTAACACCAAAGAAAAATAAACAGTTAAAGACATTAATTAAAGTTTCTGAAATTCCATTAATAGAATGTACCAGTAACAATGAGATTCTGAAAAAGGATAATAATATAGAAAATAAAGCTATTATTACTCTGCTCAAAGGTAAAATAGATATGCTGTATAAAAAGTTAGAAGTAATGCAACTCGAGTATAATAATAAGGTAATATTTTTTATCGTTTTATTGTTCAATAGAGTTACTGTTGTTTTATTGCTTGATATTTATATCAGTTATACATAAATAAAGAACATTTTGAAAAAATTAACTGAAGTATATAATTATTTTATGATGAAAATTTCTTAGGCCTAATTGTGTTATTTTAATTTTAAACAAAGTTAACTTTAGCTTAATTGCTGCATATACTTTGATTTTAAGCAAAATTTAAAACTCTTTTTAAAGCCGAAAGAGAGAGAGAGAGAGAGAGAGAGAGAGAGAGAGAGAGAGACAAAGACAAAGAGATTTAAACCTTATTTAAAATTAAAATAATTTTGATGCAATGGGATCTTAAACATGTGTTTGTCTTCATGTTTCTTTCTAAATAAAGACAAACAAAAAATTAAATCATGCTTAAAGCTGAAATAATATTGGTGTAATCAGACTTTAAACTTATTAAAATATTTTAGAGGATTTGAACATTAATTATATTTGATCAGAAAACAGAAGACACCAAAATCCCCTTAAGTTCCACTTTTAGAGAGCAAAAAATATACTTTTTAACATCTTATTTTATAAAATAATTGTGTTTACATATAGTGCGATTATTATAAAGAATTAGAAGTGGAAAAGAGGAAACTTGATGATGTCCAAATTAAATTACGCAATCAAATAGAAACATTAAATGATACAATTACAAAGTTGGAACGTATAAATTCAGATATATTGTCAGACTCTCAAACTTTGAGTAAAGAAAATATTATCTTGAAAAAGGTATGTTGCATTCTTTTTGTTACACACACACACACACACACACATATATCTTTCTTTATTGTCTTCCATCTTGTTTAAATTGCTCTATTTTGTAGAATATAGCTCATTATTTGAGTTGGACAATCGCTAGTGCTTGTTGCTTTGAAAGTTCAGCTGCTTTATATATATTTAAATACATATATATTAATTTATAACTTATATTAATTAAGGCCGACAATTGTTTGACGCACAGGTTGGGGTAGGACTACGTATATTAATTAATTATTAATTTGTTTTAATTCGTGATAGTACCGCGGTAGTTTATATGTAAACAATTAAAGATCCAAGCTAGACTGTTATAGGCTTCGTATTCGTATTAATTATGTTCATACATTAACGGTCTTTAGTATTGAATATTGTTAATTAAAGATATTTTCTTTTAGGACTTAGAAAATCTTAAAAAAGAGATACGAATATTAAATCAACAGTCAACCAATCTTGACGTGAAATTAAATAAATCTCGAGATAACAATGAGAAACTTCGAGATGCATTAAAATGTAGTCAGATAAATGAGAAGGTATAATGAAGTAATCTGAAGTATATTTAAATCAGTAATTATTTAGAATATATATAGGCTCTTTACCACAAAACTTAATGAAAATATACTAATTCAACACATTTTAATTTGAAACAAAAGAATCTGACAAAGTTATGCAAGTTTATCTAAATAGACATTTTAAAAGCTGCCGTATTCTAAAAATGCTTTTAAATCTGTACAACATAAATTATTTGTGACACATTTTATTTACACTTTGCAGGAATTAAAAAATCAAATTAGAAAATTACAAGAAGATAAAGAATTAGCCGTAAAAAATTTGGAAAAGCAGCGATCAAAATTAATGCAAGCATTTAAGAAACAAACACTGCTCGTAGATAATTTGAAAAAACAAAATGTATGTATTTATTTCATTATTAATTTTTTCTATTTATATAGAGGGGAAGTGAGGTAAGACGAACCATGAAGTAAAATGGTCCATTTTAACTGTTTTAACTTTTCAACTATTAAAAAATGATGTCAATGTATTATAAAACTGTCGTGAATCATAAAGAAATGTCAAATTCTTCCAAGTAGATCTCGTAATCTAATTTCTTAATGCACTCCTAATATTTTTGAATTTTTTTTAAATGTAAACTATATTTGTATACAATTTTTAATTCGTATAAATAACAATCATATATTTGAAAATTACTCGGTACAAAACATTGATCATAACATACAGACTGTATACAATTGGATAATTTAGAATAGGGGAGTCAGCACCGACAACCTTGAACTTGAGCAATCTACAACAGGTTTTAACCATTGCTCGTTACTTATTAAAAAATTATTAATCAAATAATTTCAAAGTCAATGTCTTTTTTTGCTACATGCAATGTATTAAGAATTACTCTACTGTTCATGTAATGACTTTCAACATGAAGTCCACTGTACATGCAGCTATTTCTGCTTAAGAGGTTCATCTTACCCTTCTTCCTCTATTATATAATATAATAATGAATATATTTATAACTTTATAATTTTTTAGATGTACTTGCTGGGAACTGGACAAATCAGCTTAATGAAAGAAGATTTTGTGAAGTTATTAGATTGGAAATCTTAGAATCTCTGATACGTTTTAAGGAAATGCTGGAGCAATGACTGAACCCTGATGAAAATAAAACGTAAACCAAGTGTCAATAAAACATTGATTAAGTCCGAATCTATAATAGATGTTTTCAGTCTTAAGCCGTAGGAAATTGGGCAATTACAGTCGAATGTGAGGAGAATAATTTACTGAGATTCGTCCATTTTTTATGGCTTAAGGCTTAAAAACCTATTCCAGATCCAGGCTAAAGGAAACATAAGGGAAGAATAAGGTTGCAAAACTCGCGAATCAGAGTAAACGAGAAATTCGGAGAATTTCTTATGAGAGAATTTAATCAGCGCTCGCGTGCGAGGGATGATAAATCTATTTTAATTAAATGATCTACGTCTCGCATATCGACGTTAGAGACATAAGATGTTAAATAAGATTTTTTGTCGCAAATAGATAATCGTGATATCCAAGGGCGACGTAATCTACCAGCTGTTGTATTCCCGTCAACACCATCGAAGATCGGAAACGGAAATGTGAAAAGCGTGGAAGCATATTCTGTAATTCCTGGAGCAAAAGTATTTTTTAAAGAAGAAGAGGCTTTATAGTAACAAGTTGAAGCTGTGTCAACCGATATGTTTAAAGTTACTGATATAGAACTGTATCCCAGTACGTTATATAATTTATTATTGCAAATAATATTACATATAACATTCCTGACACTCATGTAATGTTACATCTACAATTATAAGTTACATGTGTGGTTTGCTGAGGTGTATTTAAGTAACATACTGCGTTATCTAAGTAAAAAAGGTATAATCAATAAAATCAAGATTGCTCCAAATATTCGGCGTTAAAATTATTTAAGATTAATAAATTAGAAATATGTGAATAAATAAAGCATATTTATAACTACTCAAAATGGAAATGTCTTCTCTGTACTGCGATCTAAGTTTTTCATATTTAAAAGGAATTTTTTATTCGTCTGTTTTAAAAGCATTAAAATATTCTAATGTATTCTCTTATAAAAATACATTAATAGGTATTTTTGAAATATATAGACTCTGAAAATGTTTGTTACTTATTAATATTATAAATAACTTTGTAATATTAATATTCTTCTGTTGCTGTCTACATTTTTTTAACATAATGTAAAAAATTCTTTGAAGAAATTCGTTAAAAATATCGTCTTTTATCTTCATTTATAGATATATACATCATCGGTGATTATCGACTACTCATACACCCTAGCGGCGATTTGAAGCATTAATCGGCATTGTGCGAGAAAGCACTGCAGTGTCGCGTGTCTGGTCGCCGCATCGTTATGTCGTGCGCAAGTCATACGAATGCTCATTAAGAGTTTTGTGGTTGTTTTTTTTGGTCTGTGGTGTAGTTTCGTGATCTCGGGGAGTACAAAGTAAGGCTTGGAGTGAACTCGAGGCACAGCGTCAATCACCTCGCGTGTGATCGCGCGTCGCGTGAACTGTTTGGATATGTTGGAGGAACGTACGCTGGCGTACGCTTCTGACGATTTCGGCTGGGGTCACTGAAGAGCGGTATTCGCGTGAGCAATGGCGCGAGCGCCTCGACGCGCTTCAGGAACGACGTGTGTACGGTGTAGATGATACATCGGCGCCCAATCCGCGTGGTATGTTGTTTACGTTGCGCGCGAGGATCTATCGTTCGCATTACGACGGCGCAGTATACAGCTCGAAGGATCTTGAGCGCGAGCCTCGTCGTGAGCCGCCATGAGACGCATTAGCGGTAAGCCATCGTTACGATTGCTGCCAAATGTTATGTTCTCGCGTTCGGTTCTCGATTCTCTTTATCCTTTTTCGCCGAACGACATTTGCCTTATCCTTGTTCTCGTTGAAAATCATTGTTCTCGACTTTCGCATTGTCGTATCGAGATCGATTATGTTACATTGGTCGGTCTGCTTTACATATGCTTTGTGCATGTGTGAATGTGTACGCGCGTGCATGTATATACGTGTGTGTACGATGGCTGTTATATGTGCTGTTATGTCTCTATAATCTTATTTCGAAGCGACGTACTTTATTATCTGATTGACTGTTATATAGTATATAGTATTATATTATAATTTAGATACCCTCTTTCATTACGAATTTATTTTTTATTGGATACTTATGTCAAGTAAAATCGATATTATTATAAGAATTAACTAAAAGTTTTGTAGAATTTTATATTTTAATTTTCGAAAGTTTAAAGACATTAAATACAATTTAATTGTTTTTAGAAATGTATTTTAGTGCACAAAAACTAGATTGAGAGATATTTAAGAGATATTTTTTAAGAAAGAATATTTATTGAAAAATTTATAATTATATTTTTTAAATACGTTTATGTATAAGATATATACTACAAAAATAATAATACTAAAAGTAGCGCTAAATAAATTATACATAGTGAATGATATCAGTTAAACTTTTTTATTAATATCTTTTAATTTTTTTAAATTTATATCAAGGTTTTTATATGGATATACATAGAATGTTGAAAAATTATTCAGCATTTGTGGTAAATAGTACTTATATACTGTGTTGAGTAAAAATCTTGTGAACATAAGTCGAAAACTTGACCCTTTTTGAGATAATAATATTTCTGCACATTAACATCATGAATAATTTACTAGTTTCTACATGTGATGTTTACCTCAGTGTTTATAAACTACACGTTTTGAATGTTCTCATTTAATTTTCATGCATACTTCATAACAGAAGATTCCATCAGCAATCAGTGAGTTGTCACTAACCAGCGATTAATAATTTACATGTTATTTAGTAATGGTTACAACTGATTGCCGATGAAATCTTTTGTTATGAAGTGTATATGGAAATATCTCTATCACGTAAATGTTGATTGGTTTTTTGAATTCCTATATAATTGTTTATGTCATCAAGAATTTATGGACAAAATTTATTTCAGAGTATTTCATATGTGTACACACACACACACACACACACACACACACACACACACACACACACACACACACAATATTACTCTTATACACACTTTGCACTTACATATAATTAGATTTAAAATAATATTAACTATCATAGAATAAAATTATAAATGGTTTAGAGCTATTTTTTCAAATTAAATTTCTTTTTTTTTCTAACCTTTTCAATTACAAATATGTTTTATTATTCTTTGTTTTGTATAATTATTTAATTACATCTTTTTAAGACGGAGAAAATATTCTCTTAACAAATTTATGATGTTTGTTAACATACAAAGTAATTCAGAACAAGTACAGAAACAAATTGTTTAGAAGATTATCCCCAGAAAAAAATATGTTATTGAGCTTAGACAATACTTATTTAAATCACAGAAATTTTAAAATTTTACTATCATAGTAAAATTCTATGTTTGACAGGTAGTGATCTTTGAGAAATAAAAAAAACAAGAGAAACAGGAGAATATGCAAATATTATTTATTTACGGTACTTTTAAACTTGAATGCACGTATTGCACCAATCAAGGAATTATGTAACACGATACAGTAATACGATTCCATTCGGTGTATCAATAATTCTTTGAAGAAATTGACTGATGTTTCATATTTTTTTGTTTTATTTTGATTCCTCAAAAGTTACTTTTCATCAAATATGATTGTGATTTTACTATATCAGCAACAAAAGTTTTGACTTTTTACAACTACATAAATTTAAGCACAGTCTCTATATGACATTTTTTATTTAGAATGATCTTCCGAACAATATGTCAAAGTTAGTTACATTTGTTCTGTACAATCACTCTGTATAAACATTTTTCAATAAAGCGTAATAATTTTCATGATTTGGAGACCGAGGGGTAGTGTCTCGGCGCTAAGCCAGGTTATACAATACATGACCATTTTGTTTCAGATTTTGTTTTACCATATTCTTTCAGATGTAACATTACTCATGTATGTTAAAAAAAATTGAATTTTATGTGTTTAAATTTTTATTTGGCGCTTTTTAATGCTTTTATAGAAAAAATAAATTTAAGTTTTAATTTTGGTTTTAACATAAAATCTTTTCTAGATTAATATTTTTTACGTTATAAATTTACTATATCTTATTTTAATACTTTTTTAATCTAAATTTCTATAGCAAAGCACATTGCTAAAAGTAATCAAATTCTATTTAACTCTATGAAAAAATTTTAGTAATTGCCTAGATAGGGCAAAAATGTACCATATATACTTTACTATAACTTTACGTAGTATTGAATCATACAATGTGTAATGAATGTGTTTTTTATGACTGGAAATTGCAGTCATATTTAATATTATAGTAAATTAGAAATATAAATAAAAGCAAAAAAGATGTATAACCCTGCTTTAAAAAATCGATAGAAATGGATAGAATACGAAAAGGAATATCGCTAATTTTAATGTATCACATACGACTTGACACGACTTTTTGTATAAAAGACCGAAAACTTTAAATTTTATTTATTGAAAAATTGGAATATATATACTTATATAATAATATATTTTTATTATGTAGAGTAATAAAAAGTATTAATAAGGAGATTATAAATATTGTGAGAATTATAAATATTGCCAAATAGAATGAGCCATAACTCATTCAAAGGGGAAGGTTAAGTATAATTAACACTGTAAAAGGTTTTGGATGGAAGGCTTTTGTTTCTGAGAAAATTGCAATTGGGTGTCTGGTCAGCTGTATGATAGGTATTAGAACTGTGTCGATAAGTAAGAAAGCAACGTAACTGAGCTAACCGAGGTACACAATTATACTTTTCCTTATTTTCCAATTGACGAGAGTTTGAATTCTCAGAACGTTAAATTTTTTTATTATAAATCCTTTTTATTATACGTCAAATGATTTATCCGATTTAATTTTTATTTTTTTATTTGATTATAGATTATAGTTCATATATTAATAACTAAAATTGCGCTAAGAATTCTTTCACCGTCGAGATATTATTAAAGATCGTCAACTCTGGGTTTTTTGTCTTTACAAAAAGGGTAGTAAAGGATTAGAGAAAGTTAACATGATCGACAGTTGATCCTGATTATTAACATAAATATTTGGATAATATATTATTAAATTCATGATTTTTTATTATACACATAAATGCTCCATTAGTGTATATATTTGAAATACTACAATATCTTATCTATATATTGCCGCTAAACAATTTCTGTTCTACAGTT
The DNA here is from genome assembly GCF_001594065.2 of Cyphomyrmex costatus. Taxonomy (NCBI): domain Eukaryota; kingdom Metazoa; phylum Arthropoda; class Insecta; order Hymenoptera; family Formicidae; genus Cyphomyrmex; species Cyphomyrmex costatus. The sequence goes on along the minus strand of NW_017280322.1, from coordinate 3,492,721 downwards.
ATTATTATTATTATTATTATTATTATTATTATTATTATTATTATTTGCAAAACAATTTATTAAAGAGGAATATATTCAATATTTTTTTATGTAAAAATGTATTCAATATTTTTTCTCTCTGCTTGTATGATTTCACAATACTCAAGATTGATTATATCAAAACTTTCTATTTGTATAACTCTTTGTTTTATTTTGGGGTAACCAAACTAAATTTTTAATTGTATCAACTTTTATTTTTCAAAGAGACTGTATAATACATGGTGTCCCACAATTTTTAATTAATATTTCTGGAAGCGAAAGAGGATGAAATTTTGAACTAAAAATTCCTTTTCCAATTTTGGTCCAGATTATTATTTACCGAGTTATTAACGATTAAAGTTGATCAATCGGAATACGCAGGAGCGTAGCGTACTATAGGACTCCTTGCGCTTACTACATTTTCCCGATTAAAATTTAATTATAATTTTTATATTATTATAATTAATGAATAAATTAATAAATGGGTAGATAAGTAAACAAATAAATAAGAATAAATTACAGCTGGAAACTTATTCAATTTCTGATTGTTTTTTATTCTTATTTATTATTTATTTAATTTAACTATTTTCATCTAGTATTCTTCTGAAACACATTAAAAAAAAAAAAAAATGAACGATTTACTGACCATTATTAATGAAGAAAAATACGCGTTATTTCCTTGTAAATTGTAAACTACGTATTATTTTGCACAAAACTTGTCAAGTAGTTAATGAGATATCCTTTTTTCAACTGTCACATCAAATAATTTAGTCTTTTCTTCTACTCTCAATGTTCTTTCAATATTTTTATATATCTCGTCGATTCACAGACTATGCTTTTCACACTATCCATTCATATTCTAGCAGAATCGCAGCCCACGCTGTTCTGAAACTTGTTCACCCACCTTCAATCTCCATTCGTGTTTGTTACCATCAATGTGCCGTTTCATCGAACCATACGTGCGCCTGCGCTTATCTAAACCGCACTTTCCAATAGTTGTATTTGGAACTGTCACTGTGATTTTCCTTTATAAGACTGTTGACGAGCGAGCTATGCGACTGAATTTGATATGTTATTGTGTTTCCTCAAATTTTTGTAGGATAAATTGACTTTTGAACAGTGCTTTAAACGAAATTATTGTTAAGTTAAAAAGTGATTAAACTTGTTAATGTTTCTGCTATACTGTGTGAATAATTTGTTTTATATGAGAGTATTATTACCAAATTTCCTAGTAATGTTTAAACGGTGTTTTTGTTCAGTCTTCTGTATAGTGATTTAAAATCAAATAACAAGAATAAGTAATTTAAAAGCATGTTAATACTGACTTAAAAAATTATACGTAATGTTATGTAACAGAAGTAATTATAAATGTTCCATATGTGAAAAAAGTCTACAGTGACTTATCGCAATAACATTTAAGAGCGATTTGCATTTTGATAACATATGTAATAATTTTCTTCGATTGAATTGAGATTTATAGATATATTCACAATATATTCACAAATAGCAGATACCGATAAGTACAATTGTGGAAATATAATATATGAAAGTGTAATCAGTGTAATGTCACTAATTGTAAGTTGATTTAATCCAAGTGATAATTATACGTTAGAATTCTAAAAAGCTATTTGCATTCGCGCAAAACGATTTGAAACAAATTCCAATATATTACAAATGGCGATCACTTCCATAACGAACTGTCTGGGACCTCCCCCCTTACCACCTGGAAAACGATTTTTGCACAAGTCCTCGAAAAAGTTATCATCTACCTATAAGAGTTTTTGCGATCCCGCTGTAGAAACCTGGATTTCTCATGGTATTCCAGAAAATTTAATGGCGAAATTATATTTGCATGAAATAACCATGAGTAAGATCGGTACGAACCAAAACCTGTTTAGAAGTTGCTCCGAAGGCAATCTGCGCGCGCGTGAGACAACAGTGTTGCCAAGTACGTCCCTGAACAAATGCATCAAAGCCATTTATGGCAGTTGGAAAAACCTCTTGTACCGTAAGTGTGCGGATATTTTATATAACATATAATCAAATCTTAAAGGATATTAAGTTTTAGTTGTTTTTCATAAAACTTGAATGAAAATAATTATACATATTTAAAATTTAAATTTTCAAAATATTTTACATTATACATACATAACCAATTTATAAACTACATGGTTTTAAATTAATATTTAAATATTGATTAATATGTATATATATATCGGATGTTTTAGACTATCCATACTCCCCCTCCCCATTTAAAAATGAGGGAAGTGGTTATTTTAAAAAATATTTCAGACAAAAGTTATTGGAGATCAATAAATGCATTACATGGGCATATGCGATTCATCTTAGGCGGTGTCGTGAAGGTCATATCAAGATTGACTTGAATCCTTTAAATATAAGAAACCCATATCTTTTTTATTGCATATTCTTGTAACTGAGATCAAGACGTTTTTAAAACACTACTTACAAATTATTTTTAATTGAGATTTTTATAAATTATATGAGACTTCAAAGTTTCAGTGGCGTTAACATTACCTAAAGATGTATCACGTGGAGTCGCATGGTTGGATTTACATCTTTTCGGGGTGCTTTAACTCATTTTAATCAAGGAACTCGAATGTTTTACACTCCTGGAAAATTATGGTTCGCGGTCCCTACCTTTCCATAGTTCAGACAAAGAAGCGAGTCAATAATATGGATTCTAAAGAGGCTGGCCCTTAGGGAGGCATGTCCACTGCGGAGTCTGTTAAAGTAATTATCCTCCTGTCCAAATCGAACTTCCCGAACCACATGTCTCTCGAGTCGATCAAGAAATAATTTCAATAAAACGAGCCCCAGACTCACTTCTGGTTCATAGATGAAGATCCGCCATGGTCTCATTTTTCCACAAATTACGAAATCCTAGTGTTGGAATTCCTATCTGAATATCGATTTCAGATCGGATTGCTTCTCTGGTCAACCCATCTTGTTATCTCGAATATCTGTGGTTAGGAATCCATATCAGTGTGACCTCCGTTCCTCTTTCTTGCTTCAACTTAATGATTAACGTTTTAATAATTTGTTTTAATAATATTATATGTATATATGAACTATGGCAATGATTAAACGGAGTCTCTACTACATCTGAGACCAACTTAAGAGTCCAAAGAAAAAAGATGGTAAGTCTAGGCCATTCATATTTAAACTCCAGCTTCAAGACCTCCAAGATTGCCACATAGCCTCCACACAATATAAAGATACAAATCCAGCTATTTTAAATTTTAATACGATTTGTTACATAGTTCGTCATGTGACGCAATGGCAAATCCTACAAAGGGTGCGTCTTTTAATTTAGATACATCCGTATACAGGCACATTGAGATTTCGAATTGAAATAAGCTCTCAAAAAGCATGTCCAAAATGTAGTGCAGTGCAGTTCTCTTACCCCATTTTAGGTGTTAAAAAGTTGTTAATTGGGTAATATATGGAGGCGGCTGCTTCATATCACCAGTGATTTTATGATCTATCCTGACCTGATACTATTTAGCCTTCTTAGTTAAGGTTCTTTTCTTATCTTGGTCTTCTTTCACCAACGATAGACTTTGTCATTTTTCTTTGTGCATTTTTCTTAAAAGATCAACGAAGATCCGCGATGTTAGCACAACCTAACAAAATTTTAAAAAATTAAAATAGGGGAACTGACTTAAGAAAAAATTGTTTTTCTTTTTTATTTTTAACTATATTTTTTTATTATAATTTTATATAGAGATATACCGCATCGTAAAATTATCGAATGTCGGATATCTGGCGTCACATTGCTTTTGGATATTTGGATAATTCGATCAGATACTAGAGATATTTCCTCGGATATCTGAAAAAAAAGTTCCAAAACAAAAGTCAATAAGGGAAAAATAGAGAGATTAAAATTTTCTCTATCTTCCCATCAAGAAAAGAAAAAAAAGGAAAGATAAACTATGCAAGAAATTCAGCAGAAAGATTTTGCAAAAATTTTGTTATGACTACTATATATATACATATATATATGCAATATAAAATTTCAATCGGATATATTGCTAATTACTAATGATATCTGGCTATTTAGCCGAATAGTGAAAAAGTATCGGATAATGCCGAATATTTCCTGGATATTCGATACATCCCTAGTTTTATATGTAGTATACTATAATACAAAATCTGGTATAATTCGGCATAATTCTCAAAATAAGTTAATTCTAAAAATGTAGGACTAACTTTGTATAGGCATTCAATCTTTCTATACATAAAATGTATACACCAATTATGCACATAATGTAGAAAAACTTCGCAAAGATATGTAGTCTATGAAATACTATGCAGCAATGGATTAAAATTTTCTTTCTGTTATTTACAGTTGGCGGAATGAGTCGGCCATCCAAAGCCGTGACTCAAGCAAAGAAAGTAGCTCCACCAGCTGTACCAGATGTGTTTCGACATTCCGGTTCCTCTTTCGGCTCAGTTGGATATGCTAGCAGCGAGGATAATTGCTTCCTCTCTGGAAGCGGCCCCGGAGGTACGACAGACGATGGTTCCTACGCGATGCCATCTGGAAAAAGTCCAGGACCTATTTTTACACATTCGGGCTTCACCTTTCCACCGGTGATCGGCAAGTATGCCCACGCCGAAGATCAAGGTGCGAATTATATGTGAAGTATTATTAGACTAATTCTTTCCTAACACGAAGGATAATGTAAAATACGGATGGACATGATCGATTATAAATGGATGCAACTGTAATATAATTACTGAAAAATTACATTTTAAATTTCTATCTCAAGTGTTTCTATCTTAAGTGTAGAAAACGATTTTCTTACAATTCGGCCAGATAGTCAAATCTGGTCAGACGGCTGAATTGTAAAAAAGGGGCCGAATAAGCTGGCTAAATAATTGCTGGGTAAACGTTGCATCATTACTTGGTTTCTGCTAACAATTTACTAACATAACATATCAGTAGGCTCTGTCGATAAATTCACAGGTCAATGCGGACACAGATGACTATGATGGAAATCTGATAAAGTTTGTTGCCAATTTGCAGGCAAATTGCTAACATTTTGCTGTTAGAGTTATTATTCGAATATGTCCATCCTTGATACAAAAGACATAATTTTTAAATATCGGTAAATATTTAATATAACATTCTCCCTCCGATTTTCTGAAATTTTGTAAATTTGTACTTCATGCGTAGAATATATACCGAAAAGGAAAATTGTGAACTCTTATTTTGTTTTTTAATTTCAAAGTTTTTTGATATTGATAAGTTAGAAAATAATTTAATAATAATTTTAGAGAAATTTCAGCAAATTTTCAGCATTTCTGCAACATTTTTCAATCAAAGTTTACATTTCATTAACATGACAGTTAATATTCTTGTAAAAGATGCTTATCGTTGCATTAAAAAATTCTATCATTATGCCTTTATGAATGCATTTTAAAACTGAAAAATGTTTCGGCATGCGCGGTATGCAGAATCAAAATGTAATTTACACAAGAAATATATTTAGTACTAGGATCCGCTTTGACCAAATATAGGATTTTTTGGGTATGTTAAGTTAGCACCCCAACTACAGTACTCAGGAGTTCTGATTAGAGTTCCCACTTCCTTTTGACGAGACGAAGAGTTCCCTATAGTTAATAACAAGAGTTCCGCTCAATAAACATTTTTTTTACATTTTTTAAAAATGGGGTGCTAACTTTTTATCGAATTTCGAGGTGGAATAGTTCTGAGCGGCTTAATAGCTTCAATTTGCGATTGCCTAGAGTTCCTGATATATAAAAAAAATTTTCGAATAATAAAAAAAAATTAAAAATTTTTGAAAAATTAATTTTTAGATACAATAGTTCTGATGATAATTTCTACTTCTTTTCGACGATAC
>NW_017280322.1:3486461-3486663 GCF_001594065.2 Cyphomyrmex costatus | reverse complement strand
AAAAGCGATGAGACCAACGGTTTGCAAGATACAGCGACATTTGTCAGAAAATCAACAATTTTTAGAGTATATCTCGGAAACCATTGGTCCAATCGCTTTGAGCCCTGATATTTTTCGACAGAACTCGCCGAGAACTGTCCAGAACTCCGAACAGAACTACTCGGTAATCCCAAAAAATTTTTCGACGTGGGACTTAGAAAAA
>NW_017280322.1:3231864-3485542 GCF_001594065.2 Cyphomyrmex costatus | reverse complement strand
TTTTATGTATCAAGAACTCTAGGTATTCACAAAATAGTTCTGTTAAACTGATCAGAACTATGCGACCTTGAATTTCGTTAAAAAGTTAGCACCCCATTTTTAAAAAATTATTAAAAAATGATTATTAAGCGCATATGTCATTAAAAATCATGGAGAACTCTTCGTATCGTTAAAAAGAAGCAGAAATTATCATCAGAACTATTGTATCTAAAAATTCATTTTTCAAAAATTTTTAATTTTTTTTTAATATTCGAAAATTTGTTTACATATCAGGAACTCTAGGCAATCGCCTAGAATTGAAGCTATTAAGCCGCTCAGAACTATTCCATCTCGAAATTCGATAAAAAGTTAGCACCCCATTTTTAAAAAATGTAAAAAATATGTTTATTGAGCGGAACTCTTGTTGTTAACTATAGGGAACTCTTCGTCTCGTTAAAAGGAAGTGGGAACTCTAATCAGAACTCCTGAGTACTATAGTTGGGGTGCTAACTTAACTTAACATACCCGGATTTTTTTCATTATAATTAAATCTATTCACACACACACACACACACACAGTAAAAATATGACTGTATGCTCATTTTATTATTTTTATTTTGTTTATATTATTGAACCACGTAAACTAACGTTAAACTGTTTATCTTTTAAATTCTATTCTCATCGATCTAAACATTTGTATCACACTGTTTATAATATTAAATGAGACAATGCCACAGCAGTCTCATTCAAATTGGATCATAAGTGCTTTTAAATAATTGCGTGCGAATTTATATACTACGAATGTAATTCTTCGATTGCGCGCCGAAATTTTTTTAGACTTGAAACGTAACACTAATAAACTACCGCAGTAATATCACGAGTTAAATTGACTAACAATTTAACGATTATTGATGCTGTTTACGCATCTTACATCGATCTTACTAATGATGAATAACCTATTAAAAACTATAAATAATTAATTTTTTATTGTGAAGAATATTACCTCGGTCGGGAATCGAACCCGGATCTCTGGCATTCCGTGCTAGAGTCCTAAGCCTTTAGATTTATAATATTAATTTGAAACTACTATAAATAATATAATTGTAAAATACGAATGTTTTGATATTTCTTAGGTATTGATATGACTCAGAGTCCTGGCAGAGACAGTCCTGGTAGTTCTGGATCAGGTTCCGGTTCTAGACATTCTACGGCGTCATTGGATTCTGGAAGAGCGTCTGGATATCATTTAGGACTTAGAGGACCCGGTGCTCTTGCCTCATCTCCTAGATGCTCTATTAGTTCCCTCGGGAGTCATCCTGATCGACCGACAGATCTCGACGTTGTTCATGCTTGGTTAACTGAACTCCAATTTGAGGAATACTTCCCTTTATTCGCTTCCGCAGGTTATGACCTTGCAACTATAACGCGTATGACACCGGAGGATCTCACGGCTATAGGTAGAGTATAATAGCAAGTCTAATTAAGTATTGAATATGTTTGTCTAATTCGTAAGTATTACTCGTATAGATTAGTTACAACAGGCTTATCCAAAATTCGGCTCGTAAGCCGAAACGCTTCCCATGATGGAATTAGACAAGGTGTTGTATTGCACACGATCAATAAAGAATCGCTCCTAAATGCTAGCGCGACCTTGATATAAATATTGTACATCTTTATATCATCATTATGTCTTTATGTCTGTCTTTATATTATAATCGAGACGGCAGGGAGAAGTGGCTGGTGGAAGCGTTTTGGCTCACGAGCCGAGTTTTGGACAAGTCTAATTTAAACAAATATATATTTTTTATACATTACATTATAGGTATCAAAAAACCTAATCATAGGAAACGATTAAAAGCGGAAATAGATAATTTAAATATAGGAGATGGTTTACCAGAACATGTGCCTGGATCGCTTGAAGAATGGCTCAGGCTTCTCAGACTTGAGGAGTATCTTGGTGCTCTTCATCAACAGGGTATGCGATCCGTCGAAGATGTAACAACTCTCACTTGGGAGGATCTTGAAGACATTGGTATAGTACGATTAGGACATCAGAAAAAATTATTGTTAGCAATTAAAAGAGTTAAAGATATTCGCGCTGGCAAGCGTATACAACCACTTGATCTTGCGCGTCTGCCGCCACATCCTGGACATACGCAGGTAAATTATAAATTCTTAATTTTTTCTATTCAGGATTGAATTTAGTTGGAAAACATTTAATTATTTTGATCAATACATTATTAACAGTATCATGCAATAATAAATTATTATATAATTTATGGCTTTTTAGGACGTTGTTATTCAACGAAGTGGACCTGATTTACCATCGCCTGATGAAAATTGTTCTTCGCCTGTACTTAGATCTTTTCAAAGAGGTGGAAGCGATACTACTGATGTTACTTGGAAAAGTATGTACGCCGCGTTTCCAACTGACTATAATACAGTTGGCCGTACTAGTTCCCGAGGAAAATCTTTGGAAAGTCTAGAGGATGCGCCTCTTGGCTATCCTCCATCACCAGCTCCAACGTCGCATCCACAATCCCTCGATTGGCGTCCACGTAGTTTTGAAGATGGTGATCTTACACCCACGAATGATGTTTCCGTTGTAGATGCTGGTGGTGGCACTCTTCCACGACCAAGACACTGTCTCGTTCGACCACGACCTGTAGCCAAGGTGAACGAGAAAAATTTATGTGTGATGTGATGGTTTTAATCTAAGCTACATTGTGCCAATAATATATCTGTGCATGTATATACGGTGCACACAGCTTCTATGTATATTATACTTCACTTACTCCTCACATTTCCTTACAACATATGTTAAAGTCAATGAATTTTGGAAGCGTTAACTTTATGTAAATATTTATCTCTTATACCTGTTTCCATCAATACAGATTAACTTACTGTTAATCTTTTTCTAATTTGTAGAATTAGGAAAAGATGAAGAGCAAATTGAACTGAGATTAAAATTAATCTGCATCGATGGAAATGGGCATTAGTCTAAAATGCTTTTTAATTTTTCGATAAAGGACTTAAATAATTAATCAGAAAATAATATTAAAAAAAAAATGCTTATTAGACATGTATGGAATATACAATAACAATATATAATTTATGATATTCTTGAAGATTTAGCTATATATTTGTAGTCAATTTGCAGTAATTAGCTAAAAAACGTAAAACAATCAATTACTTTAATGAAATCTTGCATATGTTCGAAAAAGAATTATTCAAAGTATAAAACATCTGATCAATTTACGACGTAGTTTGTTTTAGACACAGCTTCGGCTTTGGTCGTAATGTATATATGTAATTTCAGGTTACTGCAACACCAGGTCAATATAAATCCTTACCGAGAGACTTAAATAATAAGTATCAATTAACATATGGACTTGAAAGTAGTCCACATCTTCCAAAACGGTGTCCTCCATCACCTCCAAGACGACAAAGCTCTAGAGATACAACTAGTTCTTCCGTAATATCTGTTGGTGGCTCGGTGATTGGTGATGTCGTAATAGACTGCAGCGGGCCGGTGCCAACCGCTTCATGCGACGAACACCATGTTCATCATCATCAACATTTGCTTCATCATCCATCGCCGCTACCGCCGGTGCCTACGCCGGTGCCTACGCCAGTAGCATCTTCCACACCACCGCAATTAAATCGACCGTCTTCTTCCATGTCACGTTCATGGGGTAGCGTTAGTATTAACATTAACGAAGAACACGAGTTAATTGCATCTCTCGCCTTGCAGCATCGCAACGGATCAGATGCTAGTTTTAAAGTACGTTAATTTCAAAAATTTTTTACCCTATCCATTTAATTTTTTGTGCTATAATATATATATATATATATATATATATATATAATATATAACATATATTATTCAATTTAAGTATAAATTTTAATAAATATTTATTTACAGTAAAGAAATTTTTACGTAATATTATTTAAGAAAATATTACTTAGATTTAGGAAATTTTTTGTGCTATAATATATACATATATTAAAAAATTTTCTTAGTTTATGTAAACTAGTTTATGTCAATTTTGTCTAAAAAATTTTTTATTGAAATTTTTATTTAATTGTATATCAAAAAGCATTATTATATGTATGCACACCTATTTTTCTATATATTAAATTACTTGGTATCTTTTCAAGTTGCATTATTGCAAAACTAAATATTTATATAATATATGTACATATATAGATTAATCAAAAAGAAACTAGCCTTATGAAAATTTATTTATCTAATTTAAATCTAGTCTCTATTTTCTTCTTTAAAGTAATTTTTTCTACGTTTGTAGAGTAATCTCATCATTTTCGCTATATCTCGAATATTTTATGAAAATCATTGCCTTGGATCGATTTAAGCACTTTTTGCAATTTTAGTTGGATGTCTTTAATCATATCGAAGTTTCGACGAACTTTTGTGATGAACGTCTTCATACAAACGTTAAAATGTTGCAGTAAAATAACAAGCAGGAATAAATTCCTGATGTACAATTCTTTTAATGGGAAAAAATTCACCTAACTCAAATTGCGCAACCCTGAGACTTAGTTCTTTACACCTTGAATTTTTTAAATAGTTAAGTTGAATCGCAAAAAATACGATTGGAAACAAAAATTTCTAGAGAGCACTTGAGGTATAATAGAAGTGATAAAATCTGTATAAATGTAAAACTATGTACTTTGAAAAGACCAGATTTAAATTAAGTAAATATTTAAATTTTTATAGACTTAGTTCAATTTTTTTTTATCGACTCGTGTATAAAATAATTGTTTTATTTTTATATTTACAGTCAAGTTCCAGTACAGAATCAGATTCTTTGCCATTTGCCAATGAGAATGCCGGTACCATAAAACAAAGAGCCAACCGAGCACAAGAATACATGGTGGGCGGTCCTAACAGTGGTATAAGTGGTCATATAATCAATCATCATTCCAATGGCGGAGAACCTGCGGATGTTTTGAACGACATTGGAAATATGCTTGCCAATCTTACAGATGAGCTCGATGCAATGCTCGAAGAAGAGAAACGCCAAGGCCTGAACTCATAATCGTCACTGCCTTCGTTTGCACTTTTCTATCTAACTAAAGTTGCCATAGGAATGCAGGCTTTGATACAAATAACATGATTAGTGCAACGTGTACACAATTATAGATACAAGTGAATACAATTAATGACAAAATAAACTGGTAGAATCATGTTGAGAGTCGAATATCTTGAATTCTAAGATCCACAAAGACGGAAATATTTGCCGATATAAATCTTTTATCTTCGCGAAAAGAATAAAATCTTTTATTCCAAAAAGAAAACAAATTACGTTATTCGAAATCGATGAGACTATTCTGTTTCGTATTATGCAAATTAATAAATATCCAAAATACATCTATTTTCACGTAATTTATGTTTTACTTCAATTTTTTTCGATTTTTTATTGGAACAGAAATACTTTTTATATAGAAACATATTGAATGTGTTAGCAAACTTCCAAACACAGTTGTGGTATTGCATCTATACTAGTATTACACAATCTTTTTCTACTTCTTTTTGGAGTAATTCTATAATCATATTCCTTTTTATTAGCCTTTTTCTTTTTACAATGGACAATATTACAAATGAGTGATAATATAATACGTGTTGCTCTATTCTATATAAATTAGGGCAACTCAAAGTATTCAAACAAATATGAAATACTGACGTAGCAAGGAGAGGGGAAAGGGAAAAGATTATTAACAAATACAAATATATTTGTATAATTATAATTTATACTGTAGATCGTGTTGCAGATAATTCGAAAAGAACACATGTGTTTTCTGTATAAAATCTTTTTATATCTATAACAAGTTTGTAATTAATCAAATCTAACTCCTTTTCTCTATAAGATTTCGTTTTCGTTAATATACGTACATTCCAATTAATTTTTCCATTTCCATCCTTCCTTAAATTAATAATACGGTAGAAATCGAAAATTTTCTATTCATAGTTGACTTTGTGTAAGAGCAAGATGCAAAGAAATATAGTTATGTGTTCCATCACCCAAATAAAGCAGCCCCGAATATTAGAGACATATTCATAGAGAGATTGTTACAATGATAAAAAATTAACAGCTGCATCTTGATATGAATTTATACGCTTTTGTATGATTTTTTTAGAAAGTCACAAGACATCGCTAGTTCGTTAATAAGAGTTCTATAAGAGATGTTATTAATTGTATATATACTTAGATTTTCAAGATAATATGATTTAGTACAGAAATATATAACTAATGTATGCCATTAATACTTTGTATTATTATCTGTACTAATATAGAAACATAACATTATTATATGACACATCTAGATATGTGAAGCAGTGGAAAGTATTCATATGTATTAAATCAAAGTAGCTGTGAGGACACTTTTGAGATAAGATACTCGAAATGATCTTCCAAAAATGTATGTTACTAGTATGTTCTGCGATTTGAATGTAATATTTTGCAAGAAATTTCTTTTACACAATGTACTCTATTTATACAAAGGTTATCCAGAAAGTAAGTTCCGATGGCTATTAAAAGAAAATAACTATATACTTATAGAAAATTTTTATTGCTTTTTAAAGTACCCACCTTACTATGTATGCTTTCCTTTTAGAGGACACACTCGACACAAACGTCGTTCTATCCTTCTTGATATTCAACGAATGATAAAGATAGAATGATGTTTGTGTCGAGTGTGTCTTCTAAAAGGAAAGCATACTATGTTGCTACATAGTTGCTGTCCTTATTGATGCACTTATTATTATAGCAAGGTACAAGGCGCAGTATCCCTTCGTGATAGAAAACTGCTGCCTGTGAAATTTTTGGAAAATATAGGGAGACAGATGCAATCGTTAATCATCTGTTAATCTCTAATTTGCTTTTTAACTATAAGCATCAAATCATTCATCAGAAACAATAACTTGTTCCGTTTATAGTCGCTCTTTATTGAAAAATTGCACCGATCTCCGTACCATTGAGGGTGCGGTCCATTTGACGCTACAATCTAGAGAGCACATGATATTTTGAGGATATTTTGATTATTGCTTTCAAGTAAAAGAAATGAGTGGAAGCAGAAACATCATGAGTATCTCTTGTAACATTTTCAAAATATCCTCAGAGTATCATGTGCTATCTATGAAATGCTTCGAAGTTTTTGATTGACCAATTGGAAGAAAACATTTTACTAATTGACCAATCAAAGCATCAAATGGACTGTAATCTGAATCACTTATTGCATGTTTTCCCATGTATTTCACAAATTTGACGGTGAATTTTCGCCGTATTAGTGTTCCTCGAATTTAAGAAACAGATCACAGACCGTAGTTCACAAACAGCGGGCGTCGCGATTTGTTTAAACATAATTTATAAATACACACTACAAAGCGTATGCATTAAATCAATAATAATGAAAATCGCATCAATAGCTGCATTCAGCAGAGAACTAATCAGTTAGCGCTTGCCGCTTAGTAATTCTTTAATATAATTGGTTCTTGTCTTCAGTTCTTTGCTGGATCGAAGAAATCATATTAAAAAATCATTAAGCGCTAATTGATTAATCTTCTTTGATAAACGTAATTATCCTTGCCAAACTCGGTACGCATGCGCACAATCGCGATCACGCTGTTGCAGCGGTAAAATTTAAGAACAGAACTTATTTTTTGGATGGCCCTTATATATACATATATGTTACAGTGGTTACAGTCAAAGTGTAAAATTTAGTAAATGTGTACAGTTACTAGTTAATGTATGCATTTAAGTAAGATTTCAAAAATATCAACTGAATATAAAAATATTTGCTATTTTTAGCATTTACTAGACAATTTACTATTAGTCTGTTTTCTGTTCCTGCACTATAGACTGCACTACAGCTCTTTCTTGCTTTCAACAAATATCGAATGTATACCTATCTCACTGTAAGTTCCAAGCTACAGAAAACACCTTATGTATACATTTGCTTTACCATATTAGTAAAAGCATATTACGAGTCGTCACAGTAAAAGTGTACATCTATTTAGACATCCATACAATCTTCATAATTTCATGTGACGTCTATCTTCATGTTGGACGTCAGTTAGATATCCATCAGAGATCCACATATTAATTCTATGATAATCCATCACAAGTCACGATAAATGTTTTTATTAGATATCTATTATAAGGCCTGTTCTTTTTAGCTGAACTGTTGCACGGTTTATCTTCTCTCTTGTTTTCTTGTGGAGAGAAAAGAAAGAAGGCTGAACTGTGCAAGAACTTTAGCTAAAAAGAATATACCTATAGATACACTTATTGTTAGTACATGGCGTTGTCATAAAATATACACCGTTTTTCGTAAGAAAAAATGACTCTTATAGGGGATCGTATGTAACAATAATAATAACGATAATAATAATAATAATAATAGTAGAATTGGAACTACGCCCACACAATTCGGCCTAAAAGGCCTATTGTGCCCTCGATTACATAAGTCCCCTAGCGAAGTTGTAGATTCTCGAAGAATCTTATAAGTATTCCTCAGGGTATCTTATGAATTTCCTCTGATGCTATTTTCTCGGTTCCAAAGATATCTTGCCTCTGAATATTGTATACCACAGTGACATAGTATGTGGAGAGGTGTTTCCTCTTCATCTAAACATGTTCTACAAATTTCTGTGTCTGAAAGGTCAATCGTATGCAGATGTTTATTCAGGCTACAGTGTCCTGTTATTATTCCTGCTAACAGTTTGATCTTATTCCTGCTTAACGAGATTATAGCTTTAGGTGCCATACAGTGCCATATGCAGCTGTATGCAGCCCTCACCACGATAGCTTACAGCTTGGTTTGGGAGACTGGTCCGCGGCGGCGACCTTCCCGACTTCTACCAGGGTTTCATACCTGGGAAGTCGGTTATAGCCACCACTATCCGGAGTGTCCCGCAATCTCACACAGGCTTCTACCTCCGGGAGATCCGGCCCGTCTCCGGACGTCCTCCTATCTGCCACCCGGAGACGCGCCCGATAGGTAGTCCAACCTTCGGGGGATCGTATGTAAATTAAGTTCTTCATATCCTACAAACTCTTTCGGGGTTGCTTTCTGGGTCTCTGAAAGAACTGTAACCGTCAGAGTAATATATGTTCTCCGACATCCTCGTACCCTACCGAGCCGAGGATAACCAATACTGTTCCCTCTAACATTTTGTATCTTGCTGACAATGATCCACACATATTAGAGCTTTACAAAATATCTATTATTGATTCATATGACGTCTTGTTAGTCATCCTTTGCCTGTATAAGAGAAAAACCTGAGAGTAGAATTATAATATGCCGGCCTTCTTCGTGTATCAAACCTCGTTCAAAGTTGATTGTTCATCAAAGTTAATTATTCGTCTTTGTCTAATCTTTATGTAGTAATATGGAAGAGGACCTCAAAAATGTGGATTACCCTACGAGATTTGGTACACGAAAGAGGAATTTTCCTGTAAATTATAGCATGAAAAAACCAAGACAGTCCATACAATTATATGAGAAGATCCCGATAGCGTATATATCGTTGACTAATTAAGTGTGTTTTCCAAACACAGGGTATGTACTATTTGATGCTTTTCAACTACAACACAATCGTATGCGCAGCTAAAATGTTCAGTTCGACTGTGTGACGTTTTTCTATGGATAGGACCAACATTTTTATATTTGACACTTTTTTAGAAGTGGTATTCTAATAGGAGATTAAGTTATATTATTAATTATTTTACCGTTTTTATTTGGAACATTCGAATATATTTAGAAATATAAAATATAATAGATATATTCTACTGTGAGACTAATATAAGGTGACAAAAATTACACTTTTCTGAACCACAGTGTTCCGATCTGTGGAAGGTATAATTTAGTAGATACTTTTTTATTTTATTATTTCAAAGATAAATTTATCATACACGATATAGATACTAATTAATTTAATGTATTGATTATTTTTGTGCCATACGGCTTGTACAATATATTTATAAAATGTTAACAAGTCTACAATATATGTATATAGATAATATTTAAAATATTAAATTTATTATATGTAATTAAAAATTAACATATAATAATTAATGATTATACTTGTATTGGTATTCATTATATTCTCTATTAAAATGACTAATAATAGCGTTATTTTTTCTTGAATATTCATCTGTACAAAATTATTTAATTGATTAACAAAATTAATTATAATTTTGTTAAAAAAATAAAATTGTAAATATATGTATATTATACCATTCTATATGTATATATACAGATAAATCGAATAAACATTATATAAACACAGAATTTTGCTTAAAAAAAAAAAAAAAACGTTCGCACTATAGTAAATCCTTTAATCCAATTCGAGTTTTTTGATCAAATTTATCGCAATTTACCGTGCATATTGTATACCAGAAAACTTAGTAACAATAATTAAATATATAAAAAATAATAAAATAAAATGTGCGATAAAATAAAATCATTGTTATGGAATTTTGTGTGCAGCTCTTATCAACTTACGGACATAACACGTAGTTCGTACAACATCCATTTTCTCCGTGGCGCATACGTCTATATTTTCAATACTACGATTTATCGGCGTGTCACAAAAGTGGATGTGGTAGTAGTTTCTCGAAAATGAATGATGGTGCGCTAGTGTAGTGGAGGAGGATATAAGTGATTGCATGAAAGGTTGGGTTGGGCATGTCCGCTGTCAGATTTCTATCTTATCTCTCTGCTGAAACTTTCTTGTTATCAAACTTCAAATGTTTATTTCGATTAGTATGAAGCCGTATGAAGAATATAGATACAATAGTTTTGTTACAAAAACATATCTATAATTAGACGTACAAAAAAAGAAAAGTACTGAAAGTTAAGTTATAAAGAAACTACCTTTTGTTTTACATGCTAAGAGTACAAAGTGCACTTTTTTATGTGTCATACTCTAGAGACCTAGCCTCTATCATACTCTTATACATATAAACAGAAAGTATTAATATAACATTAGTGGTGTATCATCACTGTCTACTATTGTTTCTTATAAACAATGGCGTGGTCAAATTTTCAATGTACTTTAGCACTGCTTCAAATAATTACAGGTTCATTTAATACTTTATCAGTTAAGTAAGTATTATATATAGGTTATAAAGAAAACATGCTGCAGAAGAAAATAATGCATAATTAATTTTACAAATATTACAATTAACTTTAAATTAAATTTATTTAGATTTGCAGATCAACAAGTCGTACTTGGTGAAGATGGACAACTTAGATATTTTAATCATCCTTTCATGCAATCATTATTTATGTTTCTCGGAGAAGCTCTTTGTTTCTTAGCGTTTAAAATTTGTTACTCCTATTATAATCGGCGAGGTGTAAGTATTTATGATTTATATTCTTTTGGAGAATAAATAGATAAGTTATTATGTGTTAATTTATTTTCAGGATGGTTCTGTAGATAATAATGTACTCACCAAAGGCTCAAGGATTTTTAATCCCTTTATTTTAATAGTACCTGCATTATGTGATATGTTTGCAACATCCATAATGTACGTTGGTTTGAATATGACTTATGCAAGCAGCTTCCAGATGTTGCGTGGATCAGTAATTGTTTTCACAGGAATGCTTTCTATTGGATTTCTTAATAAAAAATTAGGAACAAGAGAATGGATAGGTATCAGTTTGGTTGTAATAGGTTTAATATTTGTTGGTCTTAGCGATATATTAGTTATGGAAGACAATGATGTCAGTGCCAATTCTGTAATCACTGGAGATTTGCTTATTATATTTGCCCAGGTACATTTTTATTGATTTTTTATATTGCTTATATGTATAAAACAATATAATTATAAATTTAATAAGGTAAAAAAACTCAAATGATCTCAAAAACTGAAATAATAAAAATAGGGCTATGAGCCAAGTAAAATCTTGATGTTGAATTATTAAGCAACAAACAAAAGTTTATTTTAACATATGTTTTGATTCCAATCAGATCTAATTCTAAATGTTAATAAACTTGTGATTTAAAATTCAACTAGTATATAATAATATAGACAAAAGAAGGGCCAGTAGTGTAACAAAGAAATTTAATTCAAATAATAAAAATAAGCTAATAATTATAAAGAACATAACATACGTTTCGACTCTGATTGGGTCGTTCTCAATGTTACAATATTTTGAATATATTACAAAATCGTTATAATTTATAAAGTATATAATACAAAAATCGTTATAAATCTATAAAATATTTTTATGTTATCTGATGTCGTTGAAATCAGATGTTCGTTGTTCTTGCAAATTTGCTTCAATTTTAATAATAAAAAATCTATGTATGCTACCATGATGTGGATTACCATTGTTCTGCATCTTTTTCTCCTTTTCATTAACGGACTCTCAATACTTTATTGATATAACTGATAAGATTATTACTTTTTTACTACCTTGATTTATGACTTAATTAACTCGCAACATTACACAAAATGAAGAATGCATACAAATATTTTATAGATTTATAACGATTTTTGTAATATTATATACTTTATAGATTATAAGGATTTTGTAATATATTCATTGTAACATTGAGAATGACTCGATCGGAGTCGAAACGTATGTTTTGTTCTTTGTAATTATTATCTTATTTTCATTATTTGAATTAAATTTCTTTATTACATTACTGGCTCTTTGCCCTTCTTTTGTTTTATATTTATAGATCCTTATTATTATTTATTATCAGTATACAATATTTGTCATCACTATGATTAGATTGTTACAACAATAAAATTCAGACAAAAGAATCTTAATTTACTCGTTCTTGTATTCTCAATGATCAACGGATGTTTTAAAAGAGTAAATTGGAAGCTATGAATTATTAATAGCTATGAATTAATACATAGGTCAGGATTAAACATATAAGGTCGAGAATTTAATATTTCTTTTATTTCTTGATGTTATATTTTGTACTAAAACTCTGATCTAAGCATTAATTTTATTGTTTTAATAATTTTAATCATAGTGGTAACAATGATTATATATTGTTTGAATTTAAAATTGTGTAAGTTTGTTAACATTTTAAAATAACCTGATTGGGGTTGAAACATGTTGGAATAAGCTTTTGTTTGATGTTTAATAATTTAGTCTCAAAAACTTACTTCACTTGTAGCTCTATTTTTTGTTTATGATTTAATTACATTTGCTCAAATGAAATACCTAATTATGCAAAGATAAGTATGTTTAGTCTCATAAAATGATTTCAAATTTTATATAAATATTCTAGATAATAACAGCTGTTCAAATGGTTGTTGAAGAAAAGTATGTGGGACAACAGGATATTCCTGCATTACAAGCAATTGGATGGGAAGGTCAGTATATTCTTTATATAAATTTTGTTAAGAAATATTGATATATGTAAACAATATCTTTAAAATGTTAGTTAATAATTTTTATTTTATCACACAATATTTTTATAGGTATCTTTGGATTTATTGGTATTTCTCTAGCAATAATCCCTCTCAATTATATTACTGCGCCACCGCCTTTTGCGGATAATTCCCGCGGCACACTTGAAGCCACTGTAGAGGCTCTTAACCAAATTGGAAGCAATAGTAAATTATTGATAGCTGTTATCGGTTAGTCTATTATTTTTTTTCTCAATTTCTTTCGTAACTATCAATTTTTGGTCTTTATACTAATCTATTATTTCTGATTGCAGGTATAGCATTTAGTATTGCTTTTTTTAATTTTGCTGGTATTAGTGTTACTAAGGAAATGAGCGCTACAACCAGAATGATTTTAGACAGTGTTCGTACAATTGTGATATGGATTTTTTCTTTAGCATTAAAACATTATTGAATTTTTTATTTTAGCTCATTGGTTTTATAATTCTTTTAATCGGTATGGCATGCTATAACAATCTTGTTATTCCACAATTAATTCGAAAATATCGACATTACTGGGGACGCCATACATCAGAAAATGAAGATTGCCTTATTAATACGGCTGCGGACGATGTACAAGAAACAATATGAACATCTACATGCACGATTTGGATACTTTAAACTGTCATTATTGCTAATATTAAAAAAAAATATTGTTTTGATACAATCATTATTATTTTAAGTAAAATGACTAACAGGATCTGCAATCTTATGATCCAAAGTGATTACAAAACAGAGGACGTGCAAAATCCCGAAAAAAATATCCCGAAAATTGATAATTACGGCAATATGACGAAAAATTTCACTTTTCGTCTCGAAAAATCTCATAAGGTTTGTTCTTTATTCCTGCATTCTCTGAACTGACACACACACACACTGGTGTTCATGAAAGTATTAAGGTACTATTATTAAAAAATTAATAGTTTATGATATTTAACGTTTTAGGTCAATACATCAGAATAAAATATAAAATATCTCGTAAACTATTGGTTTTTTGGTATTTGTACCTTAACAGTTTTATATGCAGAATAATTATTGCAGGAATTATTATGTAAAACAAAATATAATTATGTTTAAAAACTGTTATGTAACATTGACGTAATCTTAAAGATATTTTTTCAAAGTCAACCAAAATCATTATCTTCCCTTTCCCCTTATAACTGAACAACTTTTGTTTGAAACAATTTTGTCTTAAACTTAAGAATTTTAAGATATTCTAGTGGAGATGCATTGAAGTGGACCACTCTGTATATTAAACTTATAGACAACAGTTAAGATATATGTTACGTTGGTATATTTTTATACATTCACAGAATATTTAAGAAATAGTAATTAGTGTATTGAATAAAATATTATGAAACGCATACTTCTAATTTTAAAAAATTATTAAAGCAGAATTTTTGTATTATTTTTGTATGTAAACGATTTAATCATTTATAATAAAACTTAATTTGTATTATTTGCCATTATTTAATAATTTCTTAAAATAATTATGCACATATATTAATAATGTAAAAATTCTTCGAGAGGGAGACTATCATCTAACCTATCTCAGACATTGTAAACATCTTATAAAAGTTGATTTTTTATTATTCGTTTGTATATTAATCTTGTTGAAGTCTTTCCTGTCTTTAAATTTCGACCAGCTGTCGATCGTATTGATAAAAACTTTTAATGAAGATCAAATAGAAACATTTAAAATATAAATTACATGTGGTAGATTTAAATGATACAATTTAAGTGAGCCCTTAAAATTGTTATATAGCAGTAATGGATATCGCTGCGCTTGACTTAGCGCCGAGACACTACCGTATCTCCAGATAGAGATTTTGAAAATGAATGTACCTCTACCATTACACAACAAACTTTAAGGAGAACTGAGATGATTGATTTTACAGGAGGAATTTTGGGTAATATATTCGACATAAACGTAACAATAGTTTCTGCATTTTTTTTATCGTAGGTAACATTATTATGTTACACGATACTTTCTGCATAGATTCTTGGAATAATATAGACTACTATAATGATCCTATCTGTCATTTGTATCTCGGAACTTACATGCAGTGATAACAAATGCGTCACGCATAGAATAATTTAGAGAGCAGTGGCGACTTTCTCAGTTAAAAATATAATAACATTTCTCGGATTTTTTTCCTCTATTATTTATCTTACAATTAAAATTTGTATATATGGTGATGAAATAATTTATTTACAGGAGCAAACTTTGTTTACAACCGTATCTAATATGAAGTAATTACTCTTATCCAACGAAGGCAATTATAATCTGCGAGAAAGTGACATTTTTATTGCGACTCAGGGGACAAATACAATGCTTATTATTTAAGGCACCAATTAAATTTCTCAACTTTCTCTAAAATTCTTATATATATGTGCTTAGTCGAATATTACAGTTTGCTGCATGATATACAGACCGTGTAAATAGTGTTTCTAGGTATATTAAAACTTGACACCCTAGACCCGCAGAAGTTAGTTGACGTTCCATTAAGTGAAATTCACAGTTCTCCTTTGAAAATTCATGTGACATATTGAATTTTCGAAAAAGTTTGTGTAATAAGAGCTTCTTAAAAGAGTGATATTTTATCTGCGGCAATAGCCGTAAAAAAGAAATTTTGTTAACATCTGTATGATATACAGAAACACGGTTTTAAAATGATCAAAAATCAATTATTGATCGTGCTTTTGATATGCTACATTGTTTTTCACACTTACGTCGATGCCTGGAATAATCTCGATAGGCATAAAATCGTGAATAGACAACGATTGTGGCAAACAAACGGTAATGGATCTGCTTTATCCATTGCAGAAAAACGTAAATGGGAATCATCAAAATTTCCGAATAATCGTATTCAGACTCCTAGGAAGAAAAGACGTGAGTGAGATTGTAGTGTAAATATAGTTAAAAAAAAAAATTAAAAGAAAATGGAAATTATTCTTTTCGATGTTTATATACAATACGATCGTGTTTAGTACCAAAATTCTGAGAAATGTACTACAATGTTCTAGAAAAAAATTATTTAACGTAATTTATTATGTTAAATATAGGAAACATTTTCATAAATAAATAAATATGAAACTTATTTATTATTCCGAATGACTTATTTCATTTACAATTTTGTTTTATGTAACAGACTCCAAATATAATTAATCGTAACAATAAGGATATATCTTTAGTTTGTATCCTTAAAAATCCTTATAGTAAAATTTAGAAATCTTCTGTTCAAAATAAAATGAAAAAATTTTAATAATATATTTAATTTTGAAAAAAATTGTTCTAACATATGCATATTACAAACTGCAGTTGTAGTTTATAAGTTTTCAAAATCGTAGTAGAGAAGAGAGTGATATACATATGTATATAGTGTTCTCGCTGTTCACGTTGGTAAAATTTGAGAACGGCATCTGCGACGGATTGAACGGAGAGAACGGCACGTGTGTTGCGGCAGCGGAATGCGTACAGCGCGGAGGTACCCCCAGCGGCGTTTGCGCTAATGGTTACGGAGTCTGTTGTATAGGTAGATAAACATCAGATTGAACGTTTAGACGTTTTTATAAAGAAACCTCTTAATCTACATTTTTATTCCATTTTTCAATAGTCACGGTATCTTGCGGCGGGATGACCTCCGATAACAACACACACTTTGTTAACCCAAATTATCCGTCTACTTACGACGGAATACAATCGTGTCAATTAACGATAGTAAAATCTGATCCAGATGTATGCCAATATCGGTATATAATATATGTATATATTAAGAATATATATTTAAAAGTATAATGATAATTGTTAATAAATTGTATTTTAAGTTTATATAATTATACATAATTTAAGAAATATTTAATACATAATTTATATATATTATATTACATTATATAATATGAATATAATTTCATAAATATGACTCTATGAAGATATTGCTTTGCTCAGTAGTCTCTCGTTTCATTATAGATTAGACTTTGTACAATTCAATATCAGGGGCCCGGAAACGACGAATAATGTATGTGTTTACGACCAATTTATCGTTTCCGGTGGTAATCCGGTACCGATAATCTGCGGTAACAATGATGGAAATCATAGTAAGTATAAAAAAAACAGAAGTTATTTGCAGGGAAGTTATTTGTTGGGAAGTATAACTCGTCACTTTATAATGAAGTTATAGTTAGAATTATCTTAGTAACTGTAATTTAATATACAAAAGGAACCTCGCGAAGTCGATACATTCTGATTTTAAAGAAACTTTACATACAAGAAAAATTGTGTTCTGTGGAACTTTTTAAATAAAAATACTTGAAATATTATTTTCATTTACTTCTTTTTTTATGGCATTTATCTTTGCACTATCTGGACTTGGCATAATTAAACTTGTTCTGTACATTTTTTGTGAAACAGTGTTATTTAATTACTACCATAGTATAGAAAGTCTATTAACAGTTAAATTAAGATATTTCAAACGGTACATTAATTTAATTTTCTATATAAGTTAAATAAACTTTTTACAGTGTACATAGACACAGGAGTCGGGCAAACCAATCCGGTTACTTTAACTTTCGTTACGAGTAGTAACTCTTTTTCACGCTCATGGAAGGTTCGAATCTCGCAAATACGATGCAGTACGATATACCGAGCCGAAGAGGGTTGCCTTCAGTATTTCACCGGAGTTTCCGGCCAGATAAAATCTTTCAATTACGATCCCATGATTGGGCTACAATTGTCAAATCAAGATTACAGTATATGTATCAGAATGGAGAGGAACTTTTGCGGAATCCAATACATGGCATGTTCTGACGACGGTATAAAAATATATACAGGATGTCCATAATTATGGAATTATACTCGTCACGAATAGGTATAGAGCGGACTGAATTGAATCGAAAAATCATCTTTTACCATTTTGCAATTTTTGCAATAATTAACAAGATATTAATTTTTAAAGATAGTCAAATAATTCTTTTAGATCACCCAAACAAATTTTAGATCTAGAAAGATTACATCAATAGCAGCGAGCGCTTACTTAAACTGTTGAGTTTACTGAACGCAGCCACTGACGCTTATATATATATATATATATTCAGCTATCTTTAAAAATTATAATATCTCGTTAACTGCAGACATTGCAAAGTGGTAGAAGACTTTTTGACTCAGTCTGCTTTACCTATACTCATGACAAGCGATCTTATAGAACACTCTGTATAATTCCTTTACAGCTCAAGGAATAATGACAACCACAATTGCAACGAATCAAATACGTAGTAACTCATTTACTCTGACGGGAAATACACAAACTGCGCAAACTGGATCGATGACAGGAACGACCTGTATGACTGACTGGTTGTCAATACCGTGCGCCACAAATCTTAATCGATTACCATCAACGCCAATGACATGCGTCGATCGATTGTGCGGTGGTGCCTTCAACTCAGAAGCCTCGAGCTTGAACAGCTCGACTATTATTAGTGAGTCTGTTATTATTTTTATTGTCACGTTCAGACTCCATTAGACGTAACAATATTTATAAATATTTATCATAAATATTCTGTGCTATTTGGGAATATTAATACATCTCTGTAATTAGTTTACTTATTATTAAATTTAAGATAATTTATTGTTCATAAAAAGAGAAATTTTAATTCACAATGATTGATCTTCGTGCGTAATAATATGTTAGAATAAATTTATATATGTATATATTAAATTCTCCAAACAGATAACACCAATTAAATTTTCTATCTTAAAACGCAATCCTAATTAAAACTAGAATAGTAATGTGACAAATTAAATGTGACAAATTTAATTTACAAAGAATTTAATGATATATTTACGTTGAGATAAGCATGTTAAAGTACTTAAAAAAAGTATGTTATTTTATCATTAAAAGCTATAGAACTTTTGTTAAGAAACCCTCTATAAAGGAACCGTCAATAATCAAGGTTCCGTCAATTAATCTACGAGTCGACTTTTTAATTTAGTATAAAGTCAGTTTTACCATCTCCTAATTCTGTGTTTATATTTCAATCCTGTAAAAGGATTTTTGATTCCGTTTTAATTAATTCAAAGACTTTTATACAGTTATAATGTATCAATAATTTTATTTCAGCATCCCCTTAATTAGTCTGATCTTGGAAGATTTTCAGAGTTAAAATTATAAATATTGAAATCTTTGTAAATGATCTTATATCTACTTTTTCTTTAATTACTTTTTCAGGTACCATAAAACCATTCAGATTAATTTTTCACACGGACAGCATCGAAGGACCCAATGATGTTGGAAATAGAGGCTTCTGTCTTAATTATGTGCAACAACCATGCACGACTAAACTAAGATAAAGGTCATTTCGTTAAGTATAATTAAAAGCGACTAAAGCGTAAGTTTATGGAATCTCAATTTTTATTTCAATAACTTTAACACATATTTTTTGTTACCATGTTAATGTAAGGCTGTTTCAGGATTTAACAAACAAACTGTGGGAGTATATTCTACAAGCGAAAATAAGAGAAAAATGTTATATAAAGTTTGGCTAGAAATGCTTTATTATAAAGTTACAAACAAATATATACGCAGGTCGAAATGATATTGAATCGTTTAAGGATAGTAAATGTGATGTGAATACATATGAAACAAACACGTTAGATCTTATCGTACACAAAATATACACTTTTATTTTCTGCGCAATGCAAAATCCGTTGTTTCCTATTTCATGTTTTGTTTCAATATTTGTTTATAACTTTGTAATAAAGCATTTTCAAACTTCATATAATTTTTTTTCTTATTCCATCTAGAATATGCTTCCGCAGTTTGTTTGTTAAATCCTGAAACACGTTGTATAATGAAATTTGCATAAAAAGAAACTGATAAATTAATTTTATATAAATGTGTCGTTACATATATACATCAAAAAGTATGTGAATCTTTCTCAGTATGCACGAATATTCTTTTATATTTATATTATGTACATTTCTGCACATTAAAAGTTGGATGCAAAAGGGGAGTGAGAAAATATTTTTTGATTCACTATTTCTAGTAATATTTCCAGTTGAAATTCGCTTTCCTCTAATCTTTTTGGTGCAGTCGGTTATGTTGAAAAATTGTTACATAATGAACAGAGCCATGTACTGACAATGTTTATTTTTGTGTTATAATCATAAACTTATTTAAAGAAAAATATGTTTTTCAATTTCTAAATTTTTCTATATGTTCACCTTCTAAAAATATTTGTTACAGACATCATTGTTTAAAAAGAATAAATATTCTAAATCTTCCTGCAATGTTGCATAAACATTTTGCAATATACATATAATACTAAATATTTCAGTGTAACATTTAATCACTAAAGGTACGCAGAAAATTGTCCGTGATATAAAACCTCAACATTAATAATAATTGTTTCATCGGTGTCGATGATCTTCATCTAAAATTACATTAAGAATTATTAGCTATTATTCGTACGGAGTATCTACATACACTTGTTCCACAGTATTAATAATCGGTCTTCAATCATGTGCATTATAGGTATATAATTTATTTCTATAAATGCGGAATGATTTTTTTTCTACTTGTGGAAATTTATTATTTTATATAAATGCAATTCTACCATTTTTTATAGATATCTATTTTTTAACCAGAAAAACTAACAGAAGAGTTACAAAGATAACGATTCATGGATATCGCAAACCAGTTGGCGCTAACTTTTCAATCTCGGTCGAATAATCCAGCGGAAAGCCCCGTGGTTACTCGGTGGTGACGATCTGGCCTCTTATTGGCTCGTAGGCTTTCGCGCAAACCATCTCTCTTCTCTGTTCCCTCTTCTCCATCACGTTTCTACTCACCCTCGTGATGCATCACCCACCAATCCTCCAGCCCCCGCTGCCTTCGTCGTCACCGTCGCTACCCTCCTCGCGCACTTAGCCCCGTGGTTAACTTCAATGAGCGGATAACAAGCCACCCTACGACTGCGCCCCTGTAATATTCACTTGTATAAATGGACTCGTGGCTTTGTCAAATCAACTGTCGCTAGTAAACAAGCCACCCTCCCCCAACTTCGGTGCACTGATACACTGACTCCACAGGATACGTTCTCCTCGCGCGCCATTGCCTCGGGCTTTCAGCCACAAGATCTTTCTCCCTGATAGCGTTAGTTTTAATTCATAATGGTGATCCTTCGACGAAATCAAGCAAATTTAGAATCGCAATAAAAGAGACTTCCAAATATTCTTACAATCAAATATTATACATCTTATCACAAGGATTAATAATAGCGTAGTTCCTAATAACATACGTATCATGTTTGATGAAAATAAATAGACTAAATATAAGAAAGAGAGATGTGTATTATTTTTGAAAAGAAAAATATTTCTCGAATTACAATGTTTTTATTTCTACTTTATTTATATTACTGAGAAAAATGTTGTTAAAAATCACGAAATGTTTCATGTACCTGACTAAAATATTTCTACAATGATACAATAATATATTGTATTATAAATAAATAATTATTTGAACTAGCAAATAAGTTGAAAGTTTAGTGAAAACTATATATAAAACAAAAATATGAAATGAAAAAATAACTGAATACCTATCAGTATAAATAATTATCTTATTAAACGAATGAAATATACGATCGGCACGTCCATTAATTGGAACCAAGGAATAAATTAGTAAAGATTTAATCCATTAAAATGAAGAATTTGTGAAAAGGACGCAATGTTTAAATTAAACGATGTAATTTTTGTTTGTGTGTGTGTGAAGAACTAAATAATATAAATTAATACTTCATATAATTAAATTGATAGGGTGATTATATATAAGCACACACACCAACTGTATCTGTAGTAGAATAGTTTCAATATTTGACTAAACTGTTCTACAAAGAGTAACGGAAACTCAGTACTTTGTTCATGGTAGTAATTCAACATAAAAGAAAAAAATTTCCAGTTTTTACGTACAGTTGAAAGTTTACAGTTAAAAGTGGTCCAAAATTTAAGGAACGACTGGTCGTCTGCGCGGCCGCAGCTGGTTTAGAATCCTTATAACGTCATTCCCAGGCTGCGAATCTATCTGTGCCTTGTCACCAGGAGGGTGGAGATGTTGCCTCCGGCTTTTCGCCCTTAAGGTAAGTGTTCTTATTTTGTCAAACATTCCTTAATGCTATCTATTCTTACTATCTATTAACTTCGAATGATAAGTGGTGTCCTGGATCCGTTACGTTAAACAACAACTGTATATTATAATCACAGTCACTATTATAAACTTTACTTCATATAAATATGGTCTAAAATATTTTACGACTCAAACTATATAGCTAATAGTTCTTTCTCAGTTGTGCTATAATTCTGTTCAGCCTTGTTGAGAATTCTGCTAGCGTTTTGGCCGACGGGTTCTTGTGACAACACGGCTCCGATGGCATAATCGGAAGCGTCTATCGTTACTACGAATTCGCGTGTAAAATCCTGGTATTTCAGTATCGGTGCGGTCGTCAGTTTCTCTTTTAATGTTTGAAACGCATTTTGTTGTTAAACTCGTAAGAGGTTTACTATGTTAAAAAATATCAGAAGATTTACGGGTTATCGTCATATTTTTATCCTACTAAGGCATTAGACGGACGTAATGTTTTCTTAAGAATTCGGACTGTGAGTGAGTCAAATCAATGCTCCAGTCTGGTTATTCCTTATTTTTGCGTGTCTCTACGGACGAAACGCCTCTGGTCAATTTTCCTGGTATTCGGAGAGGTCGAAAACATCACGCGGAAATATTACGTGACGGTCGAACGTGACGTGTCTTAATTAAACTTTTATATTTATTTTATTATTAAAATGTCGTGTTAGCATAGCGCTCGTAATATAGTGCATGAAAAATCGTAATTTTTTATATAAAAGATTTTTATATATCGCACATTTCGAAGATATTTGTTGAAGACTATAGAATCTATTTTCTTCGAGGGGATGTTTTAATCCTAAACTTTGAGATACGTTGATAAAAAGAAATATGGATCTAATATTTTTTGACGTTCTATAATATCCAAAGCCCATCAAAATGATGAAAGACGCGGTTCCGACAGTTCTCTTATAAATATTTATACATTTGTTTCGTTAGTTTGTTGATGTATGTTAGGTTCGAGCAAGAGGTAAAATAAAGTTTTGATTATTTCCGCATTTTAAGCTTTCGTCAAGAATAAGAATTTATATACGAAATGAAAAAATTAATTTTAAAAGCGGAATTTGTTTATAAATATTATAAAATATAAACAAGTATATGTACATGTGACATATACTTACATACACATTTTGTTTAAAATTTTGGAAATATGAATAATAAAAATGAAACTATATAATTCACAGGTATTACAAACTATATATCTGTTTATTATTGGGGATTTTATTTAGATAAGAGTATATATTTAAATTAAAAGTAGTATGTATATAACATACACACATAAGAAGGTAATTATAATAAAGGATAACACAGAATACCATTTGTTGAGGTAGATTTGGCAAATGACACATTGCGTTTAACTTATTAATATCATGGCTATGCATTTATCAGACTAAATAAATTATATGTATATATGATGGCTCTGTGGGTAAAACTAATATAATATTGTATAAATTAAATTACCTGTAATAGCGCATTAATATTTGCGTTGGCTCTTTATGATGATTTCATTTATGTACGTTACTATCAAAATCCATAATCCATTAAAACCCGATTTCATTAATATTTAACATCTTCGTTAAAACTATTTCTATCACATTTCATCAGTTATTAGAACTAAACAGCTTCGTAAAAACTAATTCTTACTAATAAAATCGGTTTTTTATTTTTTATATAGAAACTACAATATTGTATAAAATAAATTATGTACATTATAATTAAAATAACTATAATTTTTTTCTTGTAGCAATAGAGAGATTATAATTACTGTTATTATTTTAAAAAATATAAAAATGACATTAAAATAAAAACTACATTTTTAATTATATTTTATCCATATAAAATGTGTTGCTACTAATCTCGGATCATGTAATAATTAACTCTTAGTACAGAACTAATATTTGTCACATTTTCTCAGCTTTATTTGAAATTAAATAAACTTTTTCTGTACGATATATGATGTATTAAAAAATAATATTTTTTTTAACATTTAAAAGGCTCTATAGGAGTATATTATTTCGTATATATTATTTCAAAATTTTAC
This sequence comes from Cyphomyrmex costatus, assembly GCF_001594065.2. Lineage (NCBI taxonomy): Eukaryota > Metazoa > Arthropoda > Insecta > Hymenoptera > Formicidae > Cyphomyrmex > Cyphomyrmex costatus. Next base: position 3,460,913 of record NW_017280322.1, on the reverse strand, counting down.
TTTTACTTTTTTCTAAAAATCATTATTTAAAAACTGTGAACAACCTGTTTCAGTCTTCCCTACTTCTTATTTCTTTACAGGATTCTATATCATCCGGTAGTCTGAACATTACCGTAATATAAACGAGCCAATCAAGATCCTTTGTGATGACAATCGCTCCTTTGATTATTCGGCACTTTGCGCGAAACCAGGAACGCTAGGTAATCGGTTAACATAATAGTGCATTCAGCAACGTCTTACTTTCCCCAGATATCAAGAGAATATATTCTAGAAATGTATAAAATGGATCACTATCCGACAATCATTTAACTTTCTTTTTTCATACCGTATAAAAAAAGAAAGTTAAATGATATGTATTCTCAAGAATGAATTCTACGAAATGTAGATAAGTTTGTGTAATCTCGATGTGCAGCGTTAGTCAATTTTCTTTTGACACAAACGTGAGGATCTCATGTTATAATTATATCCAAATGCCGGAATAGAGTTTCCTTGCGGAGGAAGTTGCCGTTCAGCCGCGAAAATCGCGTTTTCGTTATGGAAACGCGCTCACCGAATTCAAAAGTGGTCATTGGGCTAGAGTATGGGTTCTACGAGGCATTGAAGAGTCCGCAGTTGTAAGAGGTGAACAAACAGGAGCGCTTTTCAATCGTAATTGGAACCGCAGGGGCCTGACCATCGTCCGTGTTCAAGCACTCCTTTTCTATAACTATTATTCTTCGAGAGTGTCTCCTTCCCTTTATATAAAAAAAAAATAGTTGTACACAAAATAACATTCAAGTTATGATACAATACATATTGAATGATACTCGCAAGATAGTGCGTTATATAAGAAAGATAACGCAACATTATTTATAAACGTTATTTACGATTAATTAAATTGTATTACAAATTATTAACTTTTTAATTCTGTTACTTCTATATTGAGGCTAATATTGGCGCTGTACTTCTATTAAATTAAATTAAATTATAAATCATTAATTTTTTTAATTCTATTACTTAACGTTTCAATTTATTAACTATCCAAATATGAATAAAAGTGCTAAATCATCTCAGAAATCCTACGAACGATGTAAACTGAAAAGAGCGTGAATTACTCCCTTTGCGTGTTTAAAAAATACTATTTTTATTTAAAATTCGAAGGTTTGATGTTTGTTCACGAAAGCGGAACGGACTGGATGGTGCTGCTTTATACGGAAACTTCACCTCGGCAGTTACATTCACACGCGCGATCGCACACCAGTGGGCCTCGCTTGCGCTTACTGCGATTGTTAACGATTTTGTAGTCCTCTGTACCGCGACTCGAGAGTCGCCTGCGCGTTGCCGCTTCTATTCTAGATGAAATCACTTCAGCATGATTCTTTTCGCAGTTCTTCGCAGTTTTAATTTGCATTTAACAATTTGCTAGAATGATCCGATATTACTCCATTACCGTTATAGATACATTGGCTATCTAAAAAGATTTAGAATTAGATAAAGTCTATATTGTAATATTTTGCCCGTAATCGCAACAAAATGAAAAACATTAAAAAAATTTGTTATAACTAATATCATAAACTTGTTATAATTTTAAAAAATAGTAAATTAATTAACTACACTGCGCGGATCAACAAATTATTAGGCTTGACAGATTCGGCCACGCAACTTTTGTATATAACAGTTTTTTATACAACTTATAGTTTACAAATTAGTGTGCCAGATGCATGTCTCATTCTGTATATTAATTGATAAATCTCAGTATAACACTATATTAAAACTTAAAATTTATCGACATTTAATTTATTTATATCGGTCGATCTTCGTGCGATCACGAAAATGATTTGTCGCTAATGAAATCCTATTTGTACATCACAAATGTGTAGAGAAGTAAAACGGATGGAGAGAGAATACCCCCCTAGGTCTTGAATCCCACGGGGAAGCAAACGTCGCAAATTGCCGATAACGATCAGTCAGCGGGAGAGATGATTCGTAGCTAATTCTATACGAATCACCCTCTTATTATCATTAATTTGCCTTCATCCGGTACAGGATAAATGCGATAAACTGTTTCTATGCGGTATTCTTTTTATGCGCATGGCTGCATAAAGAACCCTGCTGTAAAAAAGCATTTTAAATCACTACCATTATGATATTTATAAATTACGCAATTGTTTAGAAATCGTTTTGTAGCTATTTCACCCTTAGATTATCTTTATTGAATAGGAATCGCTAGAATATTTACATATACTCAGAGAAAACAGTTCTATCAGTAACTAGACATTTGAAGGCAAATAGTACCTCAACTATGTATTATAATATACATAAAATCCTAGTAAGAACAATAAATAAGTTATATAAACTAGGAAAATATAGTAATATTAAATTACAAACGATTAATACCGTTATTTGTTAAAATATTATTGACAAAAAAGTAAAAAATAAAGTCTTTTTTACTATATATATGAAATACAAATTCTCCGCTTTAAAATAATTATTCTATTTTAAAAACAAAAATTTTCTTTAAAAACACTATAATTTATCTAACTTTTTATAATTTTTATTTTTAAAACAGAATATTCGTGATTTTATAATGACCTACACGATGCGAGGTCCGCTGCATCTGCCTCTCTGCCTAGGGGCATACGACTTTTCACGCGAAACAAAGTCTACCCCATCTCCTAGCTGTTCTCATCTCCATCTTATAGCCTCTCTTCCATCTAGAAGCGGTTGTTTTGATTTTTCTTTTGTCTATTGTTCAAGCTATATTTATTACATTGAAAAAAAAAGATTGGTTGAATGATCTAGTATTTTTAATTGGTTGCAGCACCAATTTTTAGTTGCAGCAGTCAATTTTTAATTGTAGCAGCTATAACGCGATCCAAAATTGGCTGTTGTATAATCCAAAATTGGATGCTGTAGCCAAAATTACAAAAATGCTATACCATATTTTTGCCACCTAAATTATTGCAGCAGCCAATCTTTTCTTTCAGTGTAGCTATTTGCACTTATATATTGTAGCAAAAAAATTTTGCTGAAAGAGACATAATGAAGTATTTTCTGTAATATACGTGCAAGGAATTTACGGCTAATATCTTTTTAGTTGCTAATAATGCTTTTAATTTCAACTAATAAAGTTTCAAGCCACAATGAATATTTTTTATCTGTTATAGCTAAAGCTTAGAAATGATACAAAGCGGTAGCTTATGGCTAAGTTTGATTCAATTATTAACATTTAGCTGCTATTGTCAAGTCATTTTTTCCATACATATATATATATATATATATAAAAGCCTGTATACATATATATATACATATAATTTTTTAAATATTATTTAAAAAGATAATTTATTTTTGACAGTATTGTTCTTTCGTGTTTCCGATTAATGATGGTGATTAACGCTGTTGCTTACATCGACACGAACTTCAACAAGTCTTTTGTTTTCTCGCGGTCTCGATGAGCCTTCTGATATGCATTTATTCTGCGGCATTTTCTCCTTGGCGCTCTTTTTCCGCACTTATGAAGAAAGCGCGTGGCCGCTTTGCTACTCCTTGAATTAATCTCCCGCATACATTAAACCTAATGAATTCCGAAACGTGTGCGTCATCTTGGTTCTCTTGAAACAAAGAATTTTTAGTTCCTCACATTATTGCTGTTAACATGTCGTTGACGTCATCCAGCGTGTTTCTGCATTGTTGATGCGTGTTACATTAACGCATTTTATGCAATGCCACGCGGTGTTCACCAAAAAATTCAAGTATAGAGCCTGTATCCACTTTGCTGTCACTATTCAAGTCTAGCACTTGCCGATCAGAAATATGGTTTGTTGTTGACAATCAAATATGAATAAATCATATTGACGCAACATTGACAATTCTGGTTGTCGAATACATGTATTATTACATGTATTATTACCAATAGTTACAATATCAATTCTATAATAATTGTCTCATATCGAACGTGTATTGGCTTTACATTGAAATCTTTTTTTTAATAATATGTTAAAGAATGAACCTAGAAAATAATAAATTTCTTAATTTCCTTGGGGCATGTTCGGATTCTTGTTTAATGTTTGGTAAACAACAAGGAATGATACCTGCAGGGTGATACTTGAGTGGGAATCTGAACCCAGCATTTGATGCGTCATTATTCAATATTCCTATTAATTTGGTTATTCAAAGTGTTTCTAACAAATAGAATCACATTATTTTTATTTTAGTTATGCAATAAATCCATTTTTCTTAGCATCGAAATTTATGCTAAGATTACGTATTTACACTTACAAATCTTTTACTTTCAGCAATCTAATCCGTGAAATAAAGTGAAGAAGGGTAGAAGAGTAGAAATCTAATACGCGTGAAATAAAGGAGGAGAGATCCGCAATCTGTGAAGGATATATTTGTGCAAGAATATATTTGTGTTGATGTGTATTATACACGTTAGCGCTTTTGGATTCAAAATTAATTTCACCCTAATGCAAGTTGAGTCTTCGAATTTCTGGCTGTTGCATTCAACAATTGAAAAATTTGTAAATAAAAATTTGCAAGTCTATGTAAGGTAAATTTTTTCAGGCATATTTCTTAATTTTAAAATTTGCTACTTGTTATATATCGGTGATAAAATATTTTACATGTAAGAATCCTGTTGCCTCATTTCTCATATTCGATAGATGCATTCGCCTTAAAGTCCGTATTAAATAAGCGAGGTTTCTATGATTGAACATTATTATAACTTACTGTGCTTTGGAGTCCCGCGTCCTCTCGGAATTTTTCGTAATGAAGTCAACAAGCGCGAACCATAAGACGACCGACAACAGCGGAAACTCAGCAAGCATTCGCTTTTCAAGTACTGAAATCATAGAAACCAGCTATATATATATATATATATATCATACGCTTGTGGAAAAGTTTCACATTCAATTTGTTCCTCCCGTTTCGCAGTAATCGCTCGCCAATGACTTCCTTCTCCCCTTCTCGTCTGTATCTGCTTCCTTCTCTTTTCCCATGTTCCTTTTCAGCTTCCATCTCAGCAACTTCCGCCGCCCCTTGCATCTTTACCGGATCCACTTAAATTGAAACGTGCACCGAGACACCGAATTGCGAGTATGGGAAGGACTGGCTGTAGAATCTCCCGACCAATAGCAACCTCTGAAACTCATTTCTTTACCCCCATATTCCGGTCTCGGAGAACCAATCAGGGAAGCGTGCCGGTTTCGTGGTGGAGTGAGCATGGCGTTTCCACCCCCAAAATGGCTGCGAAATCGCGCGGGCATTAGGCATCCCGTTCAAAATAAACGGGCGGATTAATTCGAGGGAGAGCGGTACGAAGGGTACGCGAGCGCGTACATCCCCCTTTCAACCGCGTATTAACTTTTTTCCTTGGTGTGCGTGTTCCACCCCCGCGGTAGTTGACGACGACGGTAAGGATGACGATGGTATCAGGGATCAAGTTTCGTATCAGTCACAGTGGTTGTCGGCGACGCAGAACGATGCCAAGCGTCAGTGCGATAGCATGAAAATTACGGATTTTATCGTAGTGCTAGTGTGTTCACACACGATTCGTGATAAATTGTAGCTGTTGATTATTGTTTCGTCAGAGAGAAATACAATTTCGATAACAATCGATTATTGTGAGCGTTACGAGTGCACCGTTTTGCCCACGGCAATGATGCAGGAGCATAAATCTTTCTTGATCAGAGATCTTCTGGGGGATGTATTGGCTGACCGAGTTCAAGGTATCTTTATCACTATATATAAGACGCAATAGACAAAAGTCATGCTAAATGACGCAAGATAACAGATTGCTCGATATTTGTTCCAATATTGAGATTTTAATTTTTCGATTTTAAAAGAAATAATTGGCTCTTTCTTTGCAAATGAAAAAATATGACTGTCATTATCTGAATAATTATATTAAAACACGTAATTATTTTTTCTTTTTAAATATGTAATGTATTTATAAAAATATCACGTATATATTATTATTATTCTTCAAGAAAGAAACTAAATACACAAGAAAAAAACGGAGCGTTTGTAAGTCAGACTCGTTTTAATTATGAGAATTCTACAGAATACATATATTGCTTTGTATATAATGTTTTTCTTTATGTAAAATTTAGTTAAAATAATGTATTATTATACGTGTATAAATAATTACAAGAGATACATTCAACTAAAAACTAATTGAAAGTAAAAATACTAATAAATTTTCTTAAACGCCTTTATTCCATTCTTCCCTACTCTGTTGTCAGGTATGAAACATGTGAAAATTAAAAATATAAACAGTATAAATAAATAACATTACATGTTTCATAATTGTAGTGAAACTTGCTACACATTTTTCTGAATTGTGAATTAAATATATCAAATGATATGCTATAGTATTATACATTAATTTTATGTATTTTACATTTAGTTAAAGTTATTTTGTCTTATAAACTCTACGATAAATGAGAAAAAAACGTTTTTTTTGTTTTAAAATATAATATATTGTAAATAATTTTGTAATATATTAATTTTATTATTATTATTTACAAAGTTACTACTTTTAAAAGAAAAATAGACATTGTTTTGATAGCTTTTCAATTAAATAACTAATTTAAAAGCAAAAACTTTATTATTTAATTATTTTTAATTCTTAACGATGTTTATCTATACTTATAATATACAATATTAGCTAAAAGTACCAATTAAATAATCAACTAGAAATAACTAATATTAGCTAATAACAAAAAAATTTGATGATTTTAATGTGAATATTACCTGAAACCAATTGCAAAATTAAAACAACAAATAATTTAGTTTACCATAGTTTATGCAGCAAAAAGACATGTTTTGCTGTAGTTTCTTAGTAGTATTTTTAATAACTTATAACGAGTAAAATGAATCAAAATCAAATTTTTTTGCGCGAATATTTATTATTATTTTATTAATACAATATGTATGAAATATTAATTATTTTTTAATACCGCTTCTTTATGAAATTTGCAAAGGAGTATTATGAAACGTGATTTTACGTAGAAATCAAGACATATAAAGAATTTAAACAATTTTTAAATCAATAACAGAATTGTGCTTCAATTTTACATATAAATACAAGTGAACCGTTGGAACTGATTCTCACCGATTTTAATAAATTTTTGATGTGTAGTAAATGAAAAAAATCCAATTTTTTTTAGAGAGGGTGTTTTATCCCTTAAACCTCGAGATAAGCACAAAAAAATATATGTATCTAATATTCTTTGATGCTCTACAACATATCCAAAACTCATTAAAATCGATGAGGGTCAGTTCCGACGGTTCCATTGCCAGATGTAATAACAAAACAATCTGTAAAATGTTTGTTAAATTCCTGATATTTTAAAAATAAGTACTGTATATCATTAAATTAGAAGCTTTAAACGGCGAATAAATAAAAGTTTTAAAATGTAATATGATAATTATAAAAGTCAAAATTTCTGTTTACATAAAAACTTTACATCTAAATGAGATATCATGTTACATACTGTTTCTTCATACACAATATGGCTAAAAAGTATTAGGAGTGAGCTCATAAATAAAATAGAAAGCATTGTAAATAAATTTTTGTTACTAATTATTCCACATACGATCTTTGTAAAATTTGTACATCATTTGACGTGCTCCGTTAGTAGCTCTGGAACTGGAAATCTATTACTGAAATGCTTCGTAACTCTGTCATTAAGTTTTCTTAGATTGTTCTGACATCGTCGAATTCCTATTCTTGAACTTCAATTTCAGCTTTGGAAACAAAAAGTAATCCGCCGGTCCAAGTTTAGCGAATACAGGGGGTGGTGTTTAATATACAGTAATATTTTTTTATTTCCGAAGCTAAAGTTGAAGCTAAAAAGACGGTGATTATCGGCGATATTACAAGCAATCCAAAATAACGTAATAAGGGAACTACGAAGCATTTTAGCTCCTGTATTTTGTAATTCGTCATGCAATTGTTATGAACATATAACTATATAATGAGTTACAGAATACAATCTCAGCAGCGGATTTTCAGCATGCTTTGGAGCGGTTAGTGAAGCGCGTCAAATGATGTATAGCTTTACAAAAATCGTATGTAAAATAATTGTTATCTCTACGGAAATATACAAAGCGATAAAAATAAATATTACAAATCGATACTACGCATTACTTATACTTGTTGTTGTTATCACATCAATAACTCTTGATGAAAAATGATATCTGTCGCCTGCAACGTGTTCTTTGGGACATGAAATATAATTTAACATATCACCGTGTTGAGATGTCGTAACATTCATTCGATGGCGCAACATCCTAAAGTCGGGACAAGGCCTACCTCTCATAAAGTTTTCATAACAATGGATCCTTTTTCCTGAATTAGGGTTGTTAGCTTAATGTCCAACCTCTAGCTTGGGGAATTCATATATTATCCATTGATATATGAAACTTATAATTTAACGCCGGATTCGAACGACGCCGGTGATCATAAATCTCTTAATCATCAGGTAGAAACATTTTTGACTCCTTAAACGCGAAAAGTCGCGTATCGTAACAATCAGGTTAAAAAATAACGGTATTCTGGTTTACCTTACTTTGCCCTAGTCTTACTTACTCATGCTTCAAAATTCTTTTACCGAATCAGTGCGTCAACTAAAATAAAATACACTATATAATAACAACTAATTTTGTTTCATTTTTCATTGTAACAGATAAATATTTACACAATGAATAAGTAAAATATAATGCGTAAAGAGTAATATAATAACTATAAATAAAATATAATGTAATTGATACATTACACAATTAATATTTAAAAATAAAGTAATGTTATTTTATGAAAAGAAGAATTATTATAATAAAGTATTGTATTCTTAAATCATATTAAGAGGTTATGCCATGTTGGAAACGTAAAAATCGTACGTACTTTTTTGAATTTTTTAAAGCAAAATCATAAAAGTAGTTAAAAATCTGTTTAAACTCTCAATTCTACATATTTTAAGATTTAAATTATAAATAAAACAAATATTTATATTGCTATAATAAGCGTCGAAGAACCATTTTGCTTTAATACAATATATAAAAAAAATGTTTAGTTTAAGATACATAAAATTAGAAGCTTAAAATATAATAGATTTTTTATTTCTTTTATGTTACTTAAAAAGATTCATAAAATACACATGGTTTTTGATCTTCATAGTGTAACCTTCTAAATTATTCAGTTTTTCAAAGCAAAAATTCGTCTATACATTGAAATATAATAAGATTTACGCAAAGAAAGATAAGATATATTTCGTACTCGTAAGTAAAATAAAGTGACGAGTATTTTATCAAATTGTGCTTATGCTTTTTTAATTACAGTGAATATTGTCTTAAAAATATTGATTTTTTGATCTTTTACACAATTGATATAACGACATTTCTTAATTTTGTGATGATGACTAAGTTATTTTTTTTACAAGTATAAACGAACACGTGACAGATCGACAAAATTCTCATTAAAAAGTGGATCCCCTGATGCGAGCTTCTATTATTTAAATCGCCGACATGAAGCTATCAGGGAGACTAAACCCCTCGGAGGTGGTACCCTATTAAGAACAATTCTACACATGGTTCGAGGCGCCGAAAGATTCGTTAGAGCTTGTTAGTCTCACGATTTTCGAAGGTTATTACCCCCCGGCGCGCCATTGCGAATCTATTGCCTGATCCTGAGAGGGTGCAGTAGGTCTTGGTAATTGAAATGGTTTTCTCTAACCGAAATCGATCACGATCGATTGAGAATTACTGGATTGTTGTATTAGTAATAGACTTTGTCCAACCGACCGAATTCGCTGATTGGATCAATTGGATTAGCCGAAAAATAATTATTAACACATACCCAGTAGCAGAGAAGAACAGATTGTCTCACATGTTTTATAAGTACTTTTCTCTTTATGTAATTAATCCTACATTACTCGCATGGTTTTTTTAACATAAATATTTGCATGGGGTGTATTTTACATCCTACTATCATATTTCAATTTTCATTACCATTCTTTAAATATTACTGTACAACATTATTTTGTAATACGAATAATAGTCTTTTAGGATGTGTTTTTGCCTTTTGTATATGAATTCCTTGACAAAATTTGTTCAGTATGTCACAATTTTGAGAAAAATGGTATTAAAAAGTTAAAAAATATTGATTTTAAGGAATTTCATGTCGTGTATATATACATACATCAGTATATATCCTTTTTTCATTAATACCACGCAAGACAATCAACTTTTAATTTTAAAATACACTTTGGTTTGTTTTGTTGATTTTTTGTTTTCGAGACATATCAATTTAAAAATAGCTCTTTTTCTCATATAATGTATGTATCTACATATATGCACATATGCTACGTATATCTTGAAAATGAAAAACCATGTGAAAATGAACCAAAATACGTTTTACAAATAAAAGTTGATACTTTTACATAGTAAAAATGAAATTTAAAAAATTTGGTGCCAAAAATGTCATGACAATCTTCAAAATCAACACTTTTGTCTTTTTAACGTAATTTTTTTCCAAATTGCTAATCGTCAACGAATTTGTATTCAACAAAACTACATCCGGAATAATTATTCATATTTGTGTTGCAAGAAAAGATTAAATTTTGTTAAATAGTGTAATTTTAAATTAATTTCAACTCTCTCGCTTAAGTCATCTTCAGCAACAATCCATAGTCAAAAATCCAGAACGAATTCTTAGTGTGAGGATATTATCATCATCCTAAACGTTATTTAACGGATTTGTATGAAATCACGGATCACAATTATTTCATCAATAATGTCACATCGACACTCATTTTACCAACATTGACTTTATATTTCTTTACATATGTACGTGAAGTTGTGTTTGTATGTCATTTTCATCGGTAATTTCACAACTGGTAATTTTATGTTAATTTCCTCGCAAAAGAAATATTAAGTGAAACCACGAAGATAACAATACAAATTATGGGTGCGATTCATTTAATATTCTCAACGCTCTCTCGTGTATCATTTCATTCTTTAATAATATTTGATAACAAGAAGAATGAAATAACATTCGCGAGTGTTGCAAACATTAAACGGCATACACCTTATATGATATATTTTCATAGTCTTCTATCATTAAACAAAATGAATTCTTTTTTTTTAAGATTGTTATAATAGGTGTTAATAAACCAACGCGAATTCTCAAAAGTAACTCATGATAAGATCCGTCTACTTACTGACGCATACTGATCGTCAATTTGTCATAATCAAATAAAATAGTCTATAAATGAGTAGCACTTAAAATACATGAATTTTTGCATCTGTTAAGAGTATAAAGGCAGGATCTTCAAATACAAGAGGTAACTGAAGCAGATTTTCAACTAAAAGAATGTGCTTTTGAGCAAACCAACCATCATCACAATCAGTAGTATCGAATATTTCAGATAGTCGTTAAGTGCGGCCGCATTCACGAGCGTGATGCAATTTCGTCGTGCGTTCACGATTAATACTTTCTGAAGCTTTCGCAGATAAATACTTAGAACAAACGCTACATGAAATAATTTAAAAAAAAGAATTTATATAGTCTAATATTTTATTAGTCTAATCTACAATATCAGTAATTGGGCGCCAGATATGAGAGAGGATGCCATTCTTTCGCGGATTTAATGGAAATTTATTTGAAACAAGCTCAAAAGAATCTTGAACACCGACGGCTCTGATAACCGACTGCTCGCAGCTACGGTGTTGGTAGAGAGTCGGGGGTGGTTCGTGAAGGACGAAGGAAAACGAGTAGGAATCAAAAATAGAATTTATCGTAGCAATTAAATACATAGAATTTGTAATAACAAAATAGTAACAAATATATTCTATCAACCATGTATAGTTTCTTGTACACGCTGGGTAGTTAATTATCGAAAGAACATACAAAAGTCAACAAAAAATCAAAATAACGTTAAAATAACTTTATTTTGATGCTTAAAGTCAATATACAATCAAATTTTCTAACCAAAAATCATTATTTTGATGTCAAAGTACGTATTTTTTACTTTCTCTTGACTTGGTGTGTTCCTTGGATAGCGGTGATATTCGAGAAAGAATTAGTTGACAGAGCTTTAGTATCTCTTCCGGTTATATTTTTGACAATGTGATATTAACTGTAGGGGAACTTCTTCTCGACATGGTACGAGCTCGCGCATGATATTATAGATTAGAACATAATTCATTAAACAATTTACAATAATCGTTGTTAGCGCGTAAACAAAGCTGATCTCGAACTTTCGACCGCAAAAACCCAAGAACTATTACGTCGGAAATTTCAGAGATGCATAGGTATGCGAGAATACTACAAGAAATCTAAATTACACGATATATCAAAAATACCCGATACAAATTATTACGCGACAATACGATAAAAAGTAATTTGGCTGTGGCTGTGGCGGGCGGAAATAATCAATTCGAAATTAACGAAATTATTTGGTTGATGTAATCAAATCACTCTTCTCAGTGTATGTTACGTGTTGCAGAAGACTCGGAGAACGATTCGATTGTTCATTCGGATTCCGAAGACACTATCGATCCTGGCAGCAGCCCTTGCACGCGTCTAGGAAGTCCTCCACCGGCGCTTTCGCCATCGCCCGGTTTGGCAACGACATCTGGGAAATCTTGTGGGGTGATGGTCAATAGCGCACCACCAACTAGCAGGAAACCACGAAGACGGCGAACCGCTTTTACTCACGCTCAGTTGGCTTATCTCGAAAGGAAGTTCCGCTGTCAGAAATATCTCAGTGTTGCGGATCGCAGCGACGTCGCGGACGCTTTATCGCTCTCAGAGACCCAAGTAAAGACTTGGTACCAAAACAGAAGGTAGACAAAAATTTACCATATGATAAAGAGATAAGACTGGCAGGAGCTTTGCGCCACCGCGATTTCATTGCAGGACGAAGTGGAAACGGCAGAACCAATTACGATTGGAGCAGCTGCGTCATCAAGCTACTGTTGAGAAAGATCTTCTGGTACGCAGCGTGGGTCTTCATCACAGCAGCATGGATGCATATTGTTCACCATATAACTCACAAACGCAAACCAGTCATCCGCCACCACTGCCGCCGTCGTCGTCGTCAGCAGCATCCACCGCTTCCACGGCAGCGTTTCTCTCGACAGCGGCTGCACTCTTTCGGAACGTCACCTATGTCCCTGGTTGTCCCCTCTAACACGTGTAATTTTGAAGATCTCAAAATTGTTTCTGAATCAGAACGAGAAATTTAGCCTAGAGATCTGAAGAAACATTTCGACGAACTACTTGTGCTGTGGGTGCTAGTCTAACTCAGTGTTTTCAAAAAAAACTTCGATTCATCTTTTGTTATTTCGGAGTTTCCCAAATTTTTAGTGAATTGGTTGAAAAGATTTGCATCAACAAATCGATCAGTATATTAATGAGAAAGACATCTATATACTACTGTTTTTTGTCTTTTTAACGTTATCGCTTTTTTATGATGTTATATTTAAAATATGGAAATATTGCTCTGCTTTAAAAATTTTGTAAGATAAAAGGAACAAAAACATGAATTGTAATTATCCTGCTTTAATTACATCTATGATATATACTATCAAATCTCAGCAAGTCTCTTCTATAATATATTAAATATTATCAATATTTTTGTGTTTATATAAAGCCTGTAATCGTTTCTTTTTTACGTTTCTTCTTCCATGACATTAAATAAAAGTAAAAAAGTATGTAAATATATAATTACGGAATTTCAGTAGTCGTAGCAACTTATCTTTCACATATCGAATTCAGTATAACATTTAACACTAATATCGAAGTTTACATCATCTTTGCTAGAATTTCCATTTCCAGTTGATATTATAATAATTTCCAGTTAATACTATAATAATGTTACGATACCATTATAACGTGTCACGATGGATGCGATATTAATACATTGCATTTAAAGAATAAATAAAGGACAACTGCAGTTGTCATGAAAGAAAGAATGAGCTGTGATTTCGTAATATACATAAATTGGAATCAGAGGTTTAACATTTGACAATTAATAAGTTATGCGATTTCGATTCGGTTGCACCAATGTTATTTTGACTTTAGGCAAGATAGGCTTGACACTCTCTATATCTTCCTCTCTTCTCTCTCTCTTTTAAAGAGAGAAAGTGAAAGTTTCAAGATTTGCTTAAAGTTAAAGTAACATTGATCGCACATACACACACACACACACACACACACACACACACACACACACACACACACACACACACACATACATACATACATACAATCAATCCTTAGTAACAATTCGTAGATATTTTAGAATCTAATGTAATTAAGTAATGTAATCTCGATATGTAAATGAAAATAATATCTATTATTAATTATCTAATGTGTAATGTTTGAGCACATAAGTAATTAAGACGAGCGCTATTATATAAGGGGTTCTCGTGTTAAATGGCTAAACTTTAAACATGAATTAAAAAATCTTTTGTGGAATAGACTTATAATCATGTCTCGTACGTATTAATAATAGAATATACACCAATATATGAGATAAAATTTCAAACTGAACCCTCGGATTTTGTTGTTGATTGATATACTATGCTGTATTTTGATGCGCTAATTACAAATATGTTTATGAAAATTGCCGACATTGAACGAAGCGTTTGCGAGCATACTTTTACAGAAAAATTTTGTTTGTTTTAAAATCCTAAATTCATATTTAAAGTTTGGGGCTATTTAACTCCGGAATACTCTGCATATATATATTAGATATTATCTGGAAAAAATTTTTTTTATGTCAGCTTCTTAGCTCAAAAGCTTCCATTTCATGCCAAAAAACATTCCTAAATTATTATCAAAAATATTAATACATGTCCATTGGACATGTATATATATATATTAAAAAAAATTAAAAATTTGATTTAAAAATCATTCATTAGCGACCTTTAAATTTTAATATTTTTTGGTAAAAATTTAAAAGTGTTGTTTCAGCATGTGTGAAAGAAATGGAAGCTTTTGACCTGAAAAGCCGATTTAAAAAAGTTTTTTTTCCTTGATAGTATAATATATATATATAAAATAATTTGGTTTAATTGATTGTTGTTATTCGTCATCTTGATAATATTTATTGAATACATTTTCCGAAATAAAAGGTTATTGTAGATAAATAAATTATTATTAAAAACCATGCCTTCAATTCGATCAAAAATTTCAGTGTAAGTTAGTTTTCATTGATACCTTACTTCCTGCTTTGATTAAGAACTAAAGAATGTATGATTAAACTGAAAACAAAATTTATAACTTTATTTCAGAAAGCGAAATAATGAATATAGTTTTCTGTAGATATTATATGTATATTAAATGCTATTTGAAATGTAGAAAATTGTAATACAAATTAATTTTTTACATTTTTTATATAGCAGCAAATAGCGTCTAAACGGAGAACTGTATTCATTTATATTTCTTTGTCTGAAATAAATTCATAAATTTCATCTCCAATTTGACTACGAATCTTTTATTGTCCCTTGTAGCTGATTCAAGCAATTTTGAAGGCAAAAGCAAAGTGGCCCAGTACATTTCATTATTATTTAAAATTTTTATCTTCTTTTATTACCGGATATATGTTCTTATAAGTATAAAGTATACACGTGGCGATAGACACGTGACCAAGTACGAATAACTGCGTAATAAATCGATACATGTTGAGTAGTTTAACGGTGCTTGTACTGACTGGTAAGAAAATAGAAAGGTATTTTTACAATATTCAAAATAAAAAAATTTCGGACGGTTCCCATTATGCTCAACGTGAAAAGCATCGATTTGCGATTCAATTTCGGATGTGAAATTTTATGGATAAAGAAAAAAATGTTGTTCTTTATTTTTTTCTTTATCCAAAAGGACAACTCTACTATTCAAGTCTTACGTGTCCTGTTTTCTCAGAGAATAAAATAAATAGGAGTCCTCGCATAATTATTTTAGCATAATGAATTATACAGCGTTCCTTAGACAAATAGTGAATCTAGACTATTGCAGCTTGTACTATAAGAACGATATAAGTAAATTTATAATATACTCCTATATAACATTATGACATATGTGTAATCTTTTATATAAGATATTATCTCGAAAATAATATGAAAGTATTCGTAGGGGAGTTACATAATTTCGTATGTACGTTAATATTTTTATCTATCTCCAGTTCGATATGTGCCTTCATCAAATCCAAGAAGAATTCTAATTCCCTCTTGGCTTTGATAAAGGCGTATATTCTATTCTAATAATCGGAATACGTGAGACAAGTGGCATTCGATCACGTGCGTATTGTATTGCGACGAATAGTCGCACACACGCGCGTACGTGCGTAAGTCGTGTTGGCACTTGGGCACGTGCTTTTTATTCCTGTTCGGCTAGCTTTGTCTTTATAGTGCATCGTTAAATACTTCACTATGAGGGATGACTCCTGTACGTGGTAAAGAAATTGTTCGCCTTGTTTTACGTAACTTTGTTACATTCTTGATTGAACATTCAGAAGTGCATAATCCTCTTGTTGTTCGCCAATCACTATGATCATGAACTATGATTACATTATTTAATACAACTTTCTTCCAAGAACGATAAGCTACAAAAGTTTATGTTAAGTAATTATCATGATAGTAAGCGTTCTTTATAAATTTTTCATTATAAAAACAATATCGCTAACCAAATAATTCCATTACATCAGGTTTTAAAGTTATCTTAAACTTTAAAATGAGAAATTAGCGAGGCTAAAGAAAAATTATATAATAAAAATCATCTAATATTAATTATTAAAAAAATTCGAGTATTTTTAAATTTTTACGTCTACTGTATTTGATTCCGTTATTTTAAATTTATTTGAGTACTATATTTTCGGAAATGCACTATCAGCGCTATTGCGTCATTTTATCTTTGTTATACATCCAATGATAATGATAAAATAATATTCAAATAAATATTCTTCAAAATATACTGAATCAAAATATATTAAAAAGCTCACTTTTAAAGTCGCAAATTTTTTAAAATTGTGATGTGATAAAACAACTTATTAAAAGAGAACGTATTATATTTAGCGCCAAAAAAAACAAAGAAATTATTACTGCACAGTTATGCATACTTTTGAGTTGAACAATATTATTGAATTAAAGAGATAAAAGATATTTATTATGTGTGCCTTTTGTTTTTATCATATAAACTCTTACCGGAAATGACAAATAAATTTCCTCATTTAGATTATTTGATAATCAAAAAGCGTGAGAAAGAAATGTAAGAATGAAGAAAGCGCGGTGCTCAGAAGCTTTTAATTCTTTAGAGCAGACAGCGAAGTAATTACAGGAGAAAAATCTGTGTATCGATTTCTCTCGGTTTCCTTGTTTTCTCTTTCTTTTCTTCGTCTTTTCTGTCTTGATGAAAGGCGAAAACCAGTGGTAAAAGAGGTCGGCGGCCTCGGATCAGAAAAAAAGGTGAGAAGGGTGAACGACGGCTCGGGGGCAAGACTGTAACGAAGCTCTGACTTTTTAATTGGAATACATTCAAAAAGTGATACGCCTTTTCATCGTGGGACCCTATGCAATGCACTGTGAACGCAGTCTGAATCAATGCGGAACCAACTGAGCCCGCTGATCAACCCAGAATTTCACGATTTCTGCGAATCGACGCAAAATGGATAGAGCACTTCTTATTCACAAACGACTAAATGACGATGTAAAATATATTAAATTGAAAACAGTGTTTATTTTTATTCTGTTCACGTAAAGAATGATCAGTATTTCAAGTTAATGTGCGATAATTACACGTTTTATAAACGTTTTTCGGTCATACATAAAATTAGTGACTAATGAGTTGTAAAATTGATATTACGCGACTTCAGATAGAAAAAATACAGTTATGAAAAAGTAATGCGATAAACTATTTTGTTTATTATTTTTTATATTAAGATAATTTCCACAAAGTGCCTTTACCGAAGAAAATTATGGAATATCTGAGAGTTATTGTAAGAAGTGTACGCGCGAAAACAATGACTATATCCCTCTGGGAATACAATGTAGCTCGCGGCGAATCGAGCTTAATGGGTTGTTTACTTGCAAATTGCGCTACCGTTAAAGGGCAACAAACAATTCATGGCTCATTTCAACTTCTGCATTTCAATCCCAAAAACCGCCAGCCCCTTCTGCAGGCATCATGTTTGCATAATTGTCTCTTATGTTCCATTTCTTTTTCAAGTGAATCGCTTTTCCCTATTGTGTTCATCTACCGTAAGTTTAAAAAAAATCCAAAATATATTATAATAAAATTATCTATTTATGTTATTTGTAATAAATTATTATAATAATTCTGCTTTAAACTGTGTAGAATCTTTATTATAAAAAAATTTAAAACTTTTAAATAATTTTACATATTATACATATATGTAGTCAAAGATAAAATATCATAGTTATACATTTATACAGAATGTCTGGGGGGTAATCATGAATATATTATCTCTCATAAATACTGGACCCGCCTGTATTATCGATAAAACAAGCGTTTTTGACGTTTTCGTTCCTGCTTCGCAGTAGTTTTACAGAACAAAAATTCCTTCTCCACGATTAAAATATCCGAGCTAATGTACCTGCCCCTGGTGTATATATTAATTGTGTCCAAAGTTGGAAAAAGTATGAAATCATAGATTTCTTTATCCATTTAATCTCAATATGGCGACCAACGCTGAAGATAAAAATGGATAAAGAAATCTGTAATTTCATACTTTTTCCAGCTTTGGACACAATATACACCAGGGGCAGATACATTAGCTCGGATATTTTCAACAGGAAATGTTAAAAATGCTAGTTTTATCGATAATACAGGCAGGATCCAAAATCACCTTAAAGTTAAGGAGATACTGGAGCCGCCTGTATTATCAATAAAACTAGCATTTTTAACGTTTTCGTTCCTGTTTAATTTTTTCGTAATAAATAATATAAAGAGGGCAATATGAGCCAGTAAATTACATTAAAAATCCTATTAAATTAATTTAATATATTGCGAAGAATATTACTTAATTCCACTGGACTCATCAGTATAAGGCATTGTAGTGGAAGCCTACCTTAGACGCCTGGGAAAGTTATTTAATCGAGAATCTATATAAAGAGATATACGCATGTCAAAGCACTTTTGAGAATTTGCGAATATCGACCTCTGATGGCGGATCGACGTAGTAATATTCTTCGTAATATTTATTATTATAGTATAATATATGTATTACCCCTCACTTCTCCCCAGCTTGCGCGCCGAACTATCGTCGGTCTTGAAACGCAAATCTAATAATCTGAAATAACGTCCCTTTAAGAAAATTGTGATTTTAAACGCTTCATTTCGCCCGTGTGAATTAAAAATTTTTCGTAAATGTTTTTTTCGTAATAGTTTCGCAGAATAAAAATTCCTTTTCCGTCACACACGCACGCACGTAAGCGCGCACGCACACATCGCTTGACCGCCTGCAAACACCTGACATCTGTCAGAGTTCTGATTTACTCCAAATTGCAGCAGCATTAGTTCGACGAATGTAGCGCTCCTGCTCCGGAATGCGAGAATAATCTGAGCGAGAAATGCGTGACACGTTCGAGTCAACGACTTCGGTACGAGACGTGACATAGCCACACGTTTTTCCATCGTTATTCGTCCGTTTTGTAAAACTGTAATCCGACTCTTCAGTTCCGTGCTCTTGTAATAATCAATAAAAGAATAAAGTCAGTAATCGTAGTTAAAAGACGTGGCTTTAGTTCCTCTATTGATTACCCGTTATACTCCAATCGTATATTACGTTACTCCGTGATCCACAATCTCAATCTTTTGAATTTTAACAAAAAAAAAGACGACGAATTTGCACACTCATACTTTACAATACGTTCTGTCGTATAGTTACACAAATTCTCTACTTTACAAACACAAATTCACTGCTAATGCCGAGTCGTTAATTTTGACGCATAATATCTCGATTTGTGAGGCAAAGCAATGTTCAGTTCTGCTAGATTCTTTCGTTTCATGTAAAAACGCGTCGAATGAGCCTAATTTTATTGATTTTTGAGCTGCTGCAACTGAACTGTATAGTTACCATTTTTAAGTAAAAAAAGTATATTCGTTTCTCAATCAATCGTGTCTTGATTAAATATATATATTAAATGATGGCAAATAATAATTCCTTCATTACCGTATCTAGCTTCTGTCCAAACTGTAGTTCAATTTTATCTTTGCTTGGGGAAAAAGGAGTTACATGTTACACAATGCAAAAGAGAATGGGATGCTGAGAGAAGGTATACGCTTTAAATGAATACCTTTTTTAATATAAAAAATAATACATTGTACGATAATTTACATTACTACTACTGTATGATAATTTACATTACTACTACTGTATGATATAATTAAAAAAAATCTGTTAGTAATCTTTTATATTCAAGCTAAGAAATAATGAAAAATTTACATTAATTCTTTATTATCTTCCAGTTTTTGGCGATATGGGAATGATACATGAAATCCATTTTAACACCGAAGCATACTTATGTATCTGCCAAAGAAAGCGAGGATGATAGTGAATGATGTCGATAGACTAACGAGAATCTCTTCAGTGTCATAATAATAAAATGTGTTATTTAATTTGTAATTGAGGTCTACTGACGAAGGACAAACTGTATTTTTCACATGTACCAAGTGCAAGTTCGTATCCGTATATAGCAATTATTACTGACTTAGCATTCAGACATTTTTATATTAAACCAAGTTTTTATCTTGCTAGTATTTTATTAATAATAAATAAATCATCTTATTTGCAGATTCAAGATAACAGAGAATTCTTAAAATATTTTATAAAAAATATTGTATAAAACACATGTGATTCTTGTTTCTTTTTTTTTTTAAGTAGAAAACTTACATTATTTATATACTGTATAGAATAATTAAAGGAAGAAATACCAATATTTCAGTATATTTTTTATATATTATATATTATACGTATATTTTTATTAAAATCTGTTATCTATACATAAGGGTATACAGTGAGAAAGTTTTTGAGAGTTATATATCTCAAGAGATAAATACTCCACTTTAATAAAACATAGAGCTTTATTCATAATACACTCAACAAATAGTGGTGAAAGAGAGTACACTTGTCATAATTTTATAACTCTACTGGGTCACAATATCTTCTTTCTAACAATGCTCTGTTACCTTAATTAAGTGTTCAAGTAAGTAATTCTGTATATATACAATGCGCATGGCGGGATAAAAGTTAACAATTATTTTAATAAATTCACCTTGATCCACTCTGAAATTGTTGTGGTCCTTGTATTAAAAAACTTTTAATAGAGAAGTTTGTCGATAGTTCCTTACTTATCCTAGGTATGCATTTACACATTAGCACTAATACTTGTCCATGGTCTAACAATAATAAGAAGTAGATATGCTATTTAGGTTAAGAAAAAGTGTTTCAATAAACTAATTGTATTTAATTTTTTATATGCATTACATATAAACTATAGATATACAAATGTGATACAAAGTGATGTAATTGCACTTTCTTAACACTCTGGTATACCCACAGTACAAGTTAAAATATGTAGAAAAATAAAATTTTTAACTAAATAACTAAATTGATATATGAAACATATAAATTGCTTTTTCAAACAATTAAAATATAATGAGAACTAAAAAAATCTTTTTTAAAATCTATCTCTTTTAAGAAACTTTGAATTGATTTTACCTTGAATTTAATTAATTTCATTATAAAATTTTTGCAAAATAAAAAATAAAAAATGGAGAATTAAATTCAAAATTTAAAAAAACTGTGAAATATTTTAAAATTATTTAATAATCTCATATAATTTATCTTAGTTTCAAAGATCTCATAAATGATAGAATCTTATTATTAACACGTTTCTTATTCGAAAGATTTTTACATATTAAAATAATATTAAGATCAATATTTTTGTAACAATGTAGTTATCAAACGCGATTATACTCCTAATATTATATATTCCATAGCATAAAGTATATATGTTTTATAAAAAACATATTTTAATAACTGTGCATATTATCATACGCTTTTATTATATAATCTTTTTATGGAAATGTCTTTGTACATATTATTTTTATATAATGAAATGCCTTACTCAAAATGTGCAACGGTTTGTAGAGATACAAAAAATAATATGTTACCTACCTATCTCTGGCAAAAAAATTTTACGAAAAACTACATAGATTGAGACAAGACTTTAGAAATTCTTAGTTTTTTTTAGTTATTCGTAGTGCGATGTAAAGTGTAGTGTTTGTTTGAAAAACCAAGAATTCTGTCTTAAAACAACGCCATTCTTCGACTCATTATGAATATCTAGGAAAAACTAAAATTTTCTAAAATAAACAAATCTCACTTTACGTCCCATTACGAATATCTAAAAATTAAGGTTCTCTAAGATCTTATCAATCTATGTAGTTTTTCTGTACTTTTTCGTAAAAATTTTTTTTCCGTCAACGGAGCATTATACAAAACATTGCTTTCGTGTACGTTATCGTCAATTCTGAAAGTATAATTTGGTTACTGTTTTCTATATAATTTTCAGTCATTATACAGCGTCTTACATTGTCGCACTTTCATAAAAATTACAAACCTTATAACAGTTGATCAAACAGTGTTGTGAAAATATATTACGCTTCGAGGACATTCCTAAATATATCTCAAAAATTGATTGGCTTCCACACAAAATTTTGATTTTCATACATTAATTGATTACATTGTCGGCGAATGTTGTAAAGTTGTTGACAAAACTGTGTTTATATAATACAATTTTTATTATGTCGATGATTATTTAATTAGCACGATATATAATTATATAGCATTAGCGATCGTTTAATATCACTTATCAGAGTGATCAATGTCTAATAACTTTTTTGCTTCTTCAGACATAAAAGTTTTATATCTTTGCAGAGTATTCCAGAGTCTTAAGATAATTAACATATATGAGTTCAGAAAATTCATTTTTGCATTAAAATAAAAATCATTTAGCACATTTTGTATAGTAAGAGTCGTTATCGAGATTTCAAATTTATAATATATTTTATTATTATTTGATTTGACAGGTGTTAGTTCAAATGTAAATGCGTTCAAGTAGGCCGTAATAATTGAAGGATTTTTCATAAAACCATGAAGTCTAAATAATATAATAAGTAATTTTTGATTGGGCATCTAATAGATATAAAAATAAAATTTTATTTTTTTTTATATAGGCTTTACATATAACATTTTAAGAAAAACATTAAAAATTTTCCAAAAAAATCTCCCAAAGAGCCTCCGAACTTACTTGGTTCTTACATAAATTTTATATTCACTATCCATTTAGCCCATAATAGTGTAAATTTAATTTTTTAAATAACATTAATAATTATGAAGGTAAAAGAAAATACTTAAAAAATGAACTACAAAGAAAAAACGGTCTAAATCGAGCGGTAATAAAACTTTTTAATTAATAAATTTCTAGTTTACAATATTACTAAGAAACGGCATAAAATAAAAGTATAAATAATATATAAAAGTAATAATATAATAACTTTTTCACCTTTCATTTATAAAATTTTATAAATTATTCGTCACAAAAACATTCTTTACAAATATTAAATTCCTATATTTCCCGTTTGCTGTTTCATTTTTCTTAGACCAAGATTATTTATGATGTTACTGTTAGAGAACGATTTGGTCTGAACTCTGAATTCAGATAATGGATTTATTTGGTTTTTTGTAGAAAATCCTTCAATTGTTAATCCCAGAATATCATTGATAGTATTATTGTCGAAAAGTGTTTACAGTACAACACAACGTACCTTCGCTTTTTAATTTTATCATTTTGGAAAATGTAATAGGAAGTGCATATATATTTTATACGAGGAACAACATATTATTAGAGAAAGAAGGATTAATTTATGTATCAACTTAAAGTAAATTTCATGATTCCACACATCCATTTATAGATATAACAATTTATTTTGCATATATTGTATTTTTCAAACATTGAAACGTTAAATATATTTTAACAATTTTAATTGCAATTGTAATATGAAAAATATTTTTCCATGACTTTCAAGTTGCATAAATTATTACATCTTGAGCATACTTTTTTCTAATGTTTGAAAGTAAAATATACATATGTGTCCGTGCGTGTGTGCAATATTGAAATCATATTTTTTTCAAAAATGTTACAAGATCTCATTTATCAAGATGGCTGAACTCATATATGTGAACATTTTGATATGTCAACTTAATATTTCGTTAAATAGAAGACGTAATTTTAACCACAAAAATATAAATTTAACACACACACACACATATATTGAATAAATCTAATACACACATAAATACAAAGCATGTTATTCCAGATGGTCAAATTATTATTGATGTTTGATAGTGTACGTGATTAATTTGGTGTAAATTTAAAAAAACATTTTTTTTCATTTGTAGAGAAAAATCCTAAGAAAGAAGTTTTGACATAGATTAGATACTAAATGACTTATATTAATTAATGATAAAGAAACAACTTGCTGATTAAATATCGTTTTTTCATTAATTTGACGATATACTTATACGTAAAAATTTATAAATAAAATTTTATTAAATAATAAAAATTGTGAACTCTCTCATTGAAAGTATATTGTGAAAGAATTAAATCGTGAAGGATTGTATCTTATATTTTTTTGCTATTCAAACTGATATCAAGTCAATTAGTTCATTCGACCATCTGAGAAATAACGATTCATGTGCTATACTACGTTTGAACAACGCCTGTGTGCTGAGAATGTAAGTACGAGGTGTAACGATACGGAATACATTCTAGTGAGGTCTGAACGGCGAAGCGACGGAGTTCGTGCCGTTATTAGGCCTTCGACGCACCATTTGATCGAGTACGTTATACTTTAAAAAACGTATCAAACTGTGTTTTTTACAGACCTGTCTTGCTTAATTTCACGACGATACTGCCTAATTAACTATTCCAACTCTTCTCATATTTTATGTATTCTCTCTCTCTCTCTCTCTCTCTCTTTTCCATCCTTCCTCAACAATTGCACACACCACTATGTACACTCTCTAAACGCTCATATTACATATCGTACATAAACTATGTACACGTGACATATTTACAAGTGTGAGGCAGGTGGTGTACAGCGTCTAGATTGTCATCACTATTCCGTGTTCCGATCATGATGACGTTTGAAAGCATTCGTCCAGGAAGTTCTCCAGCGAATGGTATAGATGCGCTCGCGATTGGACGATACCATGATCTTCATCCGTGTATGTCTGCAAAAGATTTTTGTGATGATTTCGCGATATATTTAGATATAATTTTTAATTCAATCTCTTTGTCAAGAACGGGGACGTACTTGTTGTCTGAAGAGGATGTCTTTCTGCTCCAACACCTTCGCGAGCATAAGCGACTGTTGATAATGGACGTTGTCATCCAAAGTACCATGAATCAAATAATACATTTTATTCTTGATGTTCTCGACCTTATTGAGCAGCTGACCATTTTCGTAACCTTGTAGATTATCGGCAACGGTTGGCAGACCCATGAACCGCTCGGTATAAATCGAATCTGTAATTAAACAATTAACATGGTCGCATTAACAATGATAACGGGTGAAAAAGGGCGAAAAAAACTATCTATGCCGTTATGTGGCGTATAATATCTTATGAAGAAACTGCACAAGTGTGACGCTGCATAAGTCTTTTTAACGTCATCCTGTAAATCACGTGTATTTTTCTCGCGTGTTCTAACAGACGGAGGTAAATGCTGACACGAATTTAAAGTAGTTGAAAAAGTAATAATAAAGCTGCACAGGAGCGCCTGTCTTTTTTCACAGAGTGCACACTTTTCTTCATTAAAACGACGGTGCGTAAAAAATTCTTAGACAAATCCCGAGGCCAAATGAGCTTAAGTCATTTTATGTAAACTGCAAAGCTGCATTTTCCGTAAGTAAACTTTCTTAACAATGTTCGTTTACTCGAAGGATATCAAGCTGGAAAAATATTATACTTTACGCGTGTTATTGTTGCAGCAATATCGGAAAAAATAAAGATTAAACACTCCAATTTTTATTAATTACTTTTTCTATCTTTTATTATATATTTAAAATGATTTAAAATGAGCAGAAAATATGTAAAACAAATTGTTCAATGGCGATTAGCTCAGTATAGAAATATTATCGAGAATTTATCGATTTAAGTGTAACTATTATTATATCGTTTCCTGATTTAATTTTTAATTATTTATTATAGTTACTTAAATTTTTATTATTTATATTACATTTTAATTATTTATTAGTCAGCAAAAAGTATTAAATTTCTTTAACTCTAATGTTACGAAATATTTATAGAAAATACTTTCTAGCTTTTGCACTAATTATAGATCACGGTATATTTTTCGTTTTGTTCGTTTATTAGGATTTTTTGCTTTTCCTACTTCTTATTACTGCTAAACGCAAACTGACTCTGTTATGTTAACGCATAGTCTAATTTAATGAATTATACATGGAATCATTCTGTCGCAAGATAATTTTGATTTACGATGCTAAAACATTTTCCCTTGAAATCAGATCAAACATCTTTATGTGTTGCGTTATTTATTCTATAAATTACCTGTCAATTACGTACCGTAAAGGGCCCAATCTGTAACTGGTGCGACGGACATACCGCACTTAAAGACACCCTTTAAGTCCATAGCGAGCGTCATGCCGGTCGCGTATCCACCATAACTCCAGCCCCATATCGCCGTTCTGGTACGGTCAATGAAGGGCAATTTGTCCTGCAGATGCCTGCAAGAAGCAAAGAAAAGGTTTAAATCAATATCATTGAAAATATGATATTGAAGCACATGTAGCTAAAATACATCATCTTACAATTTCTCACAAAATTGATTAAACATTTAAAAAATAAAAATATCTGTGGCACACACTTAGTTTAAAAAAAGAAGAGAGAAAAAGAACAGACAAATATGTATAAAAGTAGATTTTTATATGTAATTTGTGTATTAGGTATTAAAAAAGGATACAAATAACGATACACCCATTTCCAAAATTATAAATTTCTGAACTCTTCATAATTTTTGAAATACAATATTTAATCAATTTCGTGAATCACAAATTGTAATAAAAAGCACTAATTGTAAGTTCCTGGATAAAGACACAAGTTCTTTCTTCTTTAATCCTAATATTAGAAAAATTTTTATTTTCAAAAGAATATTTCCCAGCTTTTGCGTTGTAAGACAAGTAGAAAACGGATACAACGACATGACGATACATAGAGGAAAGTATCTTCACGGAAATAAAGATCTTTCTATTTACAAATTTGGAAACAATATCAAAAGAGATGCACGATGGATTTTATGTTTCCATTTAGAAAGATCGTGCAGAAACGCCTTATGAGATTACTCTGGATTACCCTCTTTTGCCGCAGCGTTCATAAAAAGACAATCGCCTCTTTCGCTAAAGCACGTAAACGGGATATAGTCGACCACTTTGCGATAAGAATCGATGAATACTTTGTAATTTCTGCTTCCTTCTCTCCCCATGTCTTCTATTATCTCGCGTGCATTCGTACGCGCTACCAATCTACCTCGTAACCTATTAAAGAACACATGGCACACAATCGCCTTTCTTGAATCGTGTGTCACGCAACTGCAATTTTCTACAATAATGTAATTATAATTATCGAAACTTTTCAGAAAATCTAATTCCGTCGCAGCCTTAATAATTTCATTAAATTATTTTTACGAACTCTTTCAGAAAATTGTTGAATAGTGTATTAAAAAATGTTTCTTTAGGCATATAAAAATATTTTGAGACAAATTAAATTTTAAACGTAATTACGTGTTACATATGTGGCAAGATTTTGACAACGATGTCCAAAACGAAAATATATAAATACTCCGGCTATACTTTAATGATCTTTCCAATTACCAACATCTAATTCGATATTGCGAATTGAAGGAAATTTGAAAAAGTGGTATTTCTTCACAATATCCTTAGAGAAAGATCAACTGCAATTTAGACGAGGAATCCACGGACAAAGAAAGCAAATGTTACCTCTGGGATGACCCGTGTATCTCTCAGACGTCTCCCAGATTGAGAGCGTCTGTCTCGCCTCATGATTTCTAGAAACCCGAGTGGATTTCATGCGCAAAGCGCTGTGCATTTGCCCTCCCGCGGTCAAGGAAAAAAGAGAGAAGAATTCGTATTTTTTCTTTCCAATCTTTTCAGGCTATTGTCTCTGGCATCTTTCGCGGCGTTCGATAATAATGGCCCCGGCGGGATCAGCGCTGGCCGGCCAGCCGGTCGACCGCCTGTGGAAATAGTAAACGACGACACGCGGCAGATTTCGTTTCTTCCTTCCCCCGTTCGCTCTCAGTGAAATTTATTTACCTCGTAAATCGACCGCTGGGTACGTTGAATTCTATTTCTTTCTATAAAAAAGAAAGAAACGAGAGAAAAAAAGACAAAGAGAAAAGAGGAAGAAACTCGGATCGAGACGCTTCCTTCGTTATGCGGTTCGCCCGCAGTTACGTATATACTCTAGGATACGTATTTCGGTACCACGAAATTCTATCGGCATTCTCGTGGCCCTTTGTCCTCATCGCCCTTGTTTGTTACCTATCGAGAACGCAGCGAATCGATTTACTGTGCGAATTTCAAGGCAGGATTTTCCTGGCGTTTTAATTACAATTGCATGTACATCGAATTCTCAAATCATTAGAAGATTTCGACGGGATTAAAAACAAAATCGATAAGCGTGATAAAAATACACGCTAAAGAGTGTAAGAAGATAATTCTTTAAATCGCGACTAATATTAATTAATTTGAAGTAATGACGTATTTCGAACTACAGCTGAAATACCATTTCTTCTTTTACTATAGTAAGAACTGTCGTAAAAAGTTAAATCATTTTCATGTCTCGCATTTTAATTAAAGAAAGCATAATAATATTTAATTGCACAAATATGCATGGCGATTTAAAAAACAAAGAAAATTAATTCTTATAATTTTCTGTGCGCTGAATATAAATCCGTAAGTAAGAATGCTATACAAAGAATTATTTATTTCATTGATATAAATAGTTCTAATCATTTATACTTATGAGATAAAACAATTACTTATAATCGATATTTTGTCTATCAAAGAAAAAAATAAAATAAAATAAAATAATAAAAGAATACGAAAATAATAAGAATAATAATAATTTTAACCTTTTTTACATTATATTATGAGATACATGTTATTCAATAAATATAACAAATAAAAGTACTATGGATCACATGGTATGGTGATCAAGTTGTTTAAAATAATTAAAATCGGCGCGGTACACAGAATGTGTTAAACTAACAGTTTATTAATATTTACTTTATTAATATCGCATATATAAATAATTATTCTTTCATATCTTTATTGTCTCTGTTCTCTTGTATCTCTCTTGTCTACATTCGCATGATTGCTACTTATTGTTTAATTACCTGCGACACTCAGTCCTATAGAATCAACTACGAATGCTTGCACGGAGCTACGATTTTCCCCCTTTAAAGAGAAACGATTGTTAGTCGCTCTCCCCGTTTAAAGGATCATTACGAGGGGTGCGTCACTGTCCCCAAGATTTCCACGTTTCAACGCTACTTACGTAACTCGTTATTCACCAATTAAGCGGTCATAGAACCACCGAGTGAGGCAGTCAGGGACTAGCTGGTTAATCAGTCTGGTTAGTCGATTTGATGACGGAACAAAGGCCGGCAAAAAGAAGATAAAATGCTGGGGTTTCACGAAGGGTTGAAGCATAGAGGAAGGAT
This sequence comes from Cyphomyrmex costatus, assembly GCF_001594065.2. Lineage (NCBI taxonomy): Eukaryota > Metazoa > Arthropoda > Insecta > Hymenoptera > Formicidae > Cyphomyrmex > Cyphomyrmex costatus. The sequence continues at coordinate 3,431,081 of NW_017280322.1, read as the reverse complement.
GATACGAAAGCGTGAGGGGCGCAGGCGACCAGTGAAGAGCTTCTGCCGCGGATTGAAAAAAGTTGGACGATTCCGCAATCGTTGGCTCTCTCCCAATTCCGCGACTGATAGCTTTTTATGTGCCGGACGATGCATCGGCAAAATACCACGGTGTAAAACACGAGGGAAACGTGCGGATAGAATACGCTTCCGTTTTCGCAAATACCATTTGATATTGGCGATTAAACATCATTTAAAAAAAATTCAGGTCCATTGGATTATTCTGTAATTAATATGAGAGATCTCGAGGCTCGCAACTAAAATTTTATACTATGCCGCTAAAATTTCCATAATGCTCAATAAGGAAATGCATTGAAAAGCGTACACTTCAAATCAAAAGTTTGAAAACACTTTTTAGAAATTGATATTTATTCAAATAATCATAATAAAATGTATTTTTTTATTAATAACCCTGGTCGATAAAATTTCAATCTTTTGTGTTAAATTCATTTTTTGATAGAGAAATGGATGTATTTAAAGGATATTTTTTTGCTGCTTTTAAATCTGTTTGCCTTTATATATATATAATTATTTTACTTTTATCTCTTCTGTTTATATATAAATAAATAATTCATAAAGTATACTCTGAATTTAACATGATTTTCTACTCATTATAAAAAACTTTAAACAAAAATAAATTAAATTTTTTAAGAAAAAACTCCATATGAGCTGTTGTTAGTAAAATGTTGGAGTCCATAGAATAAATTTTAACATCATGAGAATCAATATAAAAAATATATAAAATCAGTCAAAATTATCTATTTAACAAAATTCTAATAACATATTTAGTTATTTACTGGATGTAAAAAATTAATGTTGAAATTGTTATGGATATTCGAACAAGAGAGTACTTTAAAAAATTTAAATCTTTAAAAAATGTTTCCGTACTTTTAACCTGGAGCAGTATATCCTACGCATAAGGTTATTCTTTTTTTATAGATATATTAATAAAGATGACTGCAATATCGACAGCTACACGTCGCGATATTTGATGAGCGTAAATTTTTGTTTTATTTACGATATTCTTTATATAAACGTTTGTTGTAATAAAGATACAGACTACATCGATGGTACCATTTGATCTTTTTAATATTTAAGTACTGAGGTTAAAATACATGCACAAAGTGTCCCCAGGTGTTCCTCGTGTATTCTTTTATGTACTTTGATTGCTTATAGATTGATACTCTGAAAAGTAAAGTTCTTATCATAATAAAAAAAGAAAATAAAGTTCCACGACTCTTTTTACGAGAAAAAAAAATCTCTGTTTATAACAAATTAGATAAATTACGTACAACTTAATTTTTTTATTTGCATTGTGATTTGTATTTTAATATAAGCAAGTGCGAACTCGTTGTCTTCCTTTACGAATATTATAGCAACGATTTAAAAAAAAAATGGTTCGCCAGGCAAGAAATAATGAAGTTATTATAATAAAACGTTTGAGAACGCACAATGAGAAAGCAATTCTGTAGCAATATTTCTGGTGTTATTACTACAGTATAATTATTCGAAAAGAAATCCAGTCGTCAAAGGAAAAAATAAAAGCAGAACTCTGAAAGTGACAAAGATAAAATCTTGGCAAAATGAAGAGAAAACTATTAAGTGTACGATGTGGTTGTGCGTTTCGTTTACAATGGTATCTACTAATTCAACATTTACTTTATACACTACGCTAATTTCTTGTTGCTATATATTTACTAAATTCCATCCGGAGATTCCACGCGGAGATTGCGGAATCGTCGGTTTATGCGTACCGTCGAGCTTGCGGTGCGTTGTCGCTTAAATGGTAAAACACGACCTCCGACGCGAAATGGGCATTATTCATCATGACCGGAAGTTTGATGTTTCGGTTTAAAGATGGACGGTCATAGAAGTGGCGAACTATACCGATCCCGTTTCCTCTTTTCCTCTTTCTCTCACCCTTTTCCCACCATCGAGATAAATTACTCATGACAGGTAAGTGGAAATACGAGAGGAGAACGCAGCTCTTCTTCGTGGTGCCCGCCACTCGACGGCGCAGCGGTGGATAGGAGGAGAGGGTCAGCCGATAAATTCAGATAAAAGTACGAGCAATTTTCTTCTTGTTAACGCGGCGGCGGCGGTGCTCTCTTTCCCTCTCTATCTCTCTCAAGTACCTATGCTGTGAAAAGAACTTCGTTAAACACGGTCCTTAGACGTGTCTGGGGAGTCGGAGTTAGATTAGTTAACTTAGGGTTTAGCGAATTACTCCGATCGCGCCATGATAAGTCACTTTGAGGCCTCGTCTGTAATTAGGTTTGTCCTAAAGCAAAACTTTGTTCGCCGCACTTCCAAGGGACGATCACGTTTGGCCTCAGATTCTGCCTGCGATGGTCTGCGTTCGTTCATTAACATCACCTTCAAGAGTTATCTCGGCGGTTGGTGTCGGAGGCAATCTTGGGTTAACGATTTAATGCATCTTCTATGTGTAAACGTGGCGTAAACGCGGTAAATATAATATACGTCTTACTCTACGTGCATATGGAATACGACTACGCTTGTTATAAGTTAAATCCTCCTTTAGAAAAAAAAATGTACGGGGATGCGTTAAATGGGTTTAGCAGAGAATAGGTCTTGCTGAGAGGGCTTTAATAAAATAAATTTACACAGAAATGCAGGGAAATGTTCCCTTCTAATTTCAAGTTTAATAAATTTTTGATATGTTGTAATCTAGAACAAAATGAGAGACTTTTTTTATACGGATCTGTATGCACTTTTAAGGGATGAAATTCTCCTTTGACAAAAATGGGTTTGTTTCTTTCAAAGAAACAATACAATATTGTCGAAATTATAAGAGAGAAAATAGTTTTAATAAAAGTTAAATAGTTTTAAATGTACTTTATTTAAAGACAATAAAAAATGTTTTTAGTGTTAATACAAAGTATCTATTTTTTAAATCATTCAACTTTTATTTAAAAAATTTTGCGATCTCTTATAGTTTCAATAATATTCGCTTTAAAAAAATTAACTGATTTTTGTGTCGAAAGATTACAACTCCTACCTTATTTTGGCTTAGACTATAATATATTAGAACTCATATATAAGAACTCATTAAAATCGAGAAAAGTCTCTCCTGTGTTTTCTTATTAGGATTCAAGGTTTTACGTATTATAAATAAATTGTAAAAATTTTACTTTGAAATTTCCAATATAAACATAGAAATTTATTATTTAGAGTACGATTGATTCGGAAGACTTTTAATTAATTTAACTTCTACTCAATATTGAATAATTTTTTGGAAAATAAAAGTTCATCATCAGAATTATTTCGTGATAATAGACTTACCGAGTAACGTTGATCTGGTCGACAATTTCGACAGTGCCAAGATGTCGGTATCCGGCAAACATCATATCATTTCCCATTAATCCAGAGCCGCGACCGTCAATGGCAGCATATATAATACTTTTGTTTGTTACAAGATACGTGCCCCAATCAATATTAAATTTCTCCGTCACCTGATACGAATCCGGACCACCGTACCTGAAAGGCAAACAGTTGCGTAACACAGATCGTCAGAACGATATTTTTTATCGCTCGTATGTATTTACAATTCCACGTATAAACGTATTTGTTTATTATGCATGCTGCACTTGATTCCTTTACAGTTGCATAAATTATAGAAGCATTACAGAGCAAATAATATTCTCCTCAATTCATATTTCTGAGAGGCTTATATTGGTATTTAATTTTTTGAAAATTTGTATAATGACAATTTTTTGAAAAATGTAATGAGAGAGAAAGAAATTAATCTTCCGATAGTGCTCGACTTTAAAGGCGCAGTTGACTTTTTCATTGTAAGTTTTTTGCAACATAAATTAAAATCTGTAAACAAATAAGTACATAATATCCATTATAGTAAAAATTCATTGTAAAATTTTTTTCAAATTTTTATACAGTTTGAAATAATATATATAAAAGTCTGCATTGAAGTTCGAAGACTCAAGAGGTTGTGGATAAAAGAATAAAATTTTACATTGTCGGACGGAGAGTTTAATTACCCTATATATTAAATAATTTATAAATAAAGAATGCTAATGGTAACATATATTTATTACATGTAACAGTTATGATATTGTCAATATATTTAAAAATAACAGAAATTAAGATGGTATAATGCGATATGATTTCGATAATTAAGTTAATTTAGACTTTAGACGCATGCAATATGCTTGGCCAAATTGGTCTTTTCCTCTATGTAAACAAAAAATCCTAATCTTATCATTTAATAAATATAACTGGCTAGTTTACTGATTGTTTAGCGAGCAATTTTCTCGGCTTCCACTCTCATTACGTCTCTTAACGGTCGTTTGCGAGAAAGTCTTTGTACCATTTCTGCGGAACAGGTTTGGAGACGAGGGGTTGCAGGAAAAGAGATGCCAAATGGTGACAAGAATTAGGAAATGGAAGTTCGAGAACAAAGATGGCTTTTCTGATACGGTATTTTTTTTTCAAGAAGGAACATTGACGCGGAAATAGAGACGGATAGTAACGATCCCGAGGATGGCGTGGTATAAACGTGAATGTTCTCGAGAATGTCCCTGATACGCTGACAATATTCTCGTGAAACACGCATACGATCGCAGCGAAAGAGACCGTAATGATAATCGATGATCTACTCTATCGAACACTAGATGGCGTAGGAAAGTCATAAACGTAAGACAAAAATATAAAATTGCTGAAAAAAGAAAGAAAATATCTTGTATCATTTTTTATTATTTATTAAAACACGCGCGTGATTAATTGCTAATTAGTTTTGTAGCATGTTGTTTCTTTACATATGCATTTTTTTCTTATAATAATTATGTTAAAAAAGTAAAAAATTTTTGAAAACACATTTTAGATATTTATATAATGTGATTAATCAATGTTAAATTGCACGGAAAGTACGATTTTGCTAAAGAGAGAGAATTTAAAAAGTTAGATATAAATCTAAAAATAATTTTGTTGGACCATCAAAGTACAATTATATAGAATGCTCAAACATAATAAACAATTCCACAAAAGTTTTGATATTTGAGCAATCATCTTGGACGGCCTACATATAATAATTATTTTGATGATCTAATAAAACTTGATATTTATGGATAAGTATACAGTAGCGAGTAGATTATATTGGGTACTAAGCCATAGAGTCTGATTATTTATAACAAATTTCTCTATTAATTCTCAAATCAGACTCAAAATTAGCAAAAATAACAGTTAAATTAAAAAAATTATAATTCTTTGAATTGGAAAATTACACATTTATTTATATATTTACATGCGTTTTTTTTATTATTTTTTAATCTGCATCTGAGACAGTAAAGTGAACTTTGACACACACTGTGTTAAGAGTTATTAATTAAAATATCGTTTAGAAATTAGTCACTGTTATCGTATCACGCTTTAAAATCATATGTATATATGCATATTGTATGGTATGGTTGACATTATCCTGATCTGCAGTAATCTCATGTAATACGCATGTAAATTGTGCCACGTGTAATATCGTGCTATTTCCGACACAGAGAGCGACGTAATCACATGAGTATACTCCACGTCTTTATAATAAAGCGAATTGGATAAAGAGTTGGATTTACGAGTTGGAATTGCATTACGGTAGCTAGAAACGTGATATCGAGCGGTGCTTTTCATCGTGTCGCTGTTATTGTATCGCAACAGAAAATTTGATATAGCATACTTACATTGAGCGAGATACCTCATCAAGTGCATAAATGCATGAAAATAGAGTACTAATGTTATTAAATTGAGCATTATACAGTTTTAGTATCGTTCGTTGTCATCGTACTTGAAAAAAAAAAGAAAAAAAAGACGATAGAAATTTTTTTTAAATGCATTTTATAATTATAAGGGCTGCGTTCCGTTATTCACTGCAAGTACTGAACATTTATAGTTCGCGTTACGTATACTATAAATTTTCAGTACTTGCAATGAATAACGGAACGCAGCCAAGAATGTCATTCGACTCTACACTGTTAAACATCAAAGGAAATAATAATTCAATCCCTTACGTTAAACATTTGGTTATTTTTTACTTCTATATGTGTCAAATGTAAATCAATTTATTTTGGTCAAGTTTTTAATATAATTCTTAAGTTAAGTTGTTTAATTCTATTGTTTTAGTTAAATTAACGACATATTGAGTAAGAGTAGTAATGTCTATACTTTTATAGAAATGGTTAAAAATCATTCAAATTGGGTATATAATTTGACATTATGAATTTATAACAGTATAAAATGATATAATAGAAACTTTATACGTATAGTATGTAGTAGCGAAATCTTTAATGATGTTATCATCCTATTTTCATGCATTTACACCCTTGTTTCTTCGTTAAATTTTTTTTCGTCGAGACGCGCTTTAATACCGCTTGTGGGGGTCGCGTGCTAGAAACACACAGCAGTTTTTATTGATCGCAAATGCAGGAAGAAAGAGACACATTTAACAGCATCGAGAGTACTGATTTCATGGAGAGGCGGATGGTCCTACTGTTAGTTTCGAAAACGTCTCGTATCACGGACATTGAGCGTCGCGATCAATGATCTAGACTGTGTGAATGTATAGGAAATTTCATTGAAAACCAGAGAGAACAAGTGATCACCCGAATACCCGTGATATGTGAAAACTCTGCGCGATCCAATATACTGTTTCGCACACATACACGCATATACACAAAACACGAGGACAGTACAATTACTCCACTATAAAGCGAATGGTAGAAGCTCAAACTTCTCTTTACTCGCCATCGTCGATCGAACTCGACGCGTCTACTGTGGCAATTGCAATAGTTCTCCTATGAATTTAACTTTGCGCTACTCGGCGTCATTTTGTATTCTCAAAAGTCGATAAAACGTTTAATGCAAGTTGCTAATGAGACGCAGCGTTTAAATCGACATGTAAATTAGTGATTACCATTTATATAAGGATTTTTTTTAGAAATATAAATGTTTTTTTGTTTTCTCTCCTTTCACACAAGACAAGCGAAATTAAAGAAACACTAAATTGCTTTCTAATAAGAGAGTTATATGTTAATGAGAGAATTTTTTTAATTTAAAATATGTAAAAGTAATCATAATTGGCATTCTCTTTTGAATTTTTTCTTCGTATACATGACAATTAATATAAAATTATATCAGATAAATCAATTTTAATGAATATTAATAAATCTAATGAGTTTGATAAATCTATAAAATATGATGATAATGAATTTTAATAGATCTTAATAAGTTTACAATATTACAACTGCTTATGGTGGTATATCAAAACAATACAGATTCTTTTTCCGATGTTAAATATGTTTTCATAAAATTCCATTGAATTAAAATTTGATGACAAGTCACAGTCATTCTAAGAAAAGAATACATAAAATATTCTTAACGATCACGTTATTATCTTTGCCCTGACCGTTAATGTGCAACATGAAGCTTGCACTTTGGGGACAGACATCGTGGCAACTTCCATCGTAAGCTAACTCTTTGTACTTTCAAAAGTTTGAGCTCGGTCAGGACCGCCTACAAATTAGGTGTTATTAGGATTTACGCCGGAAAGTTATATCGGTCTCGAGCGTCGTGCTCACCGACGACGTCATTGCCGCGTACATGTGCACCTTCTAGATGCGGAAAACATGAAAAGCTCATCTCGCTGACTATTACGACAACGACTAATTACTTTAAAGAAGAATTAACTTCTCGTAACAAGATTACCGTCGATTCACACAAGCGTAATCGATGTAAACGAATAATTTTCGTTATATCTTCCTATATGTACTGATTTTAATGAAACATAAAAATATTTGTCTCCAAAATATTAAATTTAAAAATTGCATTTAAAAATTAAAAACTATATTTTAATATATAAAACAGACTCGATGTTAAAAATAAAATTGAAAAAAGAAATTAAGAAGATTGGAAGCAAACATTTGATTTTACGAGCTCTCTCTTTGACGAACGTGTTATTTCGACTATTTCTTCATCGTTAGAAGAAATATGGTGGCGGATCGATCGATAGCGCTTCGCTTTTATCGGGAAGACTGCTGAAGTTTTCGATCGTGAGACTGAATACGGAATGACTCATCGCTTCTCGTGCGGTTTTACATCCCGTCCTAATTCAAACCACGTAAAGGAGAGCTTCGTTTTCATGTCACGGTGCAGACTACGCTCCGCTGCCGCACGTTCGTCACCGGCTCCTCCATTACGCTTATCTCGCGAGTGCATTATGACGGAACCGATTGATGACGCCTGCGGAGTGCGTTGTCACATTTCTTGTCGCGCCACGGAAAATATGGCTGCTTTTTAAGTGAATGCCGAGATATAAGTGACGCCGAAAAACGACGTAATTTAAAAACTTCAATGATAGCGGAAGAGTACTTTTTTGAATTCTTCAGTGTTCAATGCCTGTCATAATTTTAGCAATTGTGAAATTAAATATGTATCAATTAAATATGTTTCTCGAGTGAGTTCTTAAAAATAATCAGCGTTCTGTACATGATTATTTCGATAATCTAACAAATTATTCAGATCTGTTCATGTATACCTAATGAAATTTTTAGATATTTCAGCAAAACGTTATAGTTCCAGAAAATGGAACTAACATGAGATATAATTAATCATAAAATACGTGTGCGCGATAAAATATAAAATTAAAAATACGAAACATAAAATATGTCAATCAAATAAAGATTCACGTAAATCATTCATAAATATTCTTCGCGTGTAAAACATTTCGTATATACTATAGTATTTTGCTACTATATAAAAAAAATTGTAATTGATAAAAAATCAAATATATATAACGTGTTTTTTATTTATTCAAATGCGAAAACGATTTTAAATTATTCGACAAAAGTGTGTAACAAACGCGAGAGTATATTGATTTTGCCTATACTCTCTCTTTACCTAAGAGAAATTTTTTGTTTGTTGTAAAAACTAAGGAACTTACACGTAAACCAGCATGGGATACTTGGTGGCGCCGCTCATGTCAGCACCAGGTGGTATTAGGAGTCTCACCTGGGCATTGAAACCACCAGGAACTTGAACTTTGTATTTACGGACGATCGGCTGCGATCTTTCCATTATTATATCACTTACTACACTGTTGTCCTCCCACACGGTGAGCAATGTGCTATTCTGAAAACAGAAAGTTAAAAAAATTAATTAATATATTATTTTAATATTAATTTATTTTAATATTATTTTTAATGTATAATTACTTCGTTTAACATCATTACCTAAGATTTTGATGAAAAAGTTAAATTTCAACAACAGAAATGTGAAATTGTGATCTAGGTATCACATTTAAAGCTAAAAGAATATTAATCAGCACCAGATGAATACAAGCTTTAATATGTTACAAATTAAATGAACATTAATCTTATTTCGTGTGTACATTAACTGGTCATTCATCATTTATGATATTCATCCGGCATAGTAACAGCGACACTATCTATCTTCTTAAAGCAATTTTTCTTCTATCTTCATCCGCTTTGAACGCCATAGATCGCTGGTCACTTCCTGATTCTGACATCGCCATAATCGCGATAAGTTACACACCAAAAACGGTGAATAACATCGTCAACATACTTGGAGACACTCCCGCAAAGTTCTGAGGAAAGTCGTAAGATCAGAAGAACGTTTAGCGGTTTGCCTTTCCTAAAGTAGTTCGTAACTTCAATCGCACCCTCCGCGTAGTTTGCCGGTTGAAATCGATTCGGTTCGAAGGGCAGCTACTTTCCCGGGTAGTTGTCCGGATAGTTTTTTTCTCCTCGACGGGGAATGGGAACAGAGTTCGCGGTATATCCCGTGATAAAAAATTGCATTAGAAAAGTCGAATGGGCCAATGCTCGCGGAAGGGCGTCGCCACGATTTGCCCGCTAAAGTTCCCGGTCGGCGTTTTTGCGATCGAGTTTACCCGCCGCGAGTTCCGTGCCCGTCAACCCCCTCCTGAGGATCGGGGCAAATGTAACGCGCAATCTGCGATGCTTTTGTGCGTCGAGCACTCGACGAGTTCGCCGTCGACCCGACGGCGAATCTCGATTTTGCATCGCCGCGAACTTTTTCTCGGGCTCTCGCGTTCTGGCTCTCCACGTTACCGAAGTTTCTTCGTCGAATGACAGGCGATCTGACGAGATTTCTGGCTTTTGTGGAAATCTCGTACCGATCGCGATATGACGAGACGATATCGATTTTCGATCGAGAGGCGAATATATATTTTTTCCTCCCTCTCGCTTCACTGCACCGGATATGGCAGATATACAGGGTGTCCGATAAGTTTTGACAAAGCGCTCGTGTGTAGATAGAGTGAATTAATTTGAACCGAACAAAGTCCTCTATCATTCTGCAATTTTCGCAATAATTAACGAGATATATCAATTTCTAAAGATTATCGAATAAACGGATAAAAGAGTCGATGCATAAGACAACTTTAAGATTTCTTTTCATAAAGTAGATATATCTTAAAGATATTTCTCTTAAAAAATCTTTTAAGTTGTTTTATGCATCGATTTTAGCATTCTGTTCATTGGATAACAAAAAAATTGCGAAAATTGCAAAATAGTATAGGGTTTTTCGATTCAGTTTAGTCCGCTCTGTCTACATATACTCTATATATATAGAGGATATGTGTAGATAGATACACACACATTCACACATACTTCTTTTATCTTAGGTTAGCGTTAATTTTACAGTGTATGTTTTAACTTAAGAAAGACAAAAAACAGATTCCTACCATATATATAACAGAAACCTATTTTTTCAGTCATTTAAAAAATCGCTCTCAAATAAAAATAATTTTTGAGTAAAATTTTATTTTAACTCTCTCCTAGCTCTATACATAATTTATTAAAAAAAAATAATTCGACATTCGCGTTTAACTTGTGTTTCCTCATGAATTTCTGAAAGCCGGATATTTTTTTCTTTCCAGCGTTAAGAGGGAAGTTGAAATGATATATCTTACTTATTTGATTGTTTGTGATTGGATGAAAATTCAGTCACGAATCAGAACCACACTATGGAAATACAATATAACTATAATTGTATTCTCAAATGATTGCGAGTTAGAGTCATTATTAATGGTTTGCAAGAAAAAAGAATCAACTACAAATTAATGGAAAAATCTCGCTGCGCAATTTATATACATCAATTTTCCTGTAGGGAACAATGTAGAAGTTTCTTCGACGTATAGCAGAGACTATAATAATAGCATATCGAAAAGTTAAGCGCGATCAATTGGCACCACTTTGAGCCTTTTGTAAATTTCGATAATAGTCTGTATCATAATATCGACGTAATTGGATCGGCATGCAGGAGTGCCTCATAAATCGCGTCAAAGTGCAGAGAAGATCAACAAAGGGATTCCAGAGGGGATTTTGTACGTGCCTGTTTGCGATTTCGATGATGCACGTGTAACATTCGTGCGTGTAACAAATTGCTTTATTAATCCTCGAAAAATTGATATTAAAAACTTATGGCAGTATATAATATCACAATGCGTTTATGGAAAATTTTCGTTAAGATATCTATATGTCAAATCGTTAACGGATATAGTGAGTGTAACTCGTAAAATATATCGCAACTTATTATAATATAATAAAAGTGAATCAGATCTTTTATATATAAATGCGATTATCAAGATTATCTATAATTGTTCGACGTAGATTTTTAAAGCAAAAGACAAATTTACGAAAATTCGCGTAAATTAAAACGAACAAAGTCGAAGAAAAGTAAACTGTCCGCATGGTCTTCAAGCGTGAATTTCATCGACAAGGTCTCTTTGTAATGTAATTGAATTAATGCTCATTGTCGACAGTTTCCCGGACAAGAAGACCAATTATCAGCATTAAGCGGCGAGAAAATAAGCAATAAAGGTGCCGGATAGTCAGATTTTCGCTCCGTTGATCGCGATAAAGCACATGGATTCGCGATATTCTGCGTTAGGCGCCCTCGAAGTTCTCCACTACTCCTCCTCTTCTTCATCCATCTGTCGCTGCGGTAATCAGATTATAAAGGAGATAATCCGATATAAATCGGGAATACTTTAATAATCGCACTGTGGTGAATCTAGACATTTTGAAATCCCGAACGTATCACATGCAATTTAAAAAATCTAGTACTTATACTTTTTTAGTCCGTGTATAATTTATATTTTATTTTACAATATTAGTTTAGTATACTATATTTGTTATTTTTGGTCTAAATTGTAGTCATTTAAATCTTTAAAGTGGTCTAAAGGCTGAGGACGGAATGTTAAAGATCCGAGTTCGACTGCCGGATGAGCTAATATTTTTTGCAATAAATAAATTTATTTACAGATTTCCAACATATTAAGATCTCTTTAATAGATGCCTAATGAATATTAAAAATTTACTTGTAATATTGTTACAGTAGTTTAGCTGCGTTTATAAGTTAAAAGAAATTCATTCGGCGCGCAGTTTAAATGACTACAGATTTGGTTATGTATGTATACATACATCGTACATATATAACATATATAAATTTATATGAAATTATTTAAGCATTAACGATCCAGCTTCGACCGTTATGAGGGTGTCTTTATTTCCTATTAGTGTACTTTATTAAATTTTATCGTATATAATAAATTAAGATAAAATTGGACTTATATGAGAGTCACGCCGTTTATCATATATTATAATTTACACTTATATTACAAGCAAATATGGATCTATCTATTTTAATTTTTACTGTGAATAGAAAATATGTGATACATAAATTTTTATTTCGTCGGAAATCAATTGTTATTATAATATTAATTTGCTGATTTGGATCTCTTTCGTGTGTGAACAAAATTCGTCGTTTTTTTGCTATATATTCTTCCTTTTCTCGCCCCGGCAATTTACGGTGCTCCGACCCATCTGTCGTCATGGAAAGCCGACGGAGGAATTTGATTATCGAAAGTAATGAAACTTTCATCCGACCGCAAACTTTTTCTCCGAGAACGACGGGCGCGCAAGTAGATTGGCGAATAAGCAAATGGACGGATAGATTATAGATAGACTGGAAAGAGGGAAGAGTAAAATCGGTCTGAGGAGGAGCTCCTGCTTGCCTGATATACCTACATACTCAGATTCTTATGGTAAGTCATTCTGGATCGAAATTTCACGAGAAATGTATAATCAAAGAATAATGAATGCAGTGGAATTCATTCTTGAGAGATGTATTTATAATTTATCTTATATGTATATAACTTTATTCCAATTAATCAATTTAAATTTTATATGATTTTTATTTATTGCGATTATATATATATAAAAGTAAAGATTTTTCAATCAAATTATGCTTTTTATTCCCGTTTCTGCAATTAATAATTACAAGTAATATATATATATGTATAAAATAAATTCTTACATATTATTGCTATTCATTTAAAACAAAATAATAAATTTAAAAAAGTTTGAAAGAATTTTGGTACAAAGAATGTAATATTAAAAAAAATAATAACAATAAGTATACTTCACGGAAAAAATTCATAAATGAAGACGAAATATTGAACGCTTTTTAAGATCGTATATAACACGCTTGCTGACCTATCCTCGCTCTGCTACACAAATATGTTTTTGTTAAAGATTAAAACGTAGTAATTAGAAGTCATAATGTCGGAGTATGGGAAGTAAACACGTATTTGTGCTAATATGAGTTAATCAAGTTTTATATTTACGTATGAATAACAACCTGTTTCACGGTTTCATTGATGTTGATCATCGTTAATTAATAAATTAAACCTGCTAATTAATTAAATATGCTTTATTTGTCGAATGTTACAATTCGGAAAGAGAAAGAGGCAGTTCAAGTTGTGATTAAAATCACGCGCGGTATGAAATTATCGGAATTCCGTGCGACAAGTTAGACTTTTCAATTGAGATCTTTTATAAATATTAAAAATATATATAGTTCATCAAATATAGAAATACGAATAGGTTTTACTTACAATTAGTTTTTTTAACTTTATCTCTTTTTTGTCGAAAGATTCTCGTTAATATCTTTATCGATATTATTCATCTAGAAACCGTATGATATGAAAATTTCAATGAGCTATCTCAATATACAGGTTAAAACTTATTAAATAGTAATATTTATTGTTGACACAAACACGCGTAATTATTAATTTCATGACTTTACATGATGTCATTATCATCATGTTTTCGATACAAGCGTTACCGAAAATGTCACTATAGAAGCGATGATATCGTAATGTAATTTTGAATGCATATCACAGCAATGTTTTATAAATAGAAAAGTTATGACTAAATAATTCCTATATTTGTGTATTCATTAAAGAAAAGTAGGTATTACAAATTTTGTTTCATTATTCAGCTTTTACAAAATATTCAACAAACATTTTCCATAATTTTAATATCGTTCAAGCAGTATTTCTAATAATTTAAATTTAAATGTGATAGATTTAATGAATAATTCATTAGAGAGAGAAATTTAAGTGATCAAGTTATCTGATAACTCAAAAGTGGCGCTGAACTTTTTTCAGCGAGTGTTATACTAAAGACTATAAGCGACAAATTTTATTTCATTCAGCAACATTGTCCACTCCGTAAGTTATTAAATTTATACGCGACGCTTCTGAATCGTCGATTCTAGCCAGCGACCGTTGTTGATTGCGCCATTTCTCTCAACGTGTTTTATTTACGTAGTGAAATTGGAAATTGATACAAAACGTGACCGAGTCGAAAACGATTGCAGGCACGCGGTCAAATAGCGACAACCGAGACAAAATTTCGACAGTTTTGCGACACCGCCACTTTAAAATATGGCATCAGCTCAGTTCTCAATAACCAACAATTTAATCGTAATAAAAGCCTACATTTTTTTTTACTTTAATTTTTTATTTTCAACATTTAATTACTATAAAACTTTTAATTACACTATCAAAACACGCACGACGTAATTACACGTGTGTCGAAATAAATGGCCTTTTAGTTTATGCGTTTAATTATTCTCTTCCTACGGATTTCAAAAACAATACGAGATTACAGCGAAAGCACTCACGGCTTGATACCGCGTGCAATCGCGTGCGATCGCATTGCTTCTCGCGTGTATTGTATTTTTTACGAGGTCGCCAACAATGTCGCGATAATCTGTCGCGGCGTGATTTCAATCTGATTAGGCAGAGCGAACGGTATCACGGGTGCAATGTGTTTTGTGCGCACGGTATTTCGGGTCGAGCTTTGTTATGCCGTTACCACCGCACCGGTGCAGCAAGAGTAGACCGTCGCTCGTATATTACTCGCAGCGCAGCGTGCCGGGACTAAACTGTGGACGCATAGTACCTACTACGTGCGTATTCTATTGCTGTAACGAAATTTATTCGATTCGGTTGTCTGATAGTGGCCTACCGCGGTACGTGTACCTCTCACTAGCAGAATTACGCGGCTGTCATCCATACGTCTATATCGTATGCAAATGTGTGCGCGTGTGTGAGATACGAAAGATCATTGTTCGCGGTTCCGGATATAATATTGTGATTCGTAATGCAACGCTCGGAGCAAAAGGAATTTCACTGAATATACTATACACAACTTCTCTCTCTCTCTCATTCTATTCGGAAGGGATTCAAATTTGTAGAAATCCGGGACGCATACAACGTAATGATTGATGAAACCTATCAAACGTGCTATGTAGCAGTAACATTGCACTCAAAGCTGGAACTAGTGCGAGAGAAAGCGAGAATATATGAGATACCTGTTACGTTCCCTTTCCTGATGAAATTAGAGATCCAAATTTGACGGATTATGCTTATTATTCCAAATTTCGGATATTAATTATCTCAAAGATTGGAATTTATGAGTAATTTATGCAAATCATGTAATGCATAATTATATTCTATGCCATTCTGAAGTGATTATGTATATGTAAAGCTTCAGTATACCGGGTATGTGTATTTTATGGAAAAATGACAGTACATCGTTCTCTGTGTTTTGTATTATTACCCATCGCAGGGTAATAATACAAATTAACTTCTTCAAAGATTTCTATTTTTTTTTTATTAAACGCATCAAACCTGTTTTCGTAATAACCTGTTTGCCATCAGTTAAATAATTAATAACATAAAATCTTATTTTCACGTTTCAGCAAAACTTTCTTCTAAATTCTTTCTTCTAAATTCTTTTAATTGCGAAATTTAAACAGAATGATTTTTTTTAAAACAGTTTACGAGAAAGTTTTAGAAAGCACTATAAAATAGAAAAGCGTCAGATAGAGGTGCGTACCTTATTGTAGATAGATATATCGGGTACTCCAGGCCCGGCACAAGAGAGCACGTAATGCGAATTGTCAATGGAGAATTTAGCACTGTTGTATAAACAGCGGCTGCGGTCCCTCTCTCTGACAATGTTACAAGTCAAACACGTCGACTTGTGCCCCGGATCCAATGACACTCTGTACAAATGTTGAACTGCCGACTTGTGTTCCGAAGTAGCCAAGTAGTATCTGCAATAAAGACAAGTATTTTTCTTCGATAAATACACTACGATCAGTTGGCTTTATAAATTCACGCCATATCGATTTTTTTCTACTACACAGTAAAAAAATTATGTATTTGTGTTGAAAACGGTGCACTTACGTTCTTGTTGACAGTTTGTATTGAATTTTTTTATCATATTCGAGTATTAATTTAACATAATGCGACAACATTATGTTATTTGAAGATTTTGTGCGAAATTGATATACAAACAAAATTAAAAAACAAACTAAAGGACTCTTTTTTTATATACTTTTTTATAAAGTATTTTTGATATATAAAGTTTTTTAGTGTCAAAATGATAAAATTTATGAGTAAGTGAACAATATAAAAATAATTTGTTTTAAAACATAAATTCTGAGACGAGAGAGGATAAAATACGTGTTAATTTAACATATCATAAATGTTAATTTTCTGAAAGAAATCCACAGTTTATTTACAAACTGTATCAATATTATATCTTTTTTATTTATTCTCTTGCATACCTAATATATTTGTATTACTTTCTAACATATTCATCTTGTTAAATTAACATAAAAATTTGAGTGTACCGTTTGGAACACACAAAATGTAATTTAACACAAAGTTTCCAGCTGTATACTTTAGCAAAATATGTGTATGTGATTTTTTATAGAACAGCAATGGAATCATCGCGTTAACCATACATAAGCGCAGCAGACAAATTATTGCTTGCGTCGGAAGAATGTCGCGTCAACCAAGTACTGTGTCGACATTTTACTGTTAAGAAAATAATTTTTCGATATTTGCACATGGAAAACACCTGTTGCAACACTAAGATACGCGATAAGGAACGCGGTGAAGACAAATTGTCCACTAGTTCAATGCTACTTCGCCGAGATACGTCCCAGCGATAGGTTTATTTAGCTGACTATCATCTCGTGTCTTGCTAATTTCCCCTTTCCGCCTAATGTTCTCCGGACACCGGGGTTTCATCAGCGGATACAAACGGTACACGCCCGCTAAACAGAAGTACGCAATTTACATATGGACCGCACTGTCATCGAGGAGACCCTCGGTGCCGATTTATTGAGAGTCGCTCCAGTTCTGGGCCATCAAACGGCTACGTCAGCAGAATACTGTCCATTAGATACAATCAGAAAGCTGATGGTGTAAATTGCGGCCATTGACTGTCTGCTGCTTGACCGTACCTGTGTGCCGCTGATACCATCACGCATTAATCAGATCTATTGTTCTCTGGCGGTTGCCAACGCTTTCAGAGTTCAAGGGATGCTGTACGTAAAACATCTTTTCCTTCCAAAAAAAATTTCAGATTAACTAAAGTGGAATCATTTCTGTAATTCATATTTCGAGACAAGAAATACAAAAAGAAAAAATCCCAAGAAAAAATTGTACGATTTAAAAAGTAATTCTTCGTTCTTTTTCTCTTTCGTGTTTTCAAGATTAACAAATAGATGTTTACGAAAATATGTATATATTTTAACAATGTAATTATTATTGATAATAGTTTTAAATTAATTTTTAGTGTTATATTCAAACATTAGTTTAATATTAGCATAAACTAGTGATTTAATGCAACGAAACTTATGCTGTTTGTTTACAGATTCCCTACATCTTATCTATGCATATGCAAATTGCAGCACTCAGTGATGCAGCATTGCGAGTGGAATTGCCAAGATCAGTGAAAATACCAGCGGTCTGAAAACTTGTAGAACCAGTGATGCTCATACTAATGATTATCACATCGATAGCACACTGTGGTTTCTAAATTATTTAAATAACGAAATTTTGGAATTGATGTACTTGTTTTTAATTTGTTTCCACAAACTCTTCATGGAACTTTTACATAACGTAAATCTACATTCTGTTTTTAAATATCTTTGCAATTATTACAAGTATTTTAAAGTAAAAGGCAAGTAAACTTGAGGAAAATCTCTCATTTCTACACTATTCCAGTTATCCTTTTTATCAGTGCATATAAAACTATTCTATATATAAGATTATTTCACGAGATAAAATCTTCGAAGGTTCAAAGTTGATGGACCAAGATTGTGTTCGTGAATTCTCTGTCACTCGCCAAGAGGAATTTAGTGAACATAGTACGTCGCCGGCAGTTCCGCCGGGGTGGTAAGATAGATGACTCGGGATTATTTAGAATGGATTAATTCGAGCATCCTGTTAATTTAACCTATCGCATCAATCTTAAATGACCTCGGGGCCTCACCGCCGTCATTCTCTCACGTATTCGAGAATCGCAACTTTTGCTGGCTCTAACATCACACGCCTTTCTTCGAAAATGAAGATCGATCGATTTCAAGCAAGTCGACAGTTCCGAGAGGGTCCGGGACCCACGAGACTCAGCTTGGAAACTCATACCTTATTGTCATAATCGAGCATGTTCACGTATTATGCGTCAGATTAAATTCTGATTATGTCGCTACGCGATATTCAGAAATATATTACCTATTTGATATAACCAATTAGAAATTATTCGTAATGGAAGAAATTCAGGAAACAATTTGCTAAAAGCGAGAATCGATTTCACATGAATTTTAGATGTGAAAGCAGGGTCCTCGAATAATCTTTGAAAACTCGACATTCTCAATGTAGAACTTGCTTCAACGAACTCACGATTTTGATATTTAAAAAAATTTTTTTGTCACAGTAAATAAGTGCTGCAATTATATTGCGAGTTAAATCGAAATAAATTATGAAGCAATATCTTTTATGCTTATAATTAAACAGTTGCGTAATATACTAGAAGACCTTTTTTTATAAAGAAAGACTATATGAAGTAAAAGAGAGAATTCTCTCTCTGATGATTTAATTGAACGAAATTGGCTCGTCCCGCCTGGTCGAGTCGGATAACCGTAGAGTAATTTTTCCTCTTTCTCTCTCTCTCTCTCACTCTCTCATCTATCTGTCTATATATCTATCTCTTTTCTTCGTGGTAGAGCCCCCTCGTCCCTGGTGCATTACTAGAATTGATCCCGGTACATTAGTTATTGGGAGTGATATATATCCGCTGCTGTGCCATTTAATTACAGTCTTGCAGCTCGGAGCGCCGGGATAGCACTCGGCCTTTTGAGCGCGCAGTAAGTGTACCGTAAGGAAATTAATCAGCGAATCCATCGTGCTCGCAGAGGCTGATAAATACAAACTCGAATCCGTGCCAGTTTTGTATTGCGATGCTTAGGATATCAGCTCCTACTCGTATGCGACTTCCTAGTCCTCGTCGATTCGCGAAGTTCTGAAGTCCACAAAGTTACCTTGTGCAGTTGCTGCGTTATTAAAAGCATATACATATAGATAATACTGCACATATACCCGAAAGGTTCAAAAGCTCCGGAAATCCGGGACTAAACCGGAATTATATGCATACGTACCGAAACCTTCCTGAAGCGATATCGCAACATCAGCAGATTAAATACATTTGTTACGTAACTTTTATGATATCTGCGTAATGCATTGCAGTTTGTATAGTGACTTGCCGATAAGCTTCCTCGATTCGGCCAGGTATGAAGCGCGGAATCGAAGTAACGCCAAAATGGTTGGCTATTATTGGCTTTCGATCTCAAAGCGTTAAAGATGCATAAATAAATCCTCTTTTTCAGAAATCTCAATCAAACACATGAACTATTTTACCTCATTTTCTCGCGATTAATTAAATTTGCAATATTGCAAATCGATCGTGATATGCGAGAAAAGTTCTTGATGTTTCTGAATATAATTACATGTTACCATAATTATGATCATTACTTTAGGCTATTATTAATCAGCATTGTAATAACTCTAATATTTAATTATATGATCACAAATTACCAAAAACTTTTCTCTCAGTATCACTTCGATTCCATTGTAATTTTATTTTTTTTTAATTATTGCTGCAATTTTAACCCTATTATAAACATTTTAGTGCTTTGTAAATTAAATTTGTCTTATATTAAACCTCGCTATTCATTTTTGCCGAATGTTGTGTTACAGATAATTTTGCAACGAACTATTTGTGTATATCAGAGGTATAATAAATGTCGAATGCATTATTGATAATCGATTCGTTATTTTATCAACGGATGATTCTCTAAGCACAATGTTATACATTACAACGATGCTTATATGCACGTTCCATAATATAACAATTCAAGTGCAGCTTATAATTTTGTCGAAACTTCTTTGGATGAGGTGAGGAGAACACAGGCGCGTACCATTTTACATAGCAATTTTCGCGGAGCACGCGTGCATGAATTCTCTCTCTTCTGGTAAAGCGCCGCTCCAAGTTATCTATCTTGTGAAACGCGATGAAAGTTTCAATGGCGCAATTTAAAGTTGGCCTATCGCGACAAGCTGTGCCCTTCGCAAGAGAAACCCCTTATATCTCAGCAAACTCGAAGTGTATCTATTTCGGCCTGTTTACCCATTCAATGCTAACTTCTTCAGCATGTTGTCATTGTTAACGTTACATGCATTAGCACGTTATTAGTTTTCATGTACAATGTGTAATAGCTTATAATATGATAAACAGAAGATATCGTAAACAAGGTTCAATAATAGATAATTTTTAAGCTATGGTCTATTAACATGCTCTATAGCTTCAAAACTATTCATTATTGAGCTTTACATAGTTTGCATCTTATAAGCAACATTATATGTGAAAACTAACTCATTTTATTGAGATACAATTTTCTATAATAAATAATTAACGTGGAATCTTTTACGACCGGTCCTAAACACAAATAGATAAATAAACAGATAAAGGATACAAATAACGCGAAAGTAGAATTTATTCGAAACGATGTAATGATGCGCCAACTTGTTTTCATTACTTACGTCTTGCAGCGAGGAATCGTGTGAAAAAACTTGAGTTTTCCTTTGCCTTTCTCGGCCAGCTATCATTACAACTTTATAGCCCCGTAACCGCGTCTTTAATGCCTCGATCTCGAATTTCATCATACAGTTTAATTATGCAGGAACGACACAGTCTCGAGCGCCAATAAAAAGTGCCTATAGCGGACGAGATTACGAACCTTGTCGGAGAACGAGGACTATGAAAATTTAGCAAAAGCGTTCGCACGAGAGCAGTGTTTCACGTGCTCGGACAGCTCGGAAAGCTTTGCAGTCAAGCATGGGTCAAAACTAAAGAGATTCACAAAAGATTAGATAATCCAACAATTTTAATAGTTTAGTTAATTAACTACTCTGTTTAAAATTTATATAGAAATATTATAAATTTAAATTTATATATAGAAATAATAAGCATCAAGCTCAAGCTTCAATTGTATTTGATGTTTCTTATTTGATTTATTCACTACCGGCCTAGCTAATGTAATTTACTATTAACCGTTCTTTAATTGACTGCTATGTATGCGTATTCATAAAGATTAAATTCGAAACTCTCATGATATGTATGAACACTGACAATAATCTTTTATTCTTATATAAAATGCACAATATTATATAAAAATAAAAAAAAACATAAATAAAGTTTTATATCTATATTTCAGTAATAGAACACACAGAAGAAATAAAATTGTTTTTTTTTTCTTTTATAAAACATTATTTGTGTTATGTTTTATTTAATTACGAAATTTAATTACAAAATTAGATGAAGTTGAATCCTTCATGAGCGCGTGAAATCTAGTTAAAATTCCTCGTGACATATGCACGTACAAGGAAATTCTGCGAGAGCCTCTGGGAGTCACTTTTCTAGTTCTACTTTTTTAATTTAAAAAGCGTTGAAGCGTAACTCTTCAACGTTGAATATTTCAAGTTATCACGGTAACCGAGGGAAGGCATTTCAACCTAAGGCCTAAAGTAATTATCATATTACCGCGAGCGATGATCGATGATATCCATTTCCTAGTTTTCCGCAGTTTCTATACATCGCGCGAGTTTACTTTAAATTATCCTTCCTATTAATTTCTAAAATTGAACCTCTGCGGCCGACCGTTTTCAGGACTTCAGGCAAAAGCGCACTGTGGCGGCCCGACGTTATCGCGGTATTGTCAGAACAATCAACGTTATAGTCGGATATCAGAAATTCTTTCGATGAAGTACCGAGTATCGCTATTGCTCTGGATGATATCGAAGATCGCAGGGAGCTCAGTTATTCCTTCACCCTTCCCTCCTCTTTCCACTCTTTCTCTCTTCATCTCCGTTCCACTGTGTTTCCGTGAACTCTGATCGACGTTTCGCGGATTCTTTCCGTAAAACCATTATCCGTCGGGTGGTCCCGCGTGTATCCACTCACGTAACGATCGCTCGTTCTTGTTATATATGGTAGCAATTGCACTTAGCACACTTCGGAAACGCCCGTCGTGAAATAACCAGAGAGAAGGCGGTAGTTTTGCTGGAGAGTCCCGATAATATTTGTCGGTTTGTTCGAGAGCTTTGTCGGCGAGATACGAGGATTCTGTGCCGTCTTTTGTGCTTCGCGTTTGTGATTTGTTACTACCCGTTCGGACGAGCGATGACATCCCGTGGATAATAGTTTAAATTGGCTGAAAAACGTTTTGATCGAATATCGTATCGCGTGTATATAAACGATGGACGATCGCGGTTTTATCACGATAAAAAGTTGCGAAGTACGTCAAGCGGAAACGCACACATTACGCTGATTCATTACGCGACCATTACATCTTATTCAATGTCACAAATGACATGTCATCTTACAAATTCCTTTTTACTTACGTTAAACGTCTCAGTCATTAAGCCTACATTTTTCATTAAAATAAAGCTCCCTTGAAATTAAACTGAGAAGAATAAAGTTTTGTTATCTTTTTGCCCCCAAGAGGTAAATAAAGTATAAGGAGACAGGAACTTCGGGATTCTTGATGGTTTTTTTGTCGAGAAAAAAATTTTCTTCGGTACTTACAACGGTTTGAAATATTACTTTCCCTTCTAGCGAAAAGAATTTATTCCACAATTTGAAATTGAAATAGAACGACACGATTAATCTCGCGAGAGATTAACATCGATTTTATTTTCGCTGTTACCAAGCAAACAAGCTAACATTATATGTGTGTGATCATTTTGACGTCAAAATGTTTGCTGAATAATTTCTCATAAATTATTATCGTTTTGGTTGTTAATTACGTATTACGTATAAGATAGATAGCTTTTGGTGATTAATTTATCCTCGATAAATTAAGAAGTATACTGTATTACATTGACTTTCGTTGCATCGGATTAGAACAAAAGTTCATAGTACTATTCAAACTTCAAGCAGTTGTAATTTCGTTAAAAAGAAACATTTAAATAACAAAAGGGTTTTAATGTTTAAAATATTTAATAAAACCAAAACAAAAAGAGCATACAGCCACAGCATTAGTTGTGACGAGCGAATATCCTTTATTCGAATTATACGTTAAATTTGTCTAATGTCTTTATTTGTCTATTGTCTAATTATAACATTAGACAAATTTAACGTATAAAGGACATTCGCTCATCACAACTAGCGCTGTGACTGTATAATCTTTGTTTTGGTTTTATTTTATATTCTAAGCCACATAACACATATTATTAAAATATTTACTTTCGAAATTAAAAATCATATCGCATTATATCGCAATTAAGAAAACTTATTCTTAAAGTTTGAAACTCTATCAAATAATATATAATTGATAAATTTTTCGTTTCTTTCGTTACATTTTTATTATTATATAGAAGTTAAAAATTAATGTTTATTAGTATTATTATTATTAAATTTGTTAAGAAACATGTAGACTACATAATACAAATAATATAGCGTTATCAATTTTTGTTTCGACCCTATACTTGGGCTCAGGAGAATAAATTAAGACAGTTGTGTAACATAATTCATTTCGGATAATAACGACAAAAACTTGTACTGGAAAGGAAATCTCGAACAGTGATTAACTTTCGGGGATTAAATTAAACCAAAAAATATAACTCGCGCAGAATCGTCGGGTGGTCCGTGAGAAGGCGTCTGATTCTCCGAGAGAAACAATCCCTCGAACTTTCAAGCGGTTTAGTCTAAATCTTAAACAGCATCAGACGATGGCAGTATAGCCGCCTCTGTATAGCGAGAATATACTAAGGGCTTTATAAAAGTTGAAATTGAAACGGCGAAAGTGAAAGCCCATCTTTTCTGATAACAAAGGAATGTCGTGTATGAGTCTCCCTTTCCTTTCAACTTTATCTCATTGTGATTCTAGTTGCGTCGGAATAAATTGAATATACCGACAAATACAAGAGCATCACAACGCTTGTTTCTTCCCGAATATACCGTCGATATTATATACGAATAATTCGCGCGTTAAGTGCGTTATATTGCACAATTTTAATAATTAGTGAAATAAATAAAAGCGAAATGTGCACTTCGTCGAAACGCGACTGCTAACAATTAAAATAAAATTGATTTCGTCAATTTTATCGAGATTGCTAAATTTAAAATGCAAATTCCTAAAAAGATCATTATTATCTTAACCATTGAACTACGAATTAAACACTTACTCTCTTGGCACTTAGGTCATGTAAATGAATAAGTTCAAATTCACAAATGTAATAGAAGCTTCAGAGTATTCGTCTAAAAAAATTAAAAATTGATGTTTATATTAACATTATTATTAAATCTGAATTATGAAATCTACATCTAAATTCTAAAGAGTTTTGTTTAAAGTATAGAATGCAAGTAAACCTCCGCTTTATAAAATTCAAAATTTTTTTTTACGTACAATTTTAAGCAAGCCTGTCCAATTTTAGCTCCGGAGCCAAAACGTAAAGCTATTGATGTAAAAATAAGAAATCAATATGGGTAAAACTTCGAGGACTGTGAAGTGCTAATACACGTCTGAACGATACTTATTAACATTCTACAGTCTCCGAGATTATGTTCACATTGAATTTTTTGTATCAATGGCTTTGCGTTTTGGCTCCAGAGCTAAAATTAAACAGGCCTAATTTAAAGTCTCATAGTATCAATCGTATACAGATTGTACAATTGTCCAAAAATTTTTATTTCCGGTTCAAATGATTCGTTACTATAATTGAGAGTTAAATTAACGATCGATATAATCTGTGATATTAATATTTTAGCTTCAGTTTGTGATTGCGTTACAAGTCCGACAGTAATCGCGCAGTTTATATAAATCAAATGTACATATATATTTAAACATTTACATATACAATTATTATCAGTCATCAAAATCTAGTCTCAATTATACAATATTTGGTCCTATTTCTTTACTTGTTTGTTGAAAATTGATTTATATGTATATGCAGAGTAAAAAATTGAAAAAGAGGAAATTCGCGAGGGGGTGACGAGAAACAGAGACGTATCCTGCGAGATACATTGTCAGAGTTCAGGGTTAACGAGTGTGCGACGTGACGAGTAGAATAATAAGGGCAGTTAATAGAACGGGCGTAACCGCTCTCTCGGTGTTTATCTCCGGGGTGCAGTGACGTTTCCATTTGCCCCGCCATCCAACGGTGGAGTTTTCGGAGGCAGCTCACGAACATTTCCCGGCCTTGTGGTTGCGGCCTGTCCACGCGAACTGTTCGCGCGGGATGGCAGACGCTGCAAGTTAATTCGGGAGCATCCCCTCGTTCGGGGATGCGGTGGATGCGCGACGCGGTGATCCCGGCGCGATAAACGCGCTTAATATCTTACGATTCAAGTCCCGCTGGCATCTCTAGCGATTAACGCATGTCGCTGTAATTACTTGGTCCGTCGGTAACGAACCGCAGAGTTCTCTTGCACATTCCTCCCGGACGCTGCGGAGAGACGCCAGTTCGGTCGATCGAGCGCAGTTGTGCGATACTGAAACTAACTGCGCAAACGAGGTTTTTAGTTAAAACCGAATTAACTGCAATTCGCGTCTAGTTAACAAAAATTTACATTTGGTTGCAATCGCGCAAACTCTACCCGCAGAGCACACACTGGGTCTATTTTTTGTTTCTGGCTGACTATAGTGTACACTTTTGGAACTTACGGTGAGATAGGTGTATGATTGATATTTGGCGAAAGTGAGAAAGAAAGTTCTGGTGCAGTCTAATGCAGGAATAAAAAACAGACATTTTATCTGAGAGACCTTTAATTCTGGGAAACGTAAAACATTCTGTGGACGTTTTTAGGACGTGCCTTTGAAAATCTGCTGTACAGATAGCCGCAATTTAGTTGAATCTCTGCCTTTTGCAAACTTTAATTACGAACTTAGAAACGTCCACACGCTACATTTTATCGAAAGTACATCCTGGAAACATCCTCAGAACATAGAACGTCCTCTAGATGGTGTTTTAGAACTTCCCTTGGAAGTCTGTGCTGTACGAATAGTCGCAATTTAGTTGGATCCCTAAAATCTTCCGCGAACTCTAACTACAGACCCAGAGATTTTGCTTCGAAACTCGGTGCCTTTTAATTGACTCCGAATGTTTGCGGGACATGGCATTGATCGCTCGCGCCTCAAGATACTAATCCGATGACACGCTGCATGCATACTATATTGATACATTCCGGCACATGTGAGAGTGCGAGCGTATTGCGGATTCCGCGCATTGATTACGCCGTTATGTCGTCCGCAGGCCGCAAACGCCACGCCACTGAATAACTCCTGAACGCCGTTCTCTGTTTACACCGTCCTAATGATTAATTCATGCGCGTTACCCCGGATGCAGTCCGCGTTCGTTGAGATCCGACTTCTTGTATGCGCGAGTACGGACGACGTGCAACGGAATGACTTCACTAAATTCATTGAGCATATGGACGCTTAATGGCGGAAACTGGAAGCAAGCGTATCTCTCTTATCATTTTAATCGAGGCTACTCTGTGTTGAATATTTCAACGTTTTAACAAAATTTTAGGGGTTTGCAATGCGAAAGAAATTTCCAGGATACCACCCAAAGATTCAAACCATTATCTTTGATGAATCACACTTTCTTTATGCAAATATTGTACATTTAAAAAAATTTATGCAAAATTATATTAATCAAAGATTACTTAAATTATAAATATTATAATATATAAATATAAATTATATATATATATATAATTATAATTTAAATAATATTTAATTTTTAACGTAAAAGTTGAAAAAAGGGAAAACTTAAACTGTTTCAACTAAAAATATTATTGGATTGAAACGATTTTCACATCGTTCATGTACTTTAAAGCGACTGGAAAGCTCGTTCACATCCTGTTTCATCGTAAATTGCTATCGTGAATTTCAGTCGCTTCTTGGAGTAATGAGACGCAACGAAACTCCAGACGACGTCATTAACGCCTGATCAAAGCAATTTTTCCTTGAAATGAAAAGTGGAACGTCTTCCGATGGTCTTCCCAGTGCCCTGAAGGAAACGCGCGGCAGGAAATCATCCAACGCAACGACGACGTAGCCCGAACTTCTGATCGCAAGATGCGAACGGTAATTCGATTCCCGTCGACCATTTCTATCGAGCGTTAATCGACCGACGCGGATTTCCAGACGCAGAAAAAGCGAATTCATGCGACGATAACGGGTCGCTCGCTTCGTTCCCTCGACAGAGATCTCGTTTAATTTATGAACGCGCAATTAAGTCAGCCGCTTCTTGCGAGGCGAGGTCAACCCATCGAGAGGATTTGCCCACCATTTCTCTACCTATCCCTCCCCCCTTCTCCCTCCCTCTCTCTTTCTCTGTTCTAAAGCCACGACGACATCACGCAACTTCCCAGTTCCGCACCGTCGTCGTAGAGTTCTGCTTTCACTTCGCAAATTACTTCCGAGCCATTTCGCTCGCTATCTTTCCGAACGTCATCGGCCGGGATGAACACCTAGGAAGAGAGCGAGTATCTCGTATTCGAGAATTCGTGCCCCCGTCAGAGTGCATATGCGTATACGCGACAGTTCGCTCAACTACAGTTTTGCTTATTCGTGAAGCAGAGGTATATAAAATAAAAAAACTTATCCTTTTTTTAGACAGACTGGCAAAAATCCAGAATTACAAATACACACATTTTTTTTAGATAAATTGAATAAATATATATAGATTTTTATTTTGCAAAGATTCGTATGCAAAATAATGCAGATCGAAATGTAAATAATATAGATAACAACAAAAAATATATCATACACTTCAGGTAATTTTTGCAAGATATTTTATGTAGATATTGTTGTGATGTATTTTTAAATATATATATATATATATATATATATATATAATATCATAGATTATATATTATATTTTTTTTTAACTTAATATGATTTTATATAAAAAATTAACGCTACATATTTAATTTTTGACAAGTTTTAATTTTACTGTAAAAATGTAGTTATTTCGTAATTAAAATTTTAGATAATATATAAATTACATATGAATTACATGTTATTGACTGATTCAATTATTTTCGTTCCATTAAGTTATGCATCGGCAGCAAATCGATTGAACTTACGTGGTCCTAATTCGTAGCAAAAAAGGCTGAAATCGCTGAAAAGTTTTCGAAGAAGTGAAAATGTAATCTATTTGGTTTAATCGCTAATGGTAGATTATCGACATAGAAGTTTTAAGTAATTGAGCTAATTTATAGCATCTTGAAAGAACTTTCCTGTCCCAGCTTTAAATAATTATATCACTTATTTAGATATCCACTTCCTTAATTTTATACTAATGCATTTTTATTTGATCCAACATTCTCATTTTCTGTGTTATTCCCTCGTACTCAAAACAATGTACTTTATTTTTAATCTTAAGTTAAGAATTTATATTAAAATACCAGTAAAACTGACATCAATATAAACTCGTGAAAGTATGACAAAATATAAAATAAATGTAAACTTGTCACGCTACAGTTGTCTATTTAATTGTTGTGAAAATAACACACATTTCGAGAAATAGAGACTTATTATATTAATATAGATTTTAAAAGATGACTGCGAAATAACGGTTCATTCGATTGCCGCGAAAATCAAGCTCCCAAAAATATCGAGACATTGACGAATACTGCTTAATTAGCGGTGCATAGATTTCTGGAATAAATTGTATTCATACTCACAGATACGAGTCCTCCCGATCCAAGGTTACTATCTCCGTCACGACGAAATAGCCGGAGGTGAGGGCAGTGGTGATCGGCCTACCACTGGTTACGTTCGTAACAAGCACAACGTGTCGCCAATTGCTACCGTTCTTCTGTGTCTGCGGTAATATCAGAAAGAACGACGTACCGTCCTCGCTGAATATGGGTGCTTCAAATTGCTCTACCCAACCATTTTTCTCGCTATATGAAAGTGCCTAAGATCAAAATATATCTTGGTCAGCAAACTATATTATGTCAATTTAATTAAGTTATATTGTCATACATAAAAAGGATATTAAGATTTTCTTGTCATTGCATCGATGTGATGATATCACATGTATATCTATATATTCATTGATCTGTATATTCTTGAAAAATTAATTTTTACAATAGTTTTTTCCACGGTATGGAATACTTAGTTTTCTTTTTTCAATGCTTTTTCTTTACTGCTTAAAACCCTTTTTATTAATAAAGATACATACATTTTCTTGGTATGTTTTTTAAAGTCTAACATTTTGATTAAAAATGATTTATACAATATATTTATATAAATATTTGATTGAACTGGACGTCATATCGCTATGTGTTATTTCCAAAGTGGGAATCAACATTGTACTTTTCGCGAAAATATACGAGCTAAAGTTTAACAAGCTCCCAAAAATATTAATAAAACGATCCAGTAAAAAGAAAGCTATTTGCTTTTTCTCTTTAACAACGCAAAAAGTACACGACTTGTCATATACTTCGTAATAGCAACTTCTTAAAACCGCTTTTTCTTCCTTCGTAGATATTTTAACGCAACAGCTAATTTGCACATTCGACGTAGAAAAAATGTTTCCCGAAAGAATTATTTCTCACAAAGTTAATTTCACGCTTCTAACGCGAAATTAAATTTATCACAGAATTTTGTAATGCGAAATCTTTACCGATACTTGGAATTTGTAACGCCCAAGTTTCCCCCAGGGAAACAGTCACGAAAGACTTGCGCGAAACTGCGAATTAGCCGGGCCGCAGGCAAGCGCGCACTAATTAAAATACTATTGCCTAACTGAAGAAAGAACGCTTGTCTAAATTAAGATCCGCGGAAACTCGAAGAACGAGAATGAAGGATACAGAGAGAAAGAGAGAGAAAGCGGAATGTCCGTGCTATCAAACGAATCCAGCCTCCTCCCTTTCCCTCTACTCTTCCTCACTCTGTTCAGAACTGGAAGATTGTCTCTCCTGCGTGAAAATGAAGAAATACCTACTGTCGTGCAATTTGGCAACAGACTGTCGACGTCGCAGAGCTGGAAATACGCCCTATTCTGCGCCCGGTTCATCCAAGTTGCGTACACGAGACTGTCCGTAGGAAAGTCCACCGCTGACAGGATCCTTTCGGAGGTAGACAGCTGTGGCGGGTGTTCGA
This sequence comes from Cyphomyrmex costatus, assembly GCF_001594065.2. Taxonomy (NCBI): domain Eukaryota; kingdom Metazoa; phylum Arthropoda; class Insecta; order Hymenoptera; family Formicidae; genus Cyphomyrmex; species Cyphomyrmex costatus. Next base: position 3,400,154 of record NW_017280322.1, on the reverse strand, counting down.
TCTCTACCAAAGTCACGTTACCTTGCACTACCATGTCGAGGTCGACGTAAAATAGTTTGACTGTTGGATTTGTCGTGCCGCTCTGGAATGGGAAGACAGATTTCTCGTGAAGACGGGTCGACATCTCATACACCGATGACAAAGTAGCGGAGTAATGGACGAAGAAGATCGGATGTATATCAATAAAAAAAAGCATAGCAGTACAATCGATTTAAATAAGATATTCACCGCGCAAAAATATTATTTACATATAAAATACATTCTTCTTTTTATTTAGTACTGAAAAAAGTTTCTGATATTTGTGCGATTATAATTACATGATAAACCATGGAGCTCCTTTTTTATAGTTTTTATTGCTATAATGTTAATAATAATTATATTGTATTTATAATACATAGGGTGTTCTAAATTTTTTGACATACCGCTTGTGGATAGGTAGAGCTGCGTCCAAACATTCTCTACGATTTTACGATTTTTATAATACTTAAAATATTAATTTCTAAAGATTACCGAGAGAGAATAAACAAATAAAATTGTGACGCATACGACAACTTTAACGTATTTTTCAAAACTCTTTATGAAATATATTAAAAGTTACAAAAGATACAAAAATTAGTTATATTAAAAGTGTTTCTTAAAGATAACTTACAGTTGTTTTATGCGTCGATTTTAGACATTCTGATCATTGGCTAACTAAAAAAAGATTATGGAAATTGTAAGAACTTTGCGCGACTCAATTTAAACCTTTCCACCTATCCATGATACGTCAAAAAGTTCGGAACATTCTGTATAATTATACTTATATGTATATATAAAGAAAGAGAATAGTTTTGTGAAAGTATCTAAAATATTTTAATTAAATACAAGGGTCTAAAAATAATTTTGTTGGATCATCAAAATAATTATGTAGAACATTCAAACTAGTTGCTAGAATATCAAAACTTTTTACAGCATCGCTCGTTATGCTTGAGATTCCGATGTAATTATTTAATAGTCTAAATTATTTTCAGATCTATAGCTAAATTTTTAAGTACCTCAATAAAATTGATCTTTCTGTGTTATAAATATTATTATTCGTGGTATAAAAATTATAAAATACAATTATTATTACTAATATTACAAAGAATATTTTGAAATTTTTATTTTTACGACAAAATTACAGTAGAAGTTAAGATATTTTAGCCATAAGTTTTTCTTCGGATGCAAAGAATTATAAAGAAAATTATAGTTTTGTAAAAAACGTAACGATAATCGAGTATATATTTACAAGAAATCCAACTTTCTTGCAAAATATGTAAAATTGTTTGTAAGGTTTGTTTGCGCGGAAGTGTTTTAATGAAATTGGAAACATAAATCTTCGATTCTCTGTCCACCATGGCTGTTCCTTCACTGATTACTTTAAGTGCATCTGAAAATCCTGTCGTCTTAATACTAAAAGTTTTAATGACAATCTTGTTTAATCCTAAGATGTAAAACGCTGTAATTGCTGTTCGCAGCGTTTATTCGTTTGTTCGACTTCGTAATATTCTACTAATATTAATTTACTGGCATATATGTATAACTATAAAGTGGCGCTCTCCGTTTCATCAAAAAGTAACGCGATACCCAGCTCCAGTGAGTCGCTTTAATTATTTGCTCATAATTTAAGGATAACTCTTAATTATGTTTTAGTAAATTCTAGAAATTTCTCGCGCTTTCTACAAGAACTTAACTTTCTACGAGACAGTAAACGACGTTAGTAAAATACATAAAAATGGTGTGAAAATGTCATTAATAGTTAAGCGTTCTTTAGCAACAAAATGAACTCAATATAATTTTAAATCATAATAATAAAATTTTATAAAAATTTTAATTTAATACATTTTTTATTATTATTTATGTTACGGAAATTATATTGTACAAATAGCATTTATATTCTGCTTCAACGCTATAAGTAACATTTCTAATTTTCACTAAATGATTTTGTTAATTACACACAAAAAATCTATTTCAATCAATGATATCTCAGTACACTTTTGTAAACTGTAATTCTATAAATTAACAATAAATAAATTTACGATTTCATTGTCTATTATGCACAAATTAAAAAAAAAATTATAATATGATTTCAATAATACACTGCAGAATTTGTAAAAGCGATGCAATTTTGAATATTCCTCGTATTTAATGCTTCTGTCGATGATAATAGTACTTTCCAAACGGCGAATTTATGTCATGAGCTACTCTGTTTCAGCATAACAACCCATTTTCGAATCATAAAATAAAATTATTCGAATCGCTCGGTCATATTTGCATTTTATTATCATTTCAAGAGAATTTGAAATTTCGCACAGATGTAAATATTTATAGAACAAACCCGTCTTTTTCGTGATATATTTCCTCTTTGGCTGAAATGAATGTTAATGACAATTCCATTTACGGACATTGCGAATAAAGCAAATTTGACAGAACTTAGATAAATAAAATGTATTGCATTTCTGTTAAAATGTCGCTTAAAGCACGAGCTTTGAAGCACAATGAAAAGTTGCGAAAGAAATTCAGATAAATGTACTCAGGAAAATAACAGAATGGCGGTTTGCGCATCAAGCAAAATGAATCACTCGACTAACGAGATCGTGACTTTAATCCAAGGCTGAAAGTTTATGGACTTAAAGAATCCCATCTTTAAAAGATGGCAGCGGCAATCCAAGTAAAACTGTACATCAAATTTAGAATTTAATTACATTCTCTCAGAGAAAAATCGATCCGCTATGAATTTTATTCGAGCGTACGTGAAACAACAAAAAATACCGGGAATGCATTCGTCATAACCGTGCGGTTTCAATTTCGCCGTTCGATCGATTAGAATTGTGCGCACAGTAATATCGGAGAAATAATATGATTACCGTTGCAATCGCCTTTCGCAGATAATACGATTCTCGGTTATTTAACTTCTGGTAGTCGTGAAATCGTCATAAAGACATCGTGAGAGCGTTTATCGATTTAATATCAAAATTTTTTAATAGTTAAATAATATACATATATAACACATATATTTAATATTATTTTATATTAAAGACTTTTAATATTTCTGACAAAAGAACATTAAATGTAAAAAAGGAACGTATAGCTTTGTTAAGTAACGACAGTATTTAAGAATAAAAATGGAAATCTTATGATGAACGATATATTTTATATCGTATTTCTAAGACTTATATGTCTATCTATACTCCTTTCTATGTCCAAACAACAATTTCCCATCTTACAAGTTGTCGTACGAAGACAAAGATGTCATTCAAAGGTTGAACTGGGTTGAATCAACGACGGATATTTTTCTACGTTGCGTCACGACTTTTTGCGACGGCGTCAATCGAGAGTCATAAAAAGATACTGAAAAATGCAAAGGTGCCACGCTCGCTCCTCTCACCTTTTCAGGACGTAAACTTCGGTTAGATAGCTTTTCATATCTCGGACGGCGGTGGAGCAGTGCGGGACGAAGGTTCGCGGGGAGACAAAGTAAGAGGGACATTTCTGAGAGACGCTCTAACGCTCAGAATCGCTGCCTTTTAAAGAGACATTATGTTTTCTCCGCGAAAAATTTCATTTTCCCTAGATGCGCAAACGCCTTTTCATATAGGAAGACAATCAATTAAAATGGCAGATATTAAAAACGGTAAAATGTATTGCGAGTTTATATTATACGTACAGAAATTCCATACGTAAAAAATACATAAAACTTATTATTTTTTCGTGCGGGTAGCAAAGAAATATCTATATTTAAATTTTAAAACGTATTTGAAGTTTAAATTAAATTCTATATATCTGAAGCTATTAAATTTAAAAAAATATATAATTTTTTGATAGAAATAATATTAATAAAGATATATTAGAAGTCGACGAATTAAAAATACGGTAATGTTCAAGATAATATTTCTTTATCGTACATTGTGAAAACAATGGAGCAATAGGATAAGGTTCATATGTACTTACTTTAGGATAGTGGATCGGTATCGCCGACGTGTATTGGAAAGTTAAGCTTCCAGGATATCCGTAAAATGGTATGGTCATAATAGGAGTGTTGGAGTCATCGAAATAACCGAAGACCAATTTAGTGCCGCTCGGAGAAAACCAGAGCGCCTTGTTCGAGCTGAACACTTCCTCTGTAAACAGAACAAATATAGAAAAAAGTTAGTTAATACATTCGTATATCATTACATATATTATATGCATGTACTATAATGTGAGACAATTACTTTGTGCATACATATACAGTCTTGGTAAAATCAAAGATATTAGACACTTATACTTTTTTTTCATTTATTTAGAATTCTTTTACTTGCATCATTACTTGTTGATCCTCGGGATTATATGTATATATAAGGGTTTTTAATAAAGATATTTACAGTAAATGCTAAAAATTAATTTTTGAGTTAAAACTTTAAATAATGGTTAATAAAGTACCTAATACTTTTGACCAAGGCTGTACATATTATAGGAATATATTTAAATGAATTTAATGTTATATATTAAAAACCTGCAAACCACGTAGTTTGTTTGAAAAAAATATCCGTGAAAATATTAATCCGTATAAATATTAACTTAAAAGTATTATTGTTACATATATCTAGGAGCAGAAATATTCACGATTCAATTCTATAATTCTTTTCATAATTGGAAGTCGTTGACAAATGTAGCTACAGATAGGTATAAAAACGTATAAATGATTATATGTAGCATTATTATTAGACGAATGGAATGCAAATTTAAGAACGAAAATGTCTTTCATTTCATCGCAAACCCGCATATTGCAGTCACAAAATACATTGTCGATGCACTCGCGTGTACTAAATAAAATGCAGAGAGACTTATAGCAACCGACCATTTTTCTCCCTTCCGTCCCTTACGCTTCAGCGCAAGTGAAGTCAGTAATAAAAACTTGAGAAAATTATTGTGAATGTTACGCGTGTATCTCGTCGGCTTTACGATACAGTCGTATTTTTCTGCCGGCTGTCGTTGAACTCTGCGATGTCGTTGCACTAACGACGAAGCGAGAAATTGCGACAATCGTTTCATCCTCGTAAAGCACGCAAGCGAAGTTCATCGTGGGGCATTCCATCCGGTATAATTACGGAGCGCATGGAACGCGTGTCGTCCCTTTTTGTATTTTGCTAAATAAAGCGTGAACGAGAGAGGAAGATACTTTCTGTCCAATATCGGCACCCTTGTTCCATTTCGTCGCCCATAACCACCCCATCAGGAATTTGTGCGTATGTTAATTTTAAGACCAAAGTATATATATATATATATATATATGGAGCGAATGAATTTCAATGCGGTAAAAAACTATGTATAAACGATAAAAACTATATATCAATAAAAAATAAAAATAATAGAAACTATATACACGCGCGGCGCGAAGGATTTAACTCTTTGTGGACAGACAACCCCATTTGAAGTCATCCTTTCTCTTTTATAAATTGCTCGCTCGACTTTGATAAAACTTAGCCTGTGGAGTAATTTTACAATACTTTATTCGAATCAGAGGTTAAAGATGAAAAGTTTTAAATGGTAGATTTAGTATAGCGAACAAAATTTTAAAAAAATATAATTTGATTATCATAAAACTCAGTTTTAAAAACTTTTTAATTGCAAAGTAACATTAAATTTGCAGTTTCACTTCATTTAAAGTTCATCAATTCTACGCAAACAGTACTGATTTTCAAACTGACTTCCAAACTCTAATTATAAACCCCAGTAATACTAGATTTCCCTTCATAGAGGTCTATCCTTCTGAAATTCGATGTTTTCAAGGTACATTCAAACTCAGCTATATTAAGAACTTTCTAAAACCGAGTTTCACGATAACCAAATTACTTCCCTAAAATTTGAATTTTAGAATTTTGAGGTCAGAACAGATTCAACGACAATCCTTATAAGATCATTCATAGATTACTTCGTCAGAAAGCTTCGGTCCTCGAAAACTTAACTGCTACCTCGACATATTACTTATATACAATTATAATCTCTAGTATCTTGTCATCATAGAATTTTACTTGGTACAGAATTTTCCCATTATTAAAAAAATCATTACGATGACAGTTATTATAAACCTCGTTATATATCTTTGTTTATAATTTAAGACAAAATCTTTCTTTCATCAAGCTTTGTGGTGGTAGGTTTCTAAAGCTACTGTTACTCCAATATTAATTTTACGATGAGTACTCGATTAAAAAGCTCGCAACGCGTCAAAGCACAATTTCTCGCAATGAGGAAGCGCGAGAAGTAATCTAGATTCTCTCTTCGTAAACTTCACAAGGAAAGAAAGTTCAGCCTGAGACTATCCGGCACATCGTGTAATTATGAAGCATCCGCGACCAGGCAAGTGGATGTACTTCCGTTCTCCTATTATTGCGGGATAAATAAAGCGTTACCCGAGCAGTAGACTCGATTAAATTTCTGTATTTCAATACTCTTACGCGTTTACCTCTCACAATTTATTCTTGTAAAGTGAAAGAAATTTTTAATATATAAAAGTAGAACTGCAAATTGACCTCAATACTTTTGTAGTTTTCATTACAATGTTAAACGTAACATCGGGGGACCTAGATCTACTTCTTTAATTCACGAATTTAATTTATTTTACCAAATTTTTGTTTCCTTTGTACGTAGTAAACAAGACTGCTTCAGTTTACACAACGCTATTCAAAGAACGGAATTTACTTGTATAAATTTGTATTAAATCATATCACGCGTGCGTCGCAATCTATTCTAGAAAAAAAAATAGATAGCGCGAAATTATTTTCATAATTATAAAAATCGTAGTTAAACTTGTACTTCATGCAGATATATATATATTTTGCGATAAAAAGAACAGTAAAACAATTGACGTCAATTCCGATTCAATGAATATCGAAAAAACAGTACGAATTTCCTTTTGTCCATCAATTCCCATCTCGATAAACAAAGTGCAAATGCTCGGAAAGGGTCTCCTAGTTAACGCCAATGCAGTCTTTTTTCCGCACGTTGCAAATAAGGATCCCCCCGACAAAGGCAGACCGCATCGTCGACGCGACGCGACAGTTCGAGGGAAAATCGCTGATGTAATAAGCGCCGAGTTCATAGAGCGTATAGGAACGTCGGAAAGGAACTACTGGACGAGCTGTGAAGGAACCGAGCGGAAACTCTTTATTTCGTTTCCTTTCGAAAGAGAGGTCGGCTCGCGGATGCGGTAGGATGTAAATATTCAGTTTTCAAGTCGCAAGGAGCAGAGCGTTATTGTGAGAGTGAAAAAGAGCGAGGGGAAAACGGTGGAATTAAACCTAAATTAACCCCACTACGCATGTTCTTGAAATGAAGGTTTAAAAGGTAAAAGAAATTATCGCGAGATATTTAATTCTGATATATTGCAGAAAGTTCGAGGTAATCTAAAGACTACTGAAAGGCAAAATTTCATTAAAAGTACAAAGAGAATCGTGAAAAAGAGCAGTTATTATACGAAAAGAACGGTTTTACAGAAATGCTTAAAAAATATAGCCAGATACGCGGATCAGAAAAGAATTTTGTTGAATTATTAAAATAAGTATAAATTATCAAAATAATGTATACGGTAAGTATAATTCAAGCTAATTGTTAGACTAAATAATAAAAATTTTTTGCAGAGAGAGAGAGAGAGAGAGCATTGTTTATCATGTTTAAATTTTCTATACACAAGTATTTTAATTATCCAACAAAATTATTATACAATATAGTTGAATTTTTAGATATTTTTCAAAATTGCAATTCTTTCCGTGTGTAGTTATTATAAAATCTGAAAAACCCTTCCTCTTTTCTGTATACTTACATATTTCAATCAAAACTAATTTTGAAACATTATTAATTTAAAAACTCATAAATGTAAATGGTACAAAGTAATCATTTTCTCGGAAAAATGATTAAAGATACGGTTCGAAATATGAAAGGATAATTTTCTCTAATCCGCAAAGTTCTCAGTTAATGTATCACGTATAAATCCGCTTCTGAGAAATCGAGTCAGAAAAATGAGAGAAGATAGCATATTTTGGAGGACGTCTGCGAGATCTTTGAGACACTCCCACTGGATTCAGCTCGAAACGAAAACGAGATGTGAGAGAGAAAGAGAAAGAGAGGGGGGGGGAGAGAGAGAGAGAGAGAGAGAGAGAGTAGAGAGAGAGAGAGAGAGAGAGAGAGAGAGAGAGAGAGAGAGAGCCAGCAAAAAAGCTCTGTCGCTGGCAAACCCGAAGGGGTAGGAGGCAACAAAGAGAAGAGCCAAGAAGAGTAGAGAATGGGAAAACAGATCGCGTGGGACAGGGTAGAACGGGGACGAAGAAGAAACGCCGCGGCGAGGAAGAGGAAAACTGCACAAAGACGCGACGTTGCGTTGCGCAGCTCGGTGGACGTGACGAGGGAGAAAAATATCCCGAGGGTGAAATTCCGGATGGACGGGTGTGCGTGCGTGTGCGCATGAGTGTGCATGTATCGAGACTACGGCGACCGGATAAGGAAGCCGGGATTCGAATGGCACGCGAGGAAAAACGACGTTGCACACATTGGACGAGGAAGTTTTGTCGAGAGCGACCGATAGATCCGGTTTGGCCGGCCGGCCAATTACTTACGTCCGGCAGTGTTCTATTCGGGAATAAACTTTTTACGGCTTTTCGCGCGATTTTATTGAGCCACATTGATGCGACGTACGTAAAGCTCGAATAATTCTCTTGATGGGCGATTTTCACTATTTTATATTATAAGAATGAGATCGTGAAGGGTAAGGTCACGAACGGAAAGCGAATTAAATGTCACACTTGGATTCTTTTATCTCAATCTGATTATACCACATATCAGTTTTGATCACAGTAGATAAACAAACGTTTGCGCAAATAATATGAAGTCAGGACTCTGAAATATTGTATTTCAAGAAAAATTTTTTTTCTTAATATGTGAAAAAATGTAGATACATACTAAAAAAATATAGATAGGAAATAAACACCATATGAGTCTTAAATATAATTCTCACCGTATTCATATTTTCAAATATAAATATGAAATAGATTTAAATAAATTAATATTATGAGTTTTAAACTATGATGTTAAATCCACCATATATATATATATATATATATACGAGTATATATATATTGGTGTTTATACAAACAGTACAACACGATGATTATACATGGAAAAAATGATTTTGCTAAAATATCTAAAAACAATTTTACAGGATTAAAGAAATAATTATATGTATAGGGAATTTAAGTATTATACAATATGCTGTAAAAAGTTTTAACATTCCAGCAACCGATTTGAATCCTACATAAATCTTTTGATCCAACGTTGAAGAGTTCAACAAAAAATAAATATATTTTCAGATCTGTAGCTAATATTTAGATACCTATCGTTCTTTCCGTGTACATACGTATATTGGTATAGGATAAATATACGTTGTCAAATGTACAGATTTCTAAATTATTAAAAGATACGGACTGGCGCAAGAGCTTGCAAAGTTCAGCGCAAAATGTTTACAAATGAATTTTAAAAGGAAATAAACAAACATTATAAAACCTTTAGCTGTTTTCATCACTAAACAATTGTATAATGGTACATTTTAACGATGTGTCAAAACGCAGATATAACTCGCAAACCGCATAGCTTTAAAAAAAATTTTACACAATACATGATACATGACAGCATTCGGTGCACGTATACCGATTACCGTACGTGAATGACACAGGTTAAACAAACTCTTTGAAAAATGGCAAGACCAATCCTTTCTTTCGAGAGATACTCTCGTCGAGATTGTCGAACATGTCGGCGAAGAAATGGAGATAGTGCGCCTCTGGAACCGGCGAAACGGAGGGCGAAACGTAAAATCACTCCTTGCACTCCGCCATGTTTACGGTTTTACACAACAATAACGCATATTTCCGTGCATAGAATATAAATTCTGCGAGCAGCGACGTTTCCATCGAGCAACATCCACGCACGCGACACTCGAGAGCGGATGCGACGACCGGGATGGGAAGAGAAAACATTTCAAAATCCGATCAGAAATCGGAATCCCGTGAAGGGACGGTACCATTAGCCAGACGGGATTTGGAGAAAAGGATTTTCTCCAAATCCCCGCCGCTCTATTAATGTCACATCCGCCGTTGTTGAAAGAAGTAGAAAGCGCGGATTTCCATTTTACACAGGGTGTATCAGCGTCAGGTCGATCGCACTCCTGGTCTCTCTCGCCTAAGTGATGATTCTGCAGATACCTGATATCGTGCACTTCGTTTACTCGTTCATCCAGTGGCGGATCCAGAAATTTGTCAAGGACGGGGTGGCCACTAACGCGCCGCAAGAATAATTTTTTCAGGCTTAAATATAAAATATGAAATATTTAAATTACTGTTGGCATATTACATTGAAAAGTACTATGTAATTATATATTACACTTTTTTTTACGACGCTTCTGATGGAAATAAATCGCTGAAATCGTTAAAACTTTTATTAATTTGATAGATTTTATTTATTTCAGCGACTTCAGCGATTTATTTTCATCAGGAGCGCCGTAAAAAGATGAGTATTGTTATTGTTACGCGCAAGATATAAGAGTGGTGCACCACATATATTTAAAAGAGGACACATACGCATATATATATATATGAAAATCGGATGCAGTGTGAATCCAGCATATTCCGTAGATCACCGATCGATAGAATTTGGATATGTTCGACGGGTAGTGGGGGAATCGGGCCTCGCGGAATAACGACACGAGCTCTTCCGATGCACTCTTCTCGAATGACCCGTCGAGTATAATTCGGCTATAAAGCGTAACGAGAAAAACACGTGCTTAGCGTTCCTCGGTGGAAAAAATCCACAAAACGTGGCTCAGGGCTACGGCCCCAAGGCGTTGCCACGTGCGTCGAGCACATTGTGCGTAGTCAGAACCATGGTAGAAATACAAGGGTATGCTCATTCGGTAGACGAATTTAGAAAGCCTTTGCGCAGCAGCCAGCTTACGTCACACATGACGTCACATTCGTACAATCTCGGTTACATTCGGACCACTTCGGCTGATTTAAAATATGGTTATACGTGACATTGTGGAAAAATTCTGTTTAATGTTAATTAATTAATTAATTAATGTAATGTAATTAAATGTAATTTTATTTAATGTTCAATTACATGAATACAACATAATATTAATGCTACTAAATTTATTTAATTTAAAAAATATCAACTTTCCAAGAATGAACAGCATTCATTACGGATGTAAATTACGTATTAATTACTAATTATTTTCTTAATATACAATTTCATTTCTGATTTTATTACAAATTAAAAGTGTTATTAATTAAGTAATTAATAATTACAAGAATGTCCCACTCTGTCACGTGACTCTGTTGAATTTATTATAATTATTTAATTTTATTATTAAGAATTATTGGTTTCCAATATTAATTGCAGTTTAGTTAATATATGTACGAATTGTCATCACAAATTTATACATATCAATCATCATTGCCATAAAATCCTTTCGCTTATCTTAATGTATTGACGCTACCATGATTTACTTCCCTTTTAACCATTTAGATTTGCCGCGTAAAGATGACGTAATGATGACGTCAGCTGGCTGCAATTCTCATTGGTTGTCTGGAGCTATCATGCGCGTGAGCATACCCTTGTCTTTCTACCATGGTCAGAACATTATTAAAAACTGTGATGTGAGGCTACGGCTATTAACAATCTTGTGACTTGTGAGGCGTGATAAAACTATAATAAACGTTGCAACAATTTATCTCCCTGTGACTTTGTGTGGTGACAAAAAACGAAAAAGAACGCTTACGCGAAACCCGGTGCAAGTAAGAAATTGCCTGTGCCGATCCTACAAAACAGTTATGTAGTTGATCTACTTCTTCAGAGGGCGATAGTGTGCGAGGCATTGTGGCGTTCAAGAAGACTAGAACCAGGAGAGTAAACTCGGTCAAATATCGGTAGAGGGGGTAGGCCAAAAAGTGACGGCGGATAACTTTCCCCACTCTTGCGCTTTATTAGTCCTCTCTGTCGCTCTAATAGTCGTTTTCAATTCGTGACTGCGCATGTCAAACAAACCTTGTTTGACATGTGCATTTAATGTGCAGTATAATTTCTTTTTACAACTTACATTCTGTTTAAGATGGTTTAAGAAGATTTTTTTTTAAGTGTGTCCCACGGATGAGGGGAAAACAAAGGTTAAGAACAAGAACTTCTTGGTTATAACCGATGCGCGCATGCGCAAACTTTCATATAATGTGCAATGCCACTGCGCATTGTATGAATAACTGCGGACGTTTTTTGACCTATCCCCACCACGCTAGTTTACTCTCCTGGTTCTAGTCTTCTTGGTGGCGTTGCAGGTCTTAGCTGCGGCGCTCAAGTCTGTTCTTTTTTAGTTTCAGTTAGAGTTTCCTCTTTAGAAGAATCTAGACTGTTAGAGCGTGACAAGCGTCCATGGTATTGCGCGCGTAAAACGTACTATTATCAAAACGTGGCAATAAGTTTGTAAGCACTTTCGTAATTGAGTTTTGTAATAAATCATCTTTAAACTTGAGAGAGATTCAGTGATTAACCTCTCACTGCCGAACAATACGCATTTTCCTGCCTTCTCATTCGGACATCGACGAAACATCGACGCAGTCAGAGTCAGACACGCACGGCGCATTGTTGGGCAACGAGACACGTTAACCCCCACAACTGGTGACTCCGACGTGATCGCGTCGCGTCCGTGCAATCTTTTTTACACAAGATTTTGTCATCGACATGGCCAGTGGCTCAAGCGATCCTCTTTCAGGCGATCAGGCTAGCGGTACGTCGCCGTGTCCATACGATGAAGTGCACACGCTTTCGCGAGTCGGAATTCGACACACGCCTTTTTGGAAAACGAAGCCGTATCTATGGTTTGTGCAGATGGAATCTCAGTTCATTACAGCGGGTATAACGGTAGATGAAACAAAATACCATTATGTGATACAGTGCCTTGATGCCACTTCTCTGATAGAGGTTATTGACATTGTGAATTACCCTCCTATGACAGATAAGTATACCGCTCTTAAAAATAGATTAGTCAATATCTTCGCAGATAGTACCGAAAGAAAACTGCACAAATTATTAAATGTTAACTTAGACGATTGTCATCCGTCACAGTTGCTTCGCCGAATGAGAGACGTTGCGCAAAACGGCGTGTCAGAAGAAGTACTTAAATCCTTATGGTTGCAATGTCTGCCACAACAAATGCAGGCCATTTTAGCACCTACCAAATGTGATCTCGAAGAACTATCGCAGCTTGCAGACCGAATAAGTAATACGGATGTATTACTCAGTGGCAATAATACTGTCGTAACTTTTACACCGACTCAAGCTAGCTCAACGGATTCGCAAATATCTGCGCTGCTAGATAAGATAGAAGAACTAGAAACACGTTTATCACGCAGCAAATCACATACTTCATCGGACCGTCGTCGCAGAAGCCGTTCAAGATCTAAATCGAAGAACCGTCTTTGCTGGTATCACAGACGTTTTGGCAGAAATACTACCAAGTGTGCGCAACCTTGCGCTGGAAAACTAGCAGCCCAGCTATCTCCGGCGCAAGATAATTTGGACACGGCAGAGAGCCGCCTCATAGTTAGAGACCGTTGCTCCGGTATCGAATTCTTGATAGATACGGGAGCGAAGGTCTCGGTTATTCCTATCTCGGAACCAATCAACCAACGTACTTATATGAACGACAGTGTTCTCATCGCTGCCAACGGAACTGCCATCACCATCTATGGACAGAAGACATTAACGCTTAAGTTCGAATTTCGTCGTATTTTTAAATGGTCCTTCATAGTAGCAGACGTTGACACCTTTATTATTGGCTCAGATTTTTTAGGGCATTTTAACTTATTGCCCGACATACGTAATAAGAAATTAATTGACGGGAACATGTCTCTGAAAGTCTCCGCTCGGCTAGCTAGCCGAAACGTCTCAGGCGCTGAGAACACTGTAGCAGATGCATTATCTCGCGGCATCACTATCATGATGCCAACCAGTCTTGATGTGCAAGAAATCGCAGAAGCTCAAGCCTCAGACGAGGAACTACAGCAACTAAAACAGTCTACATCAACCTCTCTGAAGCTCAAAAAGTTTACCTTATCTGAAACGGCATCCATTTACTGTGACACGTCAAAAGAAGAGATAAGACCGTATATTCCAAGACCATTACGCAGACGAGTTTTCGATATAATACATCAAATGTCTCGTTCAAATGGCAGAGCAACTCACCAGCAAATCACACAGAAATTCGTGTGGCCCTCCATGTCTAAGGACATCAAGGAGTGGGCCCTGCTTAGCATGTCAGCAATCAAAAATTCATCGGCACAATCATAACATCATCCACCAATATACCAGTGCCCGACACCCGTTTCGAACATGTCCATATCGACATTGTCGGCCCCTTACCTTCATCTAAAGGTTACAGGTATTTATTAACAATGATTGGCCGATTCACACGTTGGCCAGAAGCTATTCCAATGAAGGACTGCACTGCAGACACGGTAGCGAAGATGTTCTTCACCCACTGGATAGCCAGATTCGGAGCTCCACGCCTAATCACAAGCGATCAAGGTTCGCAATTCGAAGCACAACTGTTCGACGCACTGTCCAAGCTCGTCAGTCCGAAGCATTGTCGAACAACTGTATACCACTTGAAGCTAATGGGATCATCGAGCGATGGCATCGTTCTTTAAAAACTGCATTAATGTGCCATAGTGAAACTCAATGGACGGATACACTGCCAGTAGTACTGCTCGGCCTGAGAACTTGCTTCAAAGAGGATCTAGGTACTTCCGTAACAGAATTAGTTTACGGTACTACACTTAAAGTACCGGGTGAGTTTTTCTCCTCTGAAGAAATGCAGAGCGACCCACGAATCTTCGTCGAAGATTTTTGCGTAATTATGCAAAAGTTACGACCTAGACCTACCTCTCATCATATTAGACCTAAGTTATTTTCCCATAAAGATTTATATAATTGCTCACATGTCTTCTTTAAAGTAGAAGGTAATAGGCGTCCTTTGGACCAACCGTACACCGGACCGCATAAAGTTTTAGAGCGTATCTCAGACAAAGTCTTTGCTATTGATGTTAACGGTAGATGCACCAACGTCACTGTCGACAGACTTAAACTTGCTTATTTAGTAATACAGGACTCAAAAACTACTCCGACTACTGCATGTCCGTTCTCAACTAATATACCAGTGCAAGTGAACCAAAGACTTACTCGGGTCCGGCAACCAAGCGAAAGACGATTAGCTTTAAGATTTAATTCGCGTAATATTAAGTTAAGTAACTAATTAAGAACATATTACTGTTTATTTTGTTTAACGTTTGTCTTTGTTATTTTCATTCTAGTTATTATAATCAGTAATATAACAAATCGTTAAATTTTAATATATGTCTTTCAACATATTATTAAGGCTCCTGAATACCGGCGACGGCCATGTTGGAATTGTGACGTCATAGGCGAGAAAAACACATTAATTTTTCTTGCGTCCCATTTTTTAATAAAGACAATTTGGATAAATTTAAAAGGCGAGATCGCTCAAAAACACTTGTGAAAATTGGCGGAAACTGTCCTTTCCTCCTCTAATAGTCAGTAAATGGTCGTAAAAGGCACGTAAAGTGAGCCTATACTTGGGCAGAATCACACATTTTGACAGCTGATGAAATGAGTGAAATATACGCTTTTACGTATAAAATTTCACGATAACTGCAGTTTCCGCCAATTTTTAGGACTTTCACGAGTACGAGGGAAATCACATTTTCACAAATAAGCAAATATTGACAAAATGGCACGCAAGAAAAAATTTGTCGTCAAAACATCACTTTTTCACGCCTATTAGTTCAGACTTTTACCATGGCGAGGCGCTATACACACACACAAACTTGAACCCATGTCCTGTGCGCTCCCCTTCTACCCGAAAATGAGCACACGGACATGAGCTTGCAATTGTGTGTATAACCAGTAGCGTACTACCAGTTTTGCTAGCCACCGACTGATTCGGTGTCGCTACCCATCAACACGGAGTTCTTGGCTGAGTATTCAGGAGCTTTAAGATCCAATAAGATGCTATAAGCATCAAATGTTGCTAGATAAATATTGTAATGAAGTCACTAGAATTACGCAAATTAAGTATTTAAAATGCAATAATTCGACAGAAGACCAGCGATTGTGAATGATTGAGTAATGCGGCGGTAAAATAGACTAGATGCGCAACAACAAAACATCTTTAATAATTAATCCAGCACGGAATGCGCCTGACATATGGTCTACCTTCCACAAATTTCCCATATACTCCGGGTTTTACTCGTTTGCCGAGTAATTTACTGTGGTATCACCATAACCGTTAAGATACGACGTCTTCATCAGTATCTACCGCCTAACATGAATAACTTGTTTTCCACGCGATATATTACATCAATGTGTACTTTATCAAATTTATGATTTCGTTACATGAAATCTTCGCACAAGAAGCTTATTAACTTTAATGGGAACATATTTTTTATGAAGAAATATATGGCTCTTTAAAACTCACTAAAGTTTCCAATTATTATTTATATACACATAATGCTTTTCTAAATGGATATGTTAAAAATTAATTCTTATTAATATAGAAAAAAATAACTTCCCAAAAATAGTATATATTACATTCATAATTTTATAACTATATCAGGAGACGCGGTAGTGTCTCCGGCCATGTTCAAATTATATTATTTAAAAATCATTATATTGTATTAATAGATTTCTATTGTTCTTTTTATTTTACAAAGTGTATCGAAAAATATCATTTTTGCGAGAGAAATAACAATCTTGATTTCTCATGACGTGTCGGTCCCGTAGTGAATTCTCTTGTCCGATCGTCCGAGTGAAAATTTTCGACACTCGTAAGTCAGTCTATACATATACTGCAGTTGTACCAGCTAAGAAAATCCCGAAGCGATGGTATATGTTGGATATACGAATGTCATCAGCGAAACCCACGGCTGACGGGAACAAAATACAGGCTGTTGAGAAGTTCTTGGCGTGCCTCGAGCGACGGTTTGACACTTTATCGACGATTCTTTCGCGGCGGTTCGACTGTGTAAAATCGCGGACGACGGCGCGGTGCCGTACACAAGATGAAACGATTTCATATTGCCCGTGGTTATTGCGAATCGATTTCTTGCGGCGTAATAACTGCAACCCTTCCAAATGTACGATCACTTGTATTACCGATAAATAAAACGTTATTTTGAAAAAAAAAAAGACCTATAATAGGTACCTATAATTTACTTTTTAATTAAAGCAACTGTGATTCCCCGCATTTTTCAGCTTTTATTCGAATGCGAATAATTTTTATTTTAATGAATCATGTATAAAACAGTTATTCAACTTGTAGAGAAAATATTCGTAAAAATATTGCAGTTCTTTTCTCATACAAGAAGGTCTGTTTCCATAATGCAACCTTTAATGTGTGCCACATGTGAATGCTTCATTAATTAATTATCATCCTCGTATTAATTAATCATCACCATTCATAATGGATTTAGCGCCCGATAACGTAGTCGGCAGTTTGTCACTAGTTCGCGCTTCGAACACGTACGGTATTCGAATGCATTCACAAACATGGATGTCCGATAACATTTCCAGGACATTACGACGTCCACATATACTCGGATCGGAGATATCAGCGATATATTTAAACAGCAGCGTATACGCCAATGACACCCGCAAATTAGTCGTATCAAACAAGATTATGTGCAAAGAATAAAATAGAAAATTTAGGCATCAACCAATCATTCGTTGTGCTTTTTCACGGTCTGGTGAGACGAGCGATGAGCTATGCGGTCCAGCTCGTGAATAGTGAAATTTTCGGTCGAGGCTTTCACCGATGAGTTTGGATATCCCTTTGTGAATACTTAAAACGTAAGTTGCTAATGCTGATAGGCTTACGTTACTGATGGAGAAAGGAAACGTTATCTGTGGCAACAATTAAATTTTAAATCGTTTGCGCAAAAGAGAGATTAAGTGGATTAACAACTCTATAAAGTGCGAATTTTTTAACAATCATTTTCCTGAACCCGCGTTTTCTTTCTCTTTGTTTCTTTCTCACGAACAAGAACTTCAAAGATACGTAAACCAATTATGTGTGTGTGTGTGTGTGATGTATTATGTTTTTTAATCAATAAATTTAATTTGGCAAATCAAAATTAAATACAAAAAATCACCCAGCTCGGTTCTTTAGTTCTTTTAGTTTTGATTTGTTAAATTAAATTTATTGATTAAAATACATTGCGTTTCAATCAGTTTATACATACCTTTTTTGTATCCAATTTTGATTTGTTAATCTTTTGAAATCTATATCTTTTAATTTTAAATTCAAATTGATCAATAATTTAATTAACACAATGTTCTTTTGTTGTTGGAGTTTAATCAGTTGCTAAATATTTTATTTTTTACATAATTAAATTATTTGTAATTTCGTAGATTCGGTAAGTTGAATCTTTTATCTAACGGTGGTAATGCGTATCTTGTTTTATTTTTTGATAGAATACCAATCATCTTACAATCTCTCAGTATAGGTATTTAATTTACAAAATGAATGAATTATTAGTTAGTAACACAAAAAAAAGGAAGATACGTATTGACAAGATTTTTCCTAAAAATAAGTATATAACGATCGATAAAGCTGTCGGTTTTGCTCATTAAAATTTTCACGGTTCATTATATCTTGATTCAACGAATATCCTCATTTGTACCGTTTTAAAATGCGTGTGATTTAAAATGAAACGCACCACGTAGCATTCTCGCTGTCTGCGTTCTCATTACTGACCTCGGTGCGTATATCTATACACAAAATCGCCAGGATTTCTGTCTACTCTGAAAATGGACGACCAGCATTGTTTTGGTCCTCTTGATATCGCATCTGCGTGCAGATATATCACGAAGTTATCAGTTCCCTGTAGAATCCACCACGATCTCGCACATTTGTGGCGCCACTTCCGGTATGGAAAACAAAACGCGGACCGGGCGCCGCGTCGACCGGCAAAACGACGCGATTCACTCGCAACTTTAGCAATAAATCAACAACAGAGATGCGTAAACAATTTCTATCATCTACTCGCCGAGACGAGCGGAGAGATCAATCACATGACGCGCGATGGCGGCGCGATTTAATTATTCGGCCTAGTCGCCGATCGATTGTGTGAAAGATCACATACAATGGTGAGAACTTCAAGCACGTATACATATAGTGATTACTGATTACACAAACTGGATGCTGGATGTTGAGAGAGACTATAAATAAACCTCGATTTTTCACCTACTTATTTACATGCTCTATAAAAAATATGAATGTAGATTTAATATACCATGGGTTTAAAATCTATAATATTAAATCTCCATATAGCATAGAACGTTCCAGTAAAATTGTAGTAACATTGAAAATGTTGCAACAATATTGTTGTAAGCTTTTGTGCTGTATGGGATATTTGTATAATTCTCACTGTATTGATATTGATATAAATACCAACGTAAAGGATTTAATACCATAAGTGTAGAGATTTAACATCACGGCTTAAAACTTATTTTGTTAAATCACCATCAGCACAGTGATTATCTTTAACATTCACGTTAAATCCTCATAGAGTACAAAATATTCCAATAATACTGTAGCAACATTCCATATTAATATAATAACATTATAACGTTTCAGTAATATTGCAGTAATATCAAAAATCTTGCAACAATGTTATGAATCCTGTACTGTATAAGATCTACACTATATACATATTTTTTAGCGTGTAACCTGTTATAATTTTGAATAACCTGCGCTATTCGAATACTTCCAAATTTATGTATTACCATATATATCTCCAAATATTTTATCACGTTTTATATTTCCCTAAAAAATCCTGCAATAAAATATTATAGAAAAAAAAACAAGAGAGGAAGAAAAGAAAGTAAAAAAAAGCTTTGAAACGGGATCGCTGGACTATCGAAGGAAGTGTTGAAAATCCAATGTTGTTAATTGAAAAATTCTCGACATTTCGATGCAATGATTGTAACATAGGAATGTGAAAAATAAATATAGTGATCCCGCGTGGCGAGAGATATGTATTTCCAGTCAGCGCTGCAGTATTCAGAATTACGAGGACGAGACCGTTGGCCTTGCAAGGCAATCGGTCGAATATATGTACATGTAAAAGCGCGTTGTGTGATTCCGCATTTTAAATCATGCCCCCGGCTTTTCAACGACGGCAGCTGCCCCGACCCAACTGCCAATAGCACGGACGTTATGAATCCGGTCAATTTGCCGCGTTTATCCTTTAAATATAGGTGCGCCGTTGATTCCACTCGTTATCCCCGATTTCACGATACTAAGCGAGCTTTTTCCCTGCTGCGAACGTTTTTATGCGAACCTATCGAATAATAAGCGCACAATGACAATAACAATCGCGAACATTAATAATCATCATTCACCCCGCCGATCATTAGCGGCGTACAACGATAAAGTCGATTTTATATTTATTGCGATGTGTGAATTACAAAGCGGGATATTTAATTAATCAAATTTTTTAATATATCAACAATACGGAATTATTTCCATTTTCCGAAGCTTTCGTGGACGTATTTCACGAGTAAAAAATACTATAATAATAAGTCTTTAAAATTTCAATTGAATTAATTACGGGTATCTTCATACGATTGAAACAAATTGGAAAGCTATTATTTTTATCTTTGCCTTCCTCTTTCTCTGCATGTTTCCATCCATGGAAATCGATACCGAATTTATTATCGCCGTGACATACATATTCATCGTGACGGGCGTCACTCAGGATATAGGAAGTAAATCTACTGGAAGTGAAATCGTAACTCTCACGTTGCGTCCGCGGACTTTCTTGATTGATGTTGATGAATTTTGATGCGCCTCATCCATTGGTTTGTTATTGTCGCCGCGCGGTAAAACGAGGAACAACGTCTAAAGGGACAAAGCAAGGGTGGAAAAAGAGCATAGCTGATGAAGGTTCAGCGATATGCAAACGCGAACAGGTCCCAGGAGCATCGGCAACGTGAATATATGGTGCATCTTTTATTAGCGCTATATTACCATTTTGCACGAAATAGGAAATTGCAATCCAATTAATATACAATATTTTAAAAATTCGCAATATTTACTAGTTTCACTTCGGATTCGGGTTTTACTAAAAACAATAGATATAATCATATACAATCCGATAATATATATGAGAGATATTTGATTTCTTGCATATGGGATTTCATAGAAAATTCTTTAGAATGTATATATTATAGTTCCCTTACTTTAGAAGTAACAACTAAAAAAATTAACACTTCTGCAATCATATCTTTACTCCTTTTACGATATCCGTGCTTTTTTTTTACCAACTTAAGTTTTTTTAATGTTTAAGGCTTTCAAAAATGTAAAAAAATTCAGGATTTAATTTTCAACATCTCTATTGAATTATCAAATAGAAACGTTGCAAGATATTTTAAGAAAGAGAACGTAATTCTTTTCTTTATTTCGGAGAAATTTGAGAATGATAAAATTTTGTTTGTACTAAAAAAGACCCAGATTACAAACGAAGATTAAGTTTCCCAGGAAGAAGAAAAAACTGTTTTTCAATTTAATCGGAAATAACTAATTAATCAAATATCATAAAATAAATATTTTTTTTAACTTTATTAAATGTTATTTCATTTTTGTTTCACGATTCTTAAAAAACTTTTGTTGAGCTGTAATGACAATTTTTTAATAATCACCTTTAAATATCACGATTTTAATGATTTGTTAAAACAAAGTTAAGTTTACTTGCTTTTGATGATTGACAGAATAATGTTTACTTAACCTATTCATAATAATTTGAAAACCACGTTTTTCAAGTTATATTACTTTTCAAAATGAGAGAACAATATATTAGTTTCCGCGTGAATTAAAGTTGACAGAAAGCGTCGACAAAGAAAGACAGTACGTGCGTAGAATTAGAAAACAAATATTTTCTTTCTGACTGCGTAAAAGTCGTATCAATTTGCATTTCTAATTAGCAATTAGCATAAAGCTAATTTCTTATTACTTGGCACGAGAAGAGTGGTGTGCATAGCGTTCAATACAGCGTTCATATACAGCAACAAGGCGTTTTTCTGTAATCTCACGTATTTCAATTAAACAAAATTACAAAGTAGACAATATTCGTCGAATTATTTAACGTATCGTACTTGCATTGTTGTATCCCAGCACGTTGTTGGCGTGCCAGGTCCGCTTTAAACGGGTATTTCATAAAAAATAAATAAAATATTTTTAGAGTCGAACAGGGGTTGTTGTACTTTTTGTAGAAACAAATCCTTCAAAGAATAAATGAAAAATATTGCGTGGTTCGCTGAATTGTTGCCATACGTGTACAAGCGCAATGAATTGAAATACTCTTTTGTATCCTAGTTTGGTCACAAAAAGTACAATATGATATATCGGCTTTACGCGAGATTTGCACGTTTAGATACACTCGTATCCTTAACCCAATTTACTCTTGTCATCTCTTTCATTCATTTTAATTTGTTCTACTTTTGATTAAAAGAATAAAAAAGGAACAAAATTACTACAAAGAAGACTGAAAATAGATATTACAGCCATGTTTTTAAGCATTTTGTTCATAAAGAAAATTTGTCTCATAAAAATTTGTCTCCATAAAGAAAATAGGAAATTTTTGTAAAATAACTCTAATAAAGAATAAATATTATACTTCAATTAGATTACTTACCCTCGTAAACCCAGTCCGGTACTCCATTGTAAATAGTTCCAAATACTCCCGTGCTGGTTATTTGATAGTCATTGGCCACCTCTGCCTCTGGTCTATAATAGATGTTATTCTGGTGAACGTAGATCAGGGCGTTGCCTTGAGGTGTCCAAGTTGCAAGTTGTAACGGCGTCGATTCATTCGCCGCCAATATCGTATCTGTTCTGTAAATATAACAATAACGTATTTTGTAATACAGTGAAAACAATAGTTTATATTTTAGATATTTCTCGCTTGCGTGCTCTTTCCTGCAAGAACCTGCAAGGACCACTCGCGGTTTTCGCGTTTTCCGAAAAAAAACTCAACAACTTTTCCGCTTTTTGTATTTCACGTTTTCCGCTGTAAATGAAATTCATCAGTCAGTATCTTTCAAAGGACATTGTGTTTCAAAGATAAATGTCACGGTAAAAATTTTATGAACGCAAAAGTGTTTTTATTATATGCGTGAAATTAGCACCGCCATTTTGAAAAAAAAATAAAATAAAATTTGTGCTGAATTGCGCTAGTTAACTTCACATGTTTTTATTGCTTCAGCAACAGAATTATAGAAAGAAAAAGATAGTAAAATCTAGGAAGGTAAAATAGGATACACATACATAAACACACCATTGTTTTAAATTAAGAAGTAAAAAAAATATTATGAAAAATGATGTCAAGTATTAGCACAGTTAAACATAAAGTATACATCTTATATACATATTTACATTTTTTGATTTCGCTAATGTACTACTCGTTGGACGACATGCCGTGACACACTTTTTACGAAAATTTTTTTCTCTGAATTATTTACGAGACAATAAAGAAAAGTAAGACACGAAAGACGAAACCACAAAAGTGTAAATTAAGTTCATTGAGTGAGTTGCTTCGAAATAAAAATAAAATAAAATAAAATAAATTACAAAATTAAAAATGTTATATATAACATAAAAGATGTACAAGCGTTTTAATTTTTAAAAGAGTGAATTTACGTTGCTTCTGTAGTCTCGCTCACTTATTTCAGTAGAACAAATTCGCTCTTGTAATGAGCTCGGTATTGAAATTCGGATTTATAAAGTTGAGACGTGGATAGAGGACGATATAAACGCCATCGGATCACATTCACGTTATTATTGCTTAGCGTTCGTGACCGGTCGCTGCAACCAACAATGACGTCACTGTGTCTCGCTTGAATAATATCGTAACTCTGTATGATTTTAGGCGGGAACTAGTTTGAAACTGCTGGACAACCCAGAAATGTAGTCCCGCATAACCCTACGGCACCATATTGTCACGGTGGCTTTGCCAGCGAAACGTAATACGGACCACAAATTCTTCATCAAAGATTCGAAATCCACAAACAATAGCGAGGAGATTATTACCGACGAGGGAATGATCAAATAAAACGGTGAATAAGTAATTACTCTGGGAATAATTACGATTGTAATTCAGAGATGCAATTAATATCGAAATGGGTTGACTAACAGCGTATTGCTTCTGTGTTTTGGTAACACTATATAACAAACCATATTATTGATGTCCTTTCAGTACGACAGAAACTATTATAGAATTATATATTATTACTGGTAATAAATTATCTCTTATCATGTTATTATGTATATTAATTAACTTATTTGATATAAAGAAAGTTACGTTATAATAATTAATAGTTCTAATAAAATTTTATCAAATCCCTTTAAACATTATAATACATTTATATATCTTTTATGTTATCTGTAACATTTTTCATTCCGTAATTTATTTGATTTTATTCAATTTTAATTTGTAATTTTATAATTTCGTTTTTTTTGCGTTTTTTTCTATACATTTAGAATTTTCGTAGAATAGAAAGAAATTTAAATATCAAAGATATAGTGTATAGAAGATAATTTTATTCTAATGTTTTTTCTAATGTCCACATTTTACGTTTTCTTTGTAAATTAAGTTTTGATCGGGTAATTTCTACCAAGACTAAAGACTTCGTCGTTCGTTCGCAACTATAGATAGACTCTATTTACAAAGGGCTTGAGAAAAGCCGATTAAGGGAAGTTGATTTTTGCCCTCGCGCCTCGTAAAAATATCATTGTAGATCCAACAATGTAGACAATGTAAATCGACGGAAAACATTCCAACCACTTGTTTATCCGAGTATCAAAGCTGTCTACATTTTATGAATATACATACAATTACAAGAGCATAGTTTGTTTTATTAATTATTTCACATAAAGATTCCAACAATAAAGTTCGATATCTTACTGTTTTAAACGTCGGGTTAAAGACTGCTAACAATAAGGTGTTCTAAGACGTGCGATAGGAATAAATAAAAATGACAATCCGACGCGACGTAGCGTTCTCTTCGCGTGTTAACAATGCTATTGTCTTTTTTCATTATTATTTCGGATAAAGGTTTTATCCATTTCGAATTAAAGTTTCAAAATTGAGATCAGACTCTGATATATGGCAGATTGCCAACTCTGCAACGCGTCCGTTTCCGCATATGGAAAACTATCGGAATCCATTCGCGTACAAACTATTGGCAAATACATTATCGAGAGGAAACGAATGAAGTCACTGAACCGCTATCCCATAGCACAGGTAGATCAATTAAATAATTGTGTGGAAACAATCTTTTTGAAAAACACCAATATCATCTGCCAGTTATTATATATCACAATCTTCTAACTCATTGATTGCTTCTGCAAAATGAAATCGTTAACCAATTTTTTCGTTTAATTGAGCTATTAATCAGCTTATTTGTGGATATCGATGATCCAAAAGTAGAAAGAACTTGAATGAGAATAATGCGTGAATTTTGCTACGTTCTCACGACGTTCTGTATTTTTATGAAAACTTGCTTTTACGAAAATTCCAATCTATAAAAGAACTTCGAACATATCGTGAAACATGTGAGTTTCATCTTACGTCGCCGCAATATGTGTCCACAAATGCATATGTTCTCAGATACGTTTTCCAGATGCATACACACACTTATGTACACATTCGGAAGAAAATAGGAAGAAAATGTTTAAGAGGGATAGGACGAGAGGAGAAACGATAGGATGAAGAAAGAGAGCGTCTTTTCTATAGACAATAAAATCCGGAGCCATTCGGATATAAACCAAAAGCCTGCCGCGCGTTCTGAAATTGATCTTGTGATGGCTCCCGAGATTACAGATGGAACAAACAAATACGTTTACGATTATGTAACCACACGTATAACGTGTGGGAAAAAGATGCTCATGAAAATCGCTTCAAGTTTACGAGTACTCTAAAAATCAATGTTTCTATCGTTTACATGGAAAGAACAATGCATTAACAGCATCAATTTAATTGCATGGGAATAATCTTATTATATTAATTTAATCCATTGTGCTCTCTTGTTTCAATAAAACAAATATTTATTTTATTAATGCTGTTATTAAAAATGAACAAGATTATTTTCATTTATTCCAATTTATTAATTTTTTTTATATATTATTTATTCACATACAAACAAACTATACATTGTAAATTACAAGACAGAAATTCCACGAGATTATGTGTCTGTCCTACAAAAAATAATCAAAGAATTAAAAAACCATATTTTTAAAAAGAAATTGAATTTAAATTTAAAAACAAAATTTTAAAAACTTTCTCGAATACCGATAAAATTCCATGAAAATAAATAAGGGAGTGAAGAAATGGTTTTATAATAAAACAGTAATTCATACGCAATTCGCTCACTTGAACAGTTTGTCTACACTCATCATTTTATTCTCTGAGAATTTTATTACGATCTGGAACAGAGTAATAATAGTTGATCGTAGCACCTTCATAGAAATTGGGATTTCTGTGATGTATGCGTGGTCACATTTTTATATCCATACATTAATTGAAGAATTTTGAGAGAGATGACGGATAAAATAGATGTTTGGCAATGTAACAAGAGAATCTACATCCAATTACGAAGAATGTAAAACGCAAGCGTTTTCTGACTTAAGATACACGTACGTTAATTTTATTTTTTGATTAGGTAGACATACATTATATTAGATCAATTTTTCATTTCGAGACTAATTTTGTAATACTGTTAGGCATACTGATTATGACCTAATGAAAGTCGAAACGTTTATGATTAATTATGTATAATTGCAATAAAAAGTGATCTCAATTGTTACGCGAAAAAGACTTGCATGTGGCTGATATGCTCTCTTTTTATTATTCCGTGAAATCTTTTATTTTCAAAAATAATAATAAACTTCTCTAAACAAAATCTAGGTTTGTTAGATAATAAATATCTTGTAGTAACTATGTTTGAAACAATCCTCGCTTTGGAATACAAGTCGCAAAGCCACGATAAAAATTATATTTATTGTTAGTAGGTATTTGTTCGAAACAGAGGTTCATCGGATTTCAGGATTAAATTATCTGGGATTCACAAGATAAATGTGTTCGCGAATTCTTAAAAAGAAAACTGAACCAAAATGCTACACTGTATCGAACCGTTCGATCGCTTCTATCTACGCGAGAAGAAAGAGCCGGTGGTTCTTTTGGCTGGATTCGCGCAACGATCTGTGGTATTTTTGTCCGCGCGCCGTTCAACCAGCCGCGGAAAATCGATGAATAGCGTAAAGGCGCAACGTCGACCGCCGTGTCGTCGTTGGATAGCTCGTCGTCCCGTCGCGGCAAACTTCTTCCCGAAAAGCCATAAATAAAGGCGCCGGTATTCATGCGGCGTACGAACCGGGTTTATGGCGGGACACAGGACTCGCCCGGCCTGGCCTCGCTTCGCCTCGCTTCGTTTCACCTCGCCTAGCGCTGAATATACAAGCGAGGTAACTCTCACGGCTTATTTACCCGCCCGCTCTACGTCTCGCTCTCGTTCCTTGCTCTTTTGCCTTCGCTCCTTTGCTCGTCCCGGCATGTCGGTGTACATTCTCGTTCTGCCTTTTATCACGACACCGAAAGCCAAAAACGACGGCGAGTTCCCACCCCTCCACCTGAACTGTTCTCCGCGTGTCATTGCCGCCACGTGTAAACCAATCATCGCGAAATTCTGGCGTAAAAAAAATCTTCGCGTTTGGTATACTTTAATTTTAGGGATTTACTGCAAGAATAACTCGATATAACATGCATTTTTAGTAGCATCTCGTACCAGATTACTTTATCCTCGCAAACGTAAAATCGTGCTGCAAAATAATTTTGAAAGTAGCGCTCTCTCTCAACATCTAAAAAAAATAAGTCGGTAAATAAAAATATTAAAATTAGTCGCGTTGTGGTTAACTTTCAGTACTTTCACAAAGTAGAAAATTACTTTTGTGTGGATATGATATAATCTTATAATATCCATTTTTGCTAATGTAGATTAACCCTAATCTTGGTTTATTTACATTTTATCTCTTTCTAGTTTTAAAAATTACAAAGGCTAAGTTAAGCCAAGATTAAAAGTTTCTTTACATTGTAAAAATGAACTCTAAAAGAGATTTTAATTATAAAAAGTAAATGTTAGATTTGTCGTCATCTACTACATTATTTTACAATGATATATATATATATATGTTGTATGCAACAGGAAGTAATCTCTTTTTTAATCCTGAAATGGAACATAAAAGTCTTAATGACCTTAAAACACTTTTATAATTTTTAAATAGTTAAATAATTGGAATAATTTTTTATATTTCATAATCTTACTTTTCACAGTTTTGTTCTATCCAAAATATATTCATGTTAAGTTCAAATGTTATAACTTTTTATGTAATTGAACACTGTAAAACTTCTTCTAAAACTAATAACAAAAAATTTAGTAAGTGTGGATTCATACTTTAGCGTCACAAAAATATGTGTTACGAATGAAAGAACGGTCCACTTGATGGTCCAAAGTTAAACAGCTTTGACCGTAATTTTGTGTTAGAATGGCCATCTGGAAACATCGAGTTCGTGCTTTCGCTGTACACCATTCGACGGATAATTGCCCGAGTTATTTATTGCAATGAGTAATTGGCAATTAAGAATAGTTAACTGCTATAATGTGTGATAAAATAACAAATTTATATAATCATAATAACAATGTGCTCTTTAAGACTCAACAATAAACTACGTCGAATGAACGGATACGCTCCAAATACAAATGCAAACAAGCGTGAATTTCGCAAAGAATTTATTTTGACGCCTGTCCCAGCATTGTTTTTCACGTCTCGAAAAATGTTCGGAGGCGTACGCTCCGCGAGAAAAATCGCTTCTTCATGTCAAAACGCACGCAACGTATGACGTAAGATTACGACGCGACTACTGTGCTCGATATATGTGTCAGAGGCAGGATATATACCATTGCACGTCTTCCTAAGAATACGCGTTTACATTTTCACTCTCGCGCGAAACTATCGTCAGAGATATAGAGGCGATGCAGCGGCCGCACAATGGATTTTATTTATCCGTAAAATTTATCGTAAAATGGACGAATTGACATTTCATTCGTTTATGATAATAGCCTGTATATTTCCCTTGATGTCTGAAAATGCGTAAAATAATTGATAGAAGGACACTCATTTGTTACATTCTACTGCAATAACGACATGACTGTTATAAAATTGTCATGTTTTTATTGCTACAATAAAATAATGCGCAAATTACAAAAATAAACATATTTTTTAAATACACACTTTTATTTTTTTATAATTAGTTATATTACACTAAAAATGCATTTTAAATTAATTATTGCAAAATTTTAATAATTCAAAATATTCAAAACATTTCCTAGAAAATATTGTTTTTTAGGTTGCGTTGTATTGTAGTAAATGAACATAAAATAACATTAATTTTACTGTTATCGATTACACGTAACGCGAATGTCAGTGTCTCTTGTATTCCATAACGTTTGTAATCGTCTTGTGTGTCTTAGAGAAAAAAGAAATAAATAAATATATATATATATATATCTTTCTAAAAATATTAAAAATTTATCAATTAAATAATTATCCTCTGATTTTAGGTCGTATATATATATATGTTTTCATACGTGAAATCACATCAAAATTGAAATTCTTATATTTTCAAAATAATCCTGCAGTATTTCATTCACGGTTTCCATTTTAGAATTTTCCCGAAAACCACCGATGAAACTCAAACGTGACAGCGAAGAGCCTGTATATATCCGCTCGTTTTACAGCGGTTAAACTATGAAACAGCCGCTCTACGTGCATACAAAGATGACGAGCGGTCTTTACAAATCGCGTTTAGAAACGGACTGAAGTTTGATTTGCGCGACTATTTGAGAACGATGATCTCAAGCGCAACGGTAAAGTCCAAATCGTGAGATTCGCCCGTTCGGAGCCGTGTGGGCATCCACATATACATAACGGCAAAATTTCGCGCTCTCTTGACTATAGGACGAGTTCCAGCAGCCTTGTGGTTCCGCGTGGATGGACCTCAAGGCACATCGGTTCCTCTGGAGTAGTGTGAACGACAGGAACCGCTATTTCTGAGGACGATGCTATTCCCGCGAATTTCGAGAAAGTCTTTGCGGTTTCGCGCGATAGTGAGAAATTGGTCTTCGAAATTTTGCGAGTTTTACAGGCGACCTAGTTTTTCGGATGATTTAAGCTCCGGGATAAGTTTGACTAATATACAAAAGAATTGTTCCCATCTCTATAAAGGTCATAACTCATAACACATCGCGAATTTTATCTTCAATTATTATGCTAAATTCTTAATTATGAGAATAAACAATTTTTCATCGATTAAAGAGATATTTAAGTATCTTACGTATTTAGGTGCATATCTCGTTTTATATACATTAAATATTAGAAAATTTAGAACATTTATATATTTACTCATAAATAAATAACAAGAATAAATATGGAGAACAGTAATAATATTTATATCAATATCGATATGTGCACATCAAGCTAACAAGTAAGCAAATATACGTATAAACAGTTAAACATGATGAACAAACGAAATGTACAAATAAATTTAACAAGAAGGGTACTATAAATGGATTGTTAATATTAATTTCTCTATGGCTTCAATTAATATTTGAATCGGAGAATGATATGCTGACGATTCGGCAAAACGAGATATTTATTAAGATATTTATGCCGAAACAATGGAGGTAGCGTGATTCTTGGCATAAGCTCACGCGAATTTTGGGATAGGTATAGAAATTAAGGGAAGTGGAGAGACCCCCTTGAAAAGGTAAGATACGATTTATTCTGTCTTTGCAAGGCCAGCAAATGTCTCGATACCGCGAAAAGTGCAGCCGTGTGGATAAATTCAGGCCTCGGAAGATGGCTTTAATTTTTCTCGCCTGCGGGAAAGTACAGAGAGCGAAATCGCCACGGACGCCAACGGTCGGAAACCGGCGGGCGGCGCAGCGGCGGGCCTGTAATCGTGATATAACCGCTCCTAAATGCTGAGTTAATGATCAAATCCGCGAGGGAAAGTTCTCAGACGCGGAACGAACGGGGTTGGAGAGGCGGGCAAGGTGGTGACGGTAAGACGGCGCGGGATTAAATTCGTGCGCAGTTTGTAATTTGCACGCGGCGCGATGCGGCTTTTCCCCCGACTCTCATCCTCTCTCCCTTCTCAGGGCCGAGATTAAAATGCAAATCCGAACTTGAAATCACGGAATAAATTTAAGATATGATTGTCACAAACGCCGTCGAAACACGGCTCGTTTACTTACAGAGTCTCCAGGTTCACGATCCTGTAATGTGCCAGGTATGTATGACGATACAGCTGAAACAGAAACGAGAGTGACGTTTCATTCGATTGGTTCCAATTAGTAGATTGACATTAATGAAAGATTAACAAATATGCGAAATTCAATCTTTTCAGTATAATATCGCAAGCCAAATATTGTATAGTATGTCCACTTCCAATACATCTTTTAGTGAGATGTATTAATTATGTATGAAGAAAGAATGGTTTTGCTAAAGTATTTAAAAATTTAGCTAAATACAAATCTAAAAATAATTTTGTTTATTATCAAAATCATGTCAGACGCTTAAACTTCACAATACAATGTTTGATTACAATGTTAAAGCTTTCTCCAGCATTGTCATCAATTTCCACATAATAATTATTTTAATACCTCAACAAAATCACATTTTTAGATCTGTATATCTAACTAAATTTTTAAACATAATACCAACAAAACCGTTCTTTCCGTGCACTATTTGTTATCTTTTTTTTCTAGTTTCCACTTTATGTTTATAAAAATTGACTACTATTTTCTTTCATGTTGGAATATTCCCTTATTCTAAAAAATATTAGTGTAACTATAACACCATGTGGTGTTTACATAATTCTCATCATGTTCGTATCTTTTATATCGTCACCACCACCAACATAATTTGAATTTTAAATCTCATGGTATTTATATCAGCATCAGTACGATGAATATAAATATCGCATAGTGTTAAATCCATACTCATATTTTTTTTAGAGTGCTGAAAAATTGCCCCTATTCTTTTTTAAAAGGGCGAGTTTTCAAGCCTTTAAATTTATTCTTTCCGCCACGATGATTGATTTTGAGGACACGCGCCGAATGTTTCCGATAAACCGATAGCGGGAAATCGATCACACACAAACATTTGCGAGGGCAATGACATTCAAGTGATGGAAATTCCTGCTTCTGAATCCGCGGCGTTAAAAATATCCACTTCCGTGCAAGGCATCTGAGTGTGGCCGAGAATACGGGTGACATAAAATACGATAACATGCCACCCGGATTCTATTTCGTTACCGCATTTTGCTCTGGGTTTCCTCGACGGTTTCTAGAGCCATGTGTTGGTGACTATAAAAACCTTTCGCTCATGTTACTCTCGTCATTCACGTGGTACAGATAGAGCGGCAAAAATATAATAAAGTCAGCGCTAATAAAAATACATCCCAGGCTCTGCTTGTATACTTTTCGCACGCATATATGCGAGATCAGATACAAAATAAATATGATAAACGCGCAATACAGTTAAATATGCGATAAAATTAACACATTGGATGAATATTATAATAAGGATGTATCAGTCATCGTCTTAAACCAAAATATTGTTGTGTACGCACAAAAAAATAATACATAATTAAAACGAAAGCGCAATTTATCACATTAATTATATAATAAACATATTATTTTTTAATTCTACATTAATTTATATGACTCTGTATACTTGTATAATATGTTCTTTTATAATTATCAAAATGTTATACAGAAAGAACGTTATATTATACAATTTTGTTTAAATCATTACGGTTGTCACAGTGCAAAGATTGTTATTAATAACAAGAGATAAATATCTTTCAATTTAAGAAAATTTTTTACTTTATTCAAACGTAAATTTTGTTTTAAATATTTTATACTTTACACATATTTGCAACTCATTGATATGAATTGTTAGGACAACTTAGATAAACTTTGATTCATGCAAACGTTTGCAAACGCAATTATAGGTGTCTTTCTTTTTTTATTTTTTTTTGTCATTATAGTGATATATTAAAATTACGGAAGAACGTAGTGAAAGGGGAGAGAAGTCCAGTAAATTTCGACATCCCACTTTTATCGAATATGATTCGATTAGACGTCGAGCTTATGAACTCCGAAGCTATACCGTATACAACCGCGAAATTGCCCGTCTCTTTGAAAGTCATTTTACCGGATCGTATCTCCCATCTTTTACAGTTTCCTTCTCCGTGCATACCCTCTGCCACTAATAATAATCATAGTAATAAAAGCAATGAACGACTAACCGTGCATTTGAAGTTTAAACAACAAGGACGGCAAAACCAATAGTAAAGCGCATGCGAATTCATCGGCGCGGCGCGGCGGGGACTCTAAACCACGATTAGAAGTTTAATGGTCAAACTCCGCGATCGTGCGGCGAATCGTGACTCGCGAAAGTTCCTGGGGAGAAAGCATCTTCTTTTTACTTAGGATACTAATTTTATCAACCTGTAGTTTTTTTCACGCTGAATTTATATGCATTCGAACGTCTACGGATTAAACGTACAAAAGTATATCTTTGCCGATCACAGTAACTAATAACTATCGTCGCGATCAAAATATAATACATTATGTAAACGTTATTTACTTTGAAACTAAGGAACTGATTCGACCACAGAAATGAATTGACTCACATTTTAATAAACGATAGTTAAAATTAATAAAACGTTATTTAAGGGATTACGTCTTTAATATCTAACAGTGTATGAAATAAAAATGACAAAAATATTTGATTAGGTATGTTAAAAGTATACTCTATTAATTTTTGCCGATGTTAATGGATTAATCAAGAATTTTCTATCAAATTAAAATAGTTTTGTTTCTTCTCCAAAGAAAGTAATGCCTAGTTCACACTAGGCGCGATGAGCGATAACCAATAAGAACTCTGCTTTACATCGTCGTGTGAGCTAAAACAAAGCTTTTATTGGATATCGCTCGTCGCCCATCGCATCCAGTATGAACTAGGCATTAATCTTTGAATTTGTATCACTAAGGAAACGTTACGTTCTATTCTAATTGCATTCTACGAATTTTCTTTCCTGACACTTCCACTTCAAAATGCATATACATATATACTATATTATATTTGTTCGAATATAACGCCTTAAATGATCGAGAGACCTAATATTACACACAGATCAACAATATCGCTGTATACACGATGATTAGAGGAACCGTCGCCGGTGTGTTAATTGCCACAAACGGCGGCTGTGTGCTCGCGGCTGGAAATGGTCCAGCCGCGGCGATATTCCCACGGGAACATTTCGGGACTCCGAGAGATCCGGGCGAGCGATAGAGAGCAAACGCGCAACGGCCGTCGAACGGACCGACCATCGACAGTGCCCGGCGATATGGAAGGATTCATGGTGCTCGGCGCGCGCTATTTTGCCTCCATTAACTCTTTCGCGGCGAGCCTATAAATCATGGGCCGTCTGATAAGGGTCGTGCAACGCCATTTTCACGTGTTGCGGCCGCGTCCGCTATCGGCCGTAGAGCTCGTTTCCATCGCATTATTCCCACCTTCAACACTCTGCCGGCGGAGTACACCGCCCTCATTCCTCCACTGACCTCCCTCGACGTTCCAATATTCCGAAGTTCGAGCATGTTGTTTCTTCGCGCGCGAGTAATATGATTCGATACACCGGCATGTAATTTCAGGCTCGTTCGAGGTATTCAGCTCGACTTGCTGCAAATAGGCTCTAAATTAACGATCGTTAACGTACCATCTTTTACGAGAGCAATTAAATAAAGAAATAGTAGTCGTAGAGCATATGTATCTTTTGTAAACTACGATTTTCTGTTTCAACTTCTAGCGTTCTTCTTTATATATTCCTGCTTGAACATCAAATCTAATTGTATAAAAGTGGTGCGCAAAAAGTTCCGATAATTTTGTCAACACAATTCGCAAATAAGTTACTATAGATTTGTGTGTAGCTTGGCTTGAAAAATTGGGCTTTGACAATTGAAAATAGTTGAAAATTTTATAAAGATTGGGAGAACACGATAAGTGACGACAAATTGAGATTTGTCTAGGATATATTACCAACTTGTTGGTACTTCATACAGATTACGATCGAGTAAAGACCCATTCTTTTGCTAAACTGTCCCTCGATAACTTATCGAAGCGACGAATGATCCATTGCAACGGAAAAGTCTATATAGGAAAAAGATTCTTGTATTTTCGATGTAAGAAGTTATGTGATTTTATGTTATCCGTAACAATATTACAGGGATAATATCTAATAAACTGGCCAAAGGCTTTACCCTCGAAAAATAGGTATCGCATGCGAAAATACTATAGTATACGTTACGTAGAGGAGGGGAGAGAGTTATAGGAAATACCATACTGTTTTATTGAAATAACTTAGTAGATATTGAAATAACTTGGTAGATATTCATGTGATCTAACTATCTTTGATATAAGCTTTAGCTATAGAGTGATACTGTTTATACTATAAATAAAAATTTTTCGAGTATATAAAATAAATGTAATTTATATCATATTCAATAAAAAATTGAAGAGAGTAAAAACGTTGCGATTATGGAATAAAAAAAGAGGGAATATGAAATATTATTATATCAATTCTTATTAGGACCACTAAATTTCAAACCGAATAAGACAATGCAATGTCCGATGTCACAACGGTCTAAGCTGGATCACGGATGCTTCTAAATAATTGTGTGTGAATTAATATATACTACGAATGTAATTCTTCGATTGCACGCCGAAATTTTTTCAGGCTTGAAACGCAACACTAATAAACTACGACAGTAATTAATATTAAATTTTAAAGGACCATCAATATAACAACATAACTAATACGAATCGAAGCCTATAACAATCTAGCATTGGATTGTTATAGGCTTCGATTCGTATTAGTTGGTTACACAATCACTCGTAAGTTTTATCATACATCAGAGCGCGCGCGCGCGCGCGTAAGTATTGTATTTTTTAAAGAGAGATTTTACATCCAAAAGCTCTTCTCTCAAGTTGTATTTCGCCATGCTGTAGAGCCGCTGCGTCAGTATTTTTTATAACACATCGTTTGTATGCCGCCAAATTAAGCTGCGCGATAGGAAAATGAAAAATGAATCCCGCGGTGAAAATCGTGTTAGAAATTAATTAATCAAAGTTCGCGTTATGAATCGAAAAATGACGAGCCACGCCCCGCCGCTATTGTCGATACGATTGAAACGTAGGATGGTATAGACAGGCGGCTGATGTGTGTATGTGTGTGTATGTGCGCGCGCGCGGATGTACATAGAAACATTTCTTCAACATTTCTGCAGCGAACTTTTAGAGAATTTTCAGTTCGTTATGCAACATCGTAGACCCAAAATACTTTATAATACATTAAAATTTATAAGTGTTATCATACTACAAGAACGCGAAAAAACTCATATATAATCCATCGATATTTTTTTTCTTTCTACCTCATACATATCGTGTTATAAATATGCACGTGCGCGAGATGGAGTCGTGGAATAAGAGAAATTTACAATTCCAACAGTTCGTTGATTTTGTTGCCTTTGCCCCATATCATGGAGAATTATTAAAAACAGTTTATGAGAACAATTTATTAATCGATTATGTTTCGTTTTATCTTTAATTAATAAATTTTTTTCTTTATTTGGAAAACTATTGAGAAAGATTATCTCATGATTTCGGAGAATGATATTACTCAGACTACTCTCTGCGGGTAATGGCTGGCTGCGTTCAGCAGAAAAAGTAGCTTGGTAATTGTTGTAAAATTCTTTAATGCAGTTCTTGTCCTTATCTCCCCATTGAACCTAAATGCATATAAATCAATTATAAAGAATTTTGTAACAATTACAAAGGTGTTTTTTCAATAGAAAGCAGCCAATGGATTTTAAAGGCATAGTCAATTTTTTGTTGTGTGTGAATTCTATGAAATAAATTTAAATCTGTAAAAAAAATAAGTAAAATACGATAATCTAACTTCTACAATGATAAAAATTCGTTACTAAATCTTTCATAAGTGTGTAAAAATTTTTCAAATCTTTGCAGTGTGGAATAATATAAAATACCATTAATTTTTCAACGAGATGCGAATGTTTCCCAAGTAGTAATACAACCATTAGGATAAACGAAAGTTTATGAAATTCTCTGGCCGAGTAAAGTTGAAAACTTGGAAGATATTCGTGCGCTTTTCACCGGACGATTTTCAGCGGTTGGCTTGGCATGTCCCGTTATATGTATAGAATTGAGAACGCTATATTTCGCGGATGTACGACACCAATGGGAATATGGGAGAGTTTGAAGCAGGATTTAATGTTTCTTTCACGGGTTACAGTTTTCCTGCGCTTGTAGGAGTAATTCCTAACGCAGAATTAATTCCTGCAGCGCCGCGGGACACGCGTACCATTCTACCGGAAGCACGGCGCTCGCTTCGATTCGCGCGGTTTAAGCATGGATAGGCAAGAATAGTTGCGAGAAGAGCCGCATTGTTTGCGCGGATATGCACAAACACGTACGCGCAAGCGAACGATCGTAATCTCTGCAGAGAAGTTTATTTTGCACGCCGCTGACCAGACAGTTTTTCATATCTCCATTTTTCATCCTTAGAAAGGGAAAAGAAAAAAACTTGCGCTTGTGCATAATTTTGACAAAAAATTCTGACGATCGTGCAGTATTCCGGCACTTTTTGAACTCGTGTGTGTTCTACTTTCAGTTTAATGCTTCATCTGTTAAAAGAGACCAGAATTTTTTTTACTCACTAAAAAGATCAAACGATAAATCAGTAGAAATTCGTAAAAATAAAATTTAAAAAACCAAATATTACATTAGTATGATCATTAAATAATTATTGAAAAGTCAAAAAGGACCTTGCACTAATTAAATAAATGGAAAATTGGATATCGGTGAAATGAGTTAGTTTTTACTGTGGCGTATCAAAGGTGTTCTGTGAACAGTTTTACACTTTTGATACCCACAGTTAAAAAATTATCTCTTATTGATCCATGATACTCGCTACATGATAAGCTTTATATGTGAAAATTAACTCATTTCATCAATTCAATTTTCTGCATCCTTTTAAAATTCTATAATCTTTTATATCAAAAATGTAATATTAATTTAAAAAGTAAAAAACGATCAATAATGACCGTTCGGTACTTTTAGTGTTAAGAAACGAAAGCCTAATGAAGTATGTTTTCCTTCAATTAGATAATATGTCTACGAGCGCATTTAATTAATAAGGATATCGATGCACATTGTACGCTTGATGCATTCAGGCTGCTGTAATTCGACCTAAATATGTTATTGCCGATAGCGTAACCGTAACTATATTATGATAACACAACGAACGGTCCACTTGATGGTTCAAAGTTAAGCAGCTTTGATCGTAATTTGTATTAGAATGAGTGACCATCTGGAAACATCGAGTTTCCTATTGATATCGATGCTCGTGCTTTTCGCTGTAATGCACTATTTTACGTAACGGAATTACACTCGACGGATAATTGCCCAAGCCATTTATCGCGATGAATAATCAGCAACAAATAGTTAATTTCTATAATAAACGATAAAGTAACGAATTTACATAACCATATTAACCAATGCGCTCGTATAATACTCAACAATAAATTTACGATAACGCAAGTAAATAAATAACACTACTCGAGTGCAATAAATTATCTAGGAAGAATTTTCCTATTCTTCACTTTTCGCGTATTTTAAAATGCATGAAACAATATTTAATGAATTGTTTATTCGATGGCTAAAAGAACGGAACGCGTTATAGTATTTGTAAAAAAAGATTTATACACGTTAACAATGAATACAGAAACACCACGTAAATTCTGCAAACGCACCCGGATGCACTTTGGTAATGCACCTTGCGATTGTTGATTTCGCGCGTTTTTTCGCCCGTATACTCTTAATTTCCCAGAGGCGAAAACCATTTGCGCTTACTGCAGTTTTCGGTTAGCTGGCCGCGATCCAATACGAGTCTTGAAACGCAAAATCGCTAATGTCACTAAAAACTAAAAGCGTCTCCCACGTAGCGGTCGATTAAACGGACAGATGCTAATTAGGGAACTTCACGCGAAACGAGGCCGTTGTACGGTTCCGTCAGTGGTTTTCGCAGCAATTAATTTTTGGCGCATAACTCACTCGAGTTAATTTCCCGGAAGAATAAAAACATATGCTAACTTTCTCGATTTTATATCACTTAAATACACAAGCCAATAGAATAGCCGATTCTGCATGTGAGGTTGAAATTTTAATGGTACTCTGAAATAACTTCTGATATTATTTAGTTTTCTCAGTCGCTTTTTAACCCGCAATTTCGTCGGAATGTGAGAACGTTTGAATTACTTCGAGATAAATATTACGCATGAAATGTTCTGCCTGGAATTTTTGCAGATTATTATATTTAACGCCTATTATCGTAGCTCGTAAATCAAACAAATCGTTAATGTTAAAAGATGCTTGAAATTTAAATTGATCTTGCAAGTAAACATTTTTTTATTACAATAGCATTTTTCTTTCATGGTAAAGATTTAACTTCCTATAGAAAAAAAATTAATAAGTAAAGTTAATATAACATCTAAGTGATTAGGATGCGTCGTCCAATATTTGGAAAGACAAAGGAGAAAAATCTCTTTACAAACTTTTTTATAGTTACAAATTTGTACGTGTTTCTTCGTTAAATTTATTAGTTACATATTTTCAAAGTATACGTTAAGTACTTACAACACTGCAGAATTTCAATTTGCTTTGTTATTTTCAAAAGGAACAGGAGACAACAAAAAATGGAATTCTTATTCGCCGATTGTCATAACAAAAGTGAAAGTTTTCGCAAGAAATTGTCACATAAAAATTATCAAAATTGCAATCGCAATAAATAGTTTTGATTTTACTGTCGGAGTTCAGATTGCAATCTCAGGCGAATATTTATGCCTACCATTTCGTCTCGAATGGCTGTCCGTCGTAGAGAACCGAGAGCGAATGAAGCACTCTCGCGATACAGGGTCACGTTTCGATTTTCGCCCCGGTGATTCGCCTTATCCGAAAACGAGCGATTTATTCGGAAGAGCCTCTCTTCCTGTGACCCTCCTTCGCTATGTGAATCGACTGCCGAATCGAACTTGTTCGTACGAAATGTGTATTTCGTTCCGTTAAAACCGATCACGCACCGAATCAGAAGTCTTCCTCGGAATCAGACAACGTGATCCGCGGTCTATATTGGACTGGTAATAATTGATAGAACATTGACGAAGAGAGAGATATAAAGGGGCTTTACAATAATTTCGTCAGTCGCCTATCCATACATCGATCTGGTAGCGAATCAAATATTGATTTTGGACAAATTGCAGTACTATTTAATCCATGGTATTATCGATATTGTATAGCCGCATTCTATCTATAGCTATGTGCTCGCATTTCAGAGGTAATTCTTAACATTGCTTAAGAAAATTGTTATTGAATAAGATACAGATTAAGTAAGATAATGACAAAAATAAAAGAAATATACAATTTTTAATGATAAATGTAACATACATATAAATAATAATAATAATATAATTCATGCGCTTTTCCCCAAAAAATATAAGATTTATTTAACACAGCTGCGATTTTCAGCCGTTAATTCCGGACTAATTCCGAGTTAGTTTGAAGAAGTCAAATCTGCAAAAGTGCAATAATATGTATGAATTTTCCGTGCGTCATTCAGTTACTATAGCCGGGATCAGTGCAATTTGCATAAATCGCGACAAATGAAATAATTCATTGCCAAGAGCGAACTTCAGCGCAATGGACGAATTAATTAATTACGCGCGACAGTCATTAAGGAATAAAAATCCTCACTGTGATTTATGTCTCATGAGATAACGCGCATATAAAACTTCGAATTAAATCCGAGATGTAATCGCAGCTTTAAGTCTAAAAGTTCTAAAAACTCATATTTGATATTGGAAAAAATTTCAACCAAACGCACATTATCACAGAGCATAAAACTTTATAATCCCGCAATAGGATCTCAGTTATTCGATGTTCTATATTATAATATAATATTACACATTTTATTTTTTAATTAAATTAAAAATATTAAATTAAAATAATTTTTAAAAAATTGACATTTAATTTCGATAATTATACGCCGCACGATGGTTTAAATAATTAAGATTATCTTGTAACACACAAATATCATCAATATAATAGTGGGAGAGAATTGGAGAATTGCGAACACTAGGTAAGTGATATTATTGTACTCGTAATATATTAGAATAGTAATAGTATATAGTATGTTAGAATAGTAATTTCTCATTTCTTGTATCTGTAAGGAAGAAGGAGAAAAACTTCTTTAGATAAACTTTCTGTGAATACCTAAGGAAAAAGTTAAATAAAAGCCAATATTATTTATCAATTATAGAAATCTTTATTCAAAAATTATTTGGTTTTCAACTGCAACAATTAACATTCATATATTATCAGTATAAATAGAAACAATATAATTTTAACTAAAATGAAGTCCATTCGGCACTCCTCTGCATGCGACAGATAATTCTGAATAGATTTTATTTGTTTAAAATTATAATTTATATTGATAATATATGAATGTTAATTATTCCAGTACAAAATCAAATAATTGGAGTATCTAAAAGATTTTCTCATTTTATTTTAATTATTTTTTAAAAACATGTCTACTTTTTATTGAAATAATTCTTAACCAAAATTCTAAATCGCCATCAAATTTATACTTTTAAATACAATACAAAAAAATTTATAATTTTTTTATAATTAGTTCATTTTATTAAAAAAGATACGTATAATACGTATTTATTAATAATTGGTAAATAATTATCGGCATTATTAAACAATTCTCTTAAGCATTCGCAGATCCCCTATGCTTTCCTATATAGTACGGATTCTATCAACTGCTAATCTTTTAAGTTTTCTTTTTAAACAAAGATTGCAATATTCGAATCATTAATGTTCTCTTAATAGCACCATTCATTTTTCGTAACAGCGTCGCTAATGTTTATTCCGCCTCTCTAACGTCGCATTACATTAACGTACCAAATGGCGCGTTGCATCAAGAAAGGAAAAAGAATGCAGGATTTGAATCGTGAGAACGATGAATACCTATTCGGGCGACGTTTCGATTCCGTCCTGCAAGATTGAGGAAACAACGCGCCGAATGCGCAGTGCGATAGACGGCGAAACGCGCAAGTCCCGTCTGATCAGGATCGACTTTATCCACTGCAAAGCGCCGAATGATGTCCTAGTGGCAGTGAGA
Organism: Cyphomyrmex costatus; assembly: GCF_001594065.2. Taxonomy (NCBI): domain Eukaryota; kingdom Metazoa; phylum Arthropoda; class Insecta; order Hymenoptera; family Formicidae; genus Cyphomyrmex; species Cyphomyrmex costatus. The sequence goes on along the minus strand of NW_017280322.1, from coordinate 3,357,600 downwards.
AAAATCTCAAGGTTCGCCTTTATCGGTGCGGAAAAGCGGTTCCTTCTCGGACGAACGGGCACAACGTACGGCGTCGACGCAAAAGCTCTCGATTCCGCTAAGATGCACATTACGGATAGTGCATACCAACGCGTTCCGAGTACCTCCTGATAAGCGTAAAGCTATTCTTTTTCAGTTTATTATTAACCGCAGCTGTTTTTACTAACCGTATAAAAAGCAAAGATTTGATTCGCGAGGGCCGATTGTAATAAAAATTGACACATAGTAAAAAAATATATTTAATAAACACAAAAAACTAAAAATTTAGCTAGTTAGATATAGTTTGAAAATAAATTTGTTAAACTATCAAAATAATTATAGATAAGTATAGATAATTTTGTTAAAATTATGTCTACACTTTCAAATCTATAATTAAATTTTTTAATTTTTTAGCAAAATAATTCTTTTCATAAGTAACACAGTTTAATGTATTAAAATAATGTTGAAATAATTTAATGTGTTAAAAACTGTACGTAATTAACAAAGAACAGCGGATTTAGTTTTCTGCGATTTAGTTAAAGGTGAAATCTCTAATATACGAGTACATGTATTTTGATAAAAGCAAGTACGGCGATATACGTTGCAGTGTGCAGCGATCCGCGGTTTTGTGCGACAGAGCGGAAGGTACTGTTTGGGAATGTGGCTAAAATTATCATTTAATCAGTTTTGCATGCAGTTAAAGCAGTTAAGATCTCTACGAAAGATCTGCACACGGTAACTCCGCTATGTAATTCCCGAATCAAATGTAAATATGATGTATTCGTCCTATCTATTCTCTCAATGCAATATTTTATCAAGAGGAAGTGGTTATGATTAAAAAATATTGAAATTTGGGTTTAATTAAAATGTTCATTACGAGAAATGTTATACACTTGATATTTGTTGTATTACTAAATGTATCCGAGTTAAAAAAACGGAGTGTTTAATAGAAAACGTTTACAACGTTATCAAATTATTAACAGACGTTTGATGAAAAGTTGGACGAAATGAATAAACGCTGGCCATTTTTTTGTCAGCAGTACATTAATTACTCTGCTGTAAAGCAATTAATGAAGTTAAAAATAAAAACTAGGTCAGATTTATCACATTGAAATAATTGAAAATTTCTCATTTTGTTTTACGTACACGTAAATCGATATTTTCAGCACTAACAATTATCTTTATCTTTATACGCATAAAAATAAATTTACAATAAAGTTAAATTTCATCGCTATATAGATGAAAAATTTTCTAAAATGTGAAATTAGAAAAGATCAATTTTTTTACGGTATTAATCCCGATTAATCGATTATTAAACGTATTGCTTCACTAAAAAATATTTGGTATTTGTGATTGTAATTACATGGTAAAGTAATTATATACGGTTAAAAGCTCCATTAGAACCTTTTAGCATCATTAGAAGCTTTTTATAGATAATTATTACTGCTATGATGTTAGTAATAATAACCTTAAAGTCTACCAATTATGAAAAAATCGTACTATAAAATCACGACAGTTTCAAATATTAATAGAAAAAAATTAAGCATGGATAATAAAGAAAATAAACATTTTTATGTAGCACCATCGAAATTATAGTGGATATAACTATTTTCTTAACATTCACTATTTACGTGGTAATAACAATTAAAAACTGTGGAAAAAAAGAAATAATTACTTTCTCTTTATAAAATTATAACTATAAATATGTAATTAGGATAATGACTATGAATTGTAATTAAATCACAATAATCGCAACCACTTTTTCTCAGTACTTCTTTAAAATTTATTCTTCAATTTAGATACATTTAGGTATGTACAAATTTTCTCCACGTTGGAGCCATGTATTCTCCATCTAATTAGCAAAAAATGTTGTGCATTTTTTTCATTTGTACTAAAAGAATGGTAAGAGTGTATTGTGGGAACACTGTGTTGGAAAATCGTGTCCGGTTTCATAAACACATGGCCAATCCGCACGAGTGAACCGCTGCAACAATGCTCTCCGAGCGTTGCATTAAGAATTGATTCTAATGCACACTGTTCGTGGCAGCCACGTAGATGCATGAGAGGCCATGGATGCCCTGGGTACTTACAGCCCGACACGATTTCCTGCGACTATCGGAAATTTCAACCACGGACACGCCACACTGCTGCAGAACTATATAATGTAAATCAAGAAGCGCTTTTGATGCACATGCACCGATTGCGTTCCAATCGGCATACACTGACCCTTTATTGGTTAATATCCCCGAGCGTTATCGGTCAAACGCATCCCACCGTGATCACAACTTTTCCGATTTGCGAACGCGCGTGGCTTTATGAACGTTGTTATAATTCGCTGATAACGAATCCGAGCGGTAATCCTGCAGAACTGGTTGACGAACGGTTTTAACGAGCATATAAATGCATCCCCTAAAATCATTCGTTAACGAGTCCTTTTAATTTTTTCGTATTTAAGAGAATGCGCAATATGGAAAATAAGTTTCTTAGCGGTAGTCTGCAATTTATATAAACGATTGATCGATCTTACTCTTCTTAAAGAAATTTAACCCTATTTTAATGTTACATTTTTTATTGACTTTTGTTTGTCTAAGAGAATTATTTTTATATAAAGAGTCTATTTTATTATTAAATACGAAAAACCAACCTTAAAAGAACATGACAATCTTTAGCCATGAAAACCTATTTGCTTTCAGTATTCTATCAAGACAGCAATTTATGGACCTTCTAGATTAAACGGCGAGCCAATTTACAAGATAACGTCTAATAACCGTATCTTATATCCCGCTGAGATCAAACAAAGCGATATTTTAACAATAATTTTGACTTTAATAGAATCGATTCTCGTCAGGATATAATGCTGTTGCGGTGAGAATGACCGTAAACTGGTGATGGATAGTAAGTTAACGGTGACTCGTAAACAAGCTTGTTGAGGGTGGAATGCGCTGAAGGGTTGAAACCCGTAAAAACACCGACGCACGTCTTTCTCTTCCGTGAGAATAAGCTCTGCACGGTATAGCGATAAAGAATACTACCCATCTGTAGACACTACGAACTTTTCTTACGCGGAGAAATAATAAAAGGAAGTCGCTAGAAAACTTCTACAGCTGTACATTTCGCGCTGATTGTCATTTCAAGTATATGGCCTGTTTATATTTTTAGGTATACGACATTTTTTCTCCATATAATATTTCTCCATATATTATAATTTCTTCAAACAATTTTGTATTGTATCTTGTGTTAAAAAGTATGATAATAATGAAGATATATGTATACATATAATAAATAATAAAATTATACAGTTGTGATTACGTAACATAAGTATAATGTTCTTATTTTGAATATCGCATTCTATGTATTTCAAATGTATACTTAAAACACTTTTAAATAGTATACTCCGTTTGTCTTTCATATCAAATTGATTTTTATATCAGATACGAGTATATTCGAAACATTTTATATTAAATGTGATTTTATATATTAGATGAACATTTAAAATATTTTTAATAATAGTACACTCCGTTTGTCTTGATTGAAAAAATAATTTCGATAACTATTTAATTTAAAGGATAATCTTTACTGGAATTGAATTTAACGCGCGCGCGTTTGTGAAAATAAACTATATAATTGAAAATCTCTAAAAACTGATTAAATTTATTGAGTGAAGAAGCCTCTTACTTCTATTCGCAACTACTGACTCTTAATAACAATTAACTGACCACAGCGGATGGAGCAAGACTTCTTGAGCGAGGCTATAGAGGAGGAAAGCGTTTACTCGAAAGCAAAAACATGTACCGGCTTGCTTTATAGATTCAAACAAAATATTTGCTCATAAATAAAGCAATATAATAAATAAAATTATAATAATATAAGATTGATAAAGGACTCTTATTATAAACATAAACGAAAAAAGTTAAAAAGACGTTGTAAGAGTCAAAAGAAATAATTTAAAACAACAATTAAAAAAAGAAAAACGCATATATGTAATACATTAAAAATTAACAATATAAAAATATTTGTAATAAAATTCGAAAATGTACATTAAAAAATAACAATATTCAAAAACCTGCTAAAACCTGCTAACGTTTCGACTCGTGGATTGAGTCTTTTTCAAAGCGCAAACATATTCTTAAAGTTAAAATTCTTCGGATTAATTCTGCAAAACCATCTTCATCACAACCAACTATTGTTCTTCTAGCGATTAGTAGATCGTAAGAAAGAAGTCAGCTATAAAAATTATGCAGATATGACACGCTTTAGAATCAAGAAAATTGTACGTTAACAAAAATTGTAACAATATCAAACCTTTGGAGATGGACAACATTATTCAAAGATGTCTAAATCAGTCAGTACACTACGCAATCTATTCGTCAATATGTAATTTTGAACGTCAATATTTTAATTGTTGTTTTAAATTATTTCTTTTGACTCTTACAACGTCTTTTTAACTTTTTTCGTTTAAATAAAATTATCTAACTACTTTCTACAAAGGTAGGAAAATTATTTTTTTCTATATATTTTTTTTCAATAAACTGAATGAATAAATAAACTGAAATGCAACGTTAAATGTGCAAATAAAGCGAAACCAACTAGTTTCTTTCATTCACTTTCCTCTCTTTTTGCAATACGGTATGTTATTATTCACAACAACGCTGCCTTCATTTTTTTTTATAAATGCATTCTTCAGAAGGGTGTTATATAAAGAGTATTTTTATACACGTCTTCTTTACCTTTGTGGTATATAAAGGTATAAAAAAAGGTAAAAGGTACAAATCTTTTTTTTATAAACGCCTACGCTAGTAAGATATTTTTTCCACAGAAAATAAGATTTTTCTGTGAAAACGCGTGATTTTAATATAAAATAAACGCAAATAGACGCTCCATTCTCGATACTTTCGTGCTTGTTGTAAAAATAAACATTCATAATGTAATAGTTGGTAATTACAAGAAAAAATGTTTCGCCTTTTTCGAAACTGATGCGATTCAGCTGTTGAGAAATATCAAGAGCTTAGGAATCTCAGACAGCTATTGCTTCTCTAAAGAGTCCTTTTCTTTTGCTCAAAGCAAACTTGCCTGTTCAGCGAGGCATTGACCTAAAAAAACGTTTACGAAAAAAAAATAAAAGCAACCTTATATATATGGTACATAAGTGTACATACATACTGCTGAAATCGACGAGATGCCTCTCCAGCATTTTATATACACACACACACCACACACATATATATAATATATATAGTATGTGTGTGTATGTACATTTATATATATGTAAACGTGTATGTATGTGTATGTCCTTTTAGGAAAACTGGTAATATGTCAGCCGTATGAAGCCCAGCGGGCCATTTCCCGCTGGACGGAGATGCGCTGAATATAGCGACGAAGTAGATCAGTGCATCAAAGGGCTACAGATTGTGCAACAGCTATCAAGCCGCTTAAGATATATCTAGTTAATCCATCCGATAAACTTGCCAGTAACGTTCGTTAATGGCGATTGCTCGATAGATTCCTTCAAGACTGACACGAAAAGCATGAACGATTTCTAATAAATCGCGGATTAAAGATACAATAATAAATATGTTATTAATTCATTTGCAAATTGTTTCTGTTGCTTTTAATTAATTGTTTTTGTTACTTTGAATTGTTCCTGTTTTGCAGAAATGCAATTATAATTATTCTTGGTACAAAAAGAAAAGATTTGTTCTAATATTGCTCGTGGCGCGTAATAAAAATGTGTATAAAATGGAAATATCAATTATCTAAAGCCGACATATCAAAAGAATTCTATAATTTAGAGTTTGGTAATTAATTTTAAACATTTTATCAAATAAACTGTTCCACCCGATTAATAGTTAAAGAATTATGCAATCGTACAGCTTCAACTGTTATTACCATTGTTATCCTTTCCACTTTATAACTAATGAAGTATCTGTTCAATGATACCGAACGTGTTGTTATGCATATTCTGAATTACCCCAGGCAATTAATTATCATAATCAGCTTTGGTTGCTCTTCCATGTTTGATTCTCTCTCTGTTGTATACAATAACAATGATATTGTAAAGCATAATATACGTAGGTCATGAGATAAGTATCGTGGTTTCTAATATATAAAGACATATTATTTGTAATATTAGACTGTCTCTGTAATATTATATTAGATAATTTATATAAAGAGATCTTGTTTTGTTGATTAAAAAAAATATTATTAAGCAAAACGTCACACAGAGATGTAAAAAAATTAAATTAAAACAGGCCAGCTTATCTAAGTCAATTTCTATCTAAATTTAATTCATTAAATAAAACAATTTTCCGATGTAAATTTCTTCTGTTTAAACTGTATCGGGCAATAAATATATCGAAACAAAAAATAGTTGCCCGTAAATCAAGTGTTTTTTTCGTAATTTTACATTTTCCACATAGTAAAATTAATTTTTTGTAAGCTAAAAGATAAAATAATTTTATTGAGAAAGAAAATTTATTGTTCAAAACGTGCAAAATTCTTAAAATTTAGTATGCACGACAAATAAATATTTTTAAATTTTTGTCCACTTGGAATTGACATTTGGCGTGGTTACTCGTCAGAGCAATAACTTGTTCATAATAACGTTTCGCAAATATAAAGTTTAATGTGCCATGTAACTTGTATTCCGCGTGGAAACATACCAACTTCAAGACCTCATTTTCGCGAAACACAGTATTTCCAGCTTGGTTAACGTTATCTCAAAGTGTCTGTTCCCTTTCTTGTTACAAGGTAACATTTGTCCGAATAACCGTCCGAGAATATCTTCCTTGAATGTCCTATGGGACTTTTACATTGTTGAGTAGGATAGTTATGCTGCTCTATTTCGAGCTGCAAACCCCTTCTATATGTTTGTACTTGCATTACGCTGAACACTTTCGTTATTGTTCAGCGTTATCCAGACACTTTACATTGAAAATGTTTAAAAAATAATAAAGATAAGTATAAGTACTATATAATTAGGAATAAAATTCTTTTCGTTCATTTCTCGTCTAATTTATTTTACATTATTATAAAAAGCTCCCTATGAATTATTAAGAATAAGAATTAAAAGGATGTTGCATTGAAAATACGGATATATCTGAAGAATGCATTTTATCTTGGCTGCCGTTAAAAAGTAGAAAAAAAACTTGTGTGCGTAAAATTGCATAAAAAGATCTGACAATTTGTTTTACGATCAGTTTTGCAGCAAGAGTATTCCTGACGGAATAGAGTTTAAAAGAAGATTGTATCCGAATTATAAAGCTAACGTTTACGCGCCATGGCGCGATGAAAAATGCAGAGGGCTGCAATCGCGCTACTGGATGTTCCAGTGAAATTCGTTGCAGCGTGATGGAATATATCAGGTAGATTGACCTCTCACACGTGACGCATTGTGCCTACCGTCCCTAATCCTTTGACGTGCGTTAAGCCGTGAATTAATTTTTCGTAACGCCGCGCCGCCGTGCCGGGACGGCATTTCGCTCAACTTTGAACGCAGATGACTGGCAATTTTTCAAACGCTCGTCACACCTGGCGACGCCCGCATTGATGGCTGTATGTCCTGCCGTCGCCAAAATTACGCGCCATTTTCCTCGGTTTTCAGTCGACGGATAACCGAGATTTTTTTGACGATCGATAGACGTGAATATTTTTTCCACTAAAAGATCATTTTACCTCTTTTTTTTCTAGGATTATTCTATATTTACCAAAAAACTGGCTTGTTGCATAAAAAAATATGGACTTTCCAAACATAGAGAGAGAACCGTTTAATATGAAGGGACTATTAAAAGCATCATGATAAAAAGTATAAAAAGTATAAAAGTATTGTGACATTTTTGCAAATATTTCTCTGTAAAGCGATAAAATTTTGTATTTACATGTTAGGTATAATTACTAAAAATGTGTAATAATTTGCACATATTATTAAATATGTTAATGTAATTTGTAATGTAAAATAATACTGTAAGTGGCAAATCCTCTTAATTAACTCGAATACTAAAGCGACCAAAGTTAGTTAAGTGTTTCTCCATAAGAAATAAGATCCGCTTTCAAAGATAAAATGGATACGTCGGATGGCTATCTCTACACTGCATCAACGAAACCTGAATCCTATTTACAGAGCGGACTCTAAACAAATCCGAGGGACTAACCAAAGACACGGCCACTGAATATCCGGTGCAGCCGTGCGGTGTGCTTGCATTTCTGCAGTTTACTAACTACGGGAATCTGTACTAGCTTACAAGTACGTTCAAACGGGTGCAATAATAGCATCTGGCGAGAATGCTGTCACCGCCGTCCTGAATTCCGCCCTTTATGAGTTTCACTTTACTTTATCTTTTCCCACGATCGCATTCGATACAGGCACGGTATTCAAGCCTCTTGTGAGTTTGAAAGAACGAACTGATTTCGAGGGAAACACACCGCTCTTAACGTTAAGAAACTATGCTGATAAGCCAGCAACACCACAACGGACTGTATAAGTGTTAAAAATGAAACAAATAAAAAATATTTTATATTTTATATGTAAAGAATATTATATATATATATATATATATATATGCTAAATAAATATTATAACTCCTTTAAAAAGAAAAAAAATTGTTTTCGTTGTTTTTGAAAGATTTTTCAGTTCAATAAAATTTTGACTGCGCCAACGTACTTTGACGTTCTGACGCTTTGGGCGGTTGTTATCACAGCGAAGAGTAAAGCAAAGTTTACAGCCAGCAAGATCAGCAGGCGTGGTAGCGGAATCCCTCTATCCGCTGCCATTACTGCGTCTGTTTATACAGGTCTACTTGTGCGGTTCCCCGCAGGCTAGGCGATCCGCACTATCCTTCCTGTATACAAACTCACACGCAGATGTTTGCAACAAAGCGCCGCGGCCGATGACAATGGTAACATACCGCCTCGTCGGAATTTAGATACGTTAATGACATTGTTCGAATCCCGTGACGAACAATTCGACTGCGGCCGAGCAATCACGGCTCACGAACGCGGGTTTCGTTGTTGCTTTGAGTTAGAGTTAGACGTGTCGTCGATGGGGAAATCTATCATCGGAAGACACGGGAATCACTGACATTCATCGAAGCATTCGTCACTGCAAGGATCGACTGTATTCATCACGATGTTATCGGATTTAAGCACTGATATGAATTTATGGGAATGATAAACGTCTAAAATTAAAAACAATTAGATGGTATTTCATAAAAATGTTATTTTTATGAAATAACGTCTTATTGTCTTTAATTTTAAATATTGTCAGTGTTCCCATAAATTAGCAAATAATTACTCTTGCTAATTTAGCCAAGACAACAAATAATGAACTTACAAGGAAATGAACAATATTTCTTGGAAGTAAAAGATTATTGTCGCAAAAATGTGCAATGTTTATTTGGTTTCTCGTTATTCGTGCCGCTTCGGGGGAGTGTAAATAATAAAAATTTTCTGTCAAATTATTATTTTTTAAAATTACTAAACTCTATTTTTTGAATAATCGCGCACAAGCTGTACGTTTAATGGTGTTGACTTTACAAGAACAATATTTGTCGCATTCCACGCATCAAATCAATGTCAATATTGAGCAATTGGTCTATCGCGTGTCTATCGCTTAAATGGACATAATGGGTGCATATTGGTGACCGGATAATGAGTTATGGTCTCATTGAGAAGCACAGCAATGATCATTACGTCATCAGGTATTGATTCATGATAATATCATCAACGTCAACACTTTGAAACTTCACATACTTAACTATTATATATTTATTCATTGTCGGTTTTATTTCGAAATATTATTTATAAATTGTCATAGCTCTAATAAAGAAACTTATTTAAATATTGAAACTTATTTAAAAACTCAATTTACTACCATTTATATTTATTTTAATAATATTAAATTGTATCGTTTTCCGAGAAATTAATATTTGTATCTATTTAATTAAATACAAAGGTATAACTATAATGTACATATTTTAACTTTTCCTGTTTTTACGCGGAACTATAAAAATAGCCATAATAAAACAATTTTGCATGAAGTATTTTCATAAACTCTTTTTTTTTCAACTAGCGAGATATGATTTATCTGTACTATTTCGGTTAATGAGTCAAATAAAAACTAAGAAGTATAAAACTTCTCTCAATATACTATTTTATCGCATCATTTTTATGTTCCGCACTTGTAGTCACAGAAATGCGATTGAATATTCAAATTCACTATGATTGACTACTCACAACTACGTTGATAAACACGAATGATAAAACCTCGCAAAACGTTGGACATGAGAAGCATCGATTCGACGAGACACAACTGTATAATATATCTATCTCGAAAACAACTATTCCAAGTGACAGAAGGGAATAAGTCAGCACGAAAAAGGGAGACTGTGCAGGCAAAAAAAGGAGAAAGGGAGAAAGACAAAGAACGGAAAACGCATACAATTCAACTGCGGTTTCAACTGCGGCACTTATTGCTCGTGTTATGCGGAACGGAGCGTGAATTTTAGATCGCGAACGAGGACGAGCGACGGAATCGATATCACCTCGAATCGCGTTGACATTTTAATGGGCCACTCCGATCTGGAGTTTCGCACGCGGTTCTTCCTTGGCCGGAAAACGATTCCGGAGAATCCCAAACGCATACTTACTCCGCGCGCATTCTTCATCGGCAGGAAAACGTACCCAAAGGGTTCTCATCGTAATTGATCGGTCGTCTATTTTCCGGTAAGAGTCATTATGCCCAGACCGACCCGACAACCTGGGACTTCAAAGGGCAGCCAATTTCCATTAGCGGCTTTAATTAATTAACGATCGACGACCGTGGTAAATTAATGCGCTTTTACTTATGACGATGAAAAATTGATTTTATTCTTGGTATCGAGATAGGTGGATTAAACGATCGAACGGCGAGAAAATTTGAACCGCGCGAATTTTACTTCGATCTTGCTCGATGACGCATAAATTTCACGTTTGTTACGTCGGTAGTTATTGATGAATACGAACGGTTTATCCAGTTTCGCATTTTCCCGCATGAATGCTCTTCAAAATAATTATAACTGCATGTATTATCGTAATATAAATATAAAATTAAATTGTGAAAAGGGATACGTTTTTATATTGTATTGGTTCTTCATTTAATCAACCATTAAAAAATAGTTTTTATGAGCAAACAGAAAAATTAGAAAAGATAAACTATGCTTCGATATATAACATGTATAAAATATAATTTTTAGTTAATGATTATGGAAAGAATATAATATTTAATTGAATATCGTAGTAAAACTAAAAGAAAAAGTTTTAGTTTCCTTACTATTATACAGGGAATGGAAAGTTACTTTTTAAAAATAACTAGTTACAGTTACTCGTTACCGAGTAAAAAATGTAACTAGTTACAGTTACAGTTATCGCTTTTTAAAAGTAACTCGTTACAGTTACCGTTACTTGAAAAATAACTTTTCGTTACTTTTCCGTTACTTTTTTAAAATCAATTTAAAAATGTATTTTTGCATTTTTTTTTTATATGTAATACTGACAAATATATAGTTTTATTAAAAAAAAAAAAAAACCATGTAGAATGGCTCAAATAATAAATTAAATAATAGTAAAATGAGAAGGGTTACGAGCCAAAAATGAAACAGTTTATTTCCGATAAGAACGACGATGACAATGTAATTAAATGTATAAATATATATTAGAACAATACATAGATAAAACAAGATAAAAACAAACGACGTTTCGACACTTATTGTCATCGTCTTTTAAACTGTTTGGCTTTTTGGGTCATAACCCTTCTCATTTTACTATTATTTAATTTATTTTTTAATTTTTTTTAAACACAATTTTGTAATTCTAAAACCTGTAAAATATGCAGCAAACTGAAATATTTGTATGTCCTATGTATTACATAGAAGATAGAAGTGTAAAATAATTACTGAATCATAACGGCCGAATGTCTAAGGGCTTTCAAGTCTTATTGATAAGCGCTATAAATAGCATGTATCCAATCGAACCGTGTTCAATCGTGTGCAAAGTAACGACAAAAGTAACTGTAAATTTCGTTACCGTTACCCAAAAAATGTAACTCGTTACCGTTACAGTTACCAAAAAAAGAAAGTAACGCAGTTACCAGTAAAGTTACCAAAAAAGTAACTTGTAACTGTAACTTCGTTACAAGTAACGAGTTACTTCCATTCCCTGCTATTATAATTGCATGATAAAATAATTATGGTTACAAGTTCCATTTTTATAGTTATGCAACTCTATAATATTAGTAAAAATAGTTAATAATTTATTGTTCTGTATACAAAAAAGAATAAAGTTTAGTCGTTTTAAGAGAGGATTATATATTCCTTTTGATACATAGACTTATAAATTTGGTATATAGAATTATATATACAATTACTATTATTAATATTATAGCAAGAATAACTATAAAGATGAAGATCCTAATTATAATTATTTATCGTGCAATTATAGTCACAAATGCATTTTCTCTTAGTGTACATTTTATTATGCATAAAAATAAAATTACTTTTAGTGTAATATAATGTACATTCAGCCATACTAAAAATAGTAAAAATTCAATTAATGTAACCACATTTAATAACTTTGCTATAAAATTTACAGCGAAAAAAGACAACGATTACAAGATTGAGAAAAAATTAATTTCCCCACTTGTTTATTCCGATTGCATCGATTCGAAATCAGACTGTAGCAATTGTCGTCGATCTCAGATATGCGCCGAATATTTTCATTACAAATTCGACAAAAATTCGTGCCGTCGAGATTTCATCGCTGTCAAATGCTAGAATAAAGTGTAACGGTCGAATGACAGTCGCGCATCGGAATGGTGACACCACCAGGCATTAAATCTGTACAAACAAATGTCCGCGCTTGCGCGCACGAGAGAGAGAGTAACAATACAGATATGATGGAGTATCGATTGCGATCGCGATCACATAAACGCATGAACATCTCGTTAAAATTGCCGGTGGATCCCGCTATCCGGCCGCGCAGGAGTGTCCAGTAATGCCACAGCTCGATCCATTCTGCACCGTCGCGTCGTGCCCGATTGATGTTGCGATCAACGCGGAACACGTGTACGTAACTACTTTTGTGTGTGTGTGTGTACGTAGCCCCGTCATTTATCGAGATCACAAGCACATACTGTCACGCGGGAGTTCTTTACGATCCCAACAAGGTTTTATTTTCCCGCGGGATCTCGAGCGTTATGCGCGACTCGGATTGTCCATCGAATAAAGTTCGATCAAATCCCGGACCACTGGAAAGATACGTATTGCGTGTATCAAAATTCAGCTATTGACTATTTTTTTGAGGCAACAAATCATTTAAAAAACCGAGATTTTTCTGGTGATATTTACTCAGTGATATTGACCTAAATTTAAGAAAATAGAAAAACGTTGGTGATTTTATAAAAGCGACCTGAAGCCACAACGCTTTTAATCTGCAAAGTTTAATTCATAAATCGCACAAACATTGAGTTTCTCAATCAAAGAAGAGTTCATTAATTTATCTCTATTATATCGAATATCATATGTATTTATTATAATATTTTTATTTTAAAAAAAGTTAATTAAATAATTAATGAAAGAATGTGTTTATCCAATTGCACGATTAGATGGAGCAACAGAGTCTAATTTATTGCGTGAAATGCCGAATAAAATGAAATAAATGAAATAAACATCAAAATATAATGCACGTGTTTTGAATAACAAATTGCAATGACTACAATAAGAGAAAAGTTTTTAGTATTTGTCATTATAATTGTACAATAAATGATTATAGCTTGGAGCTTATTTTTATGGTTGTCATTGTTATAATGCTGATAATAATAGTTATATTTACAGTTTTATGTATTAAAAAAAATATATTCGGGTTATCTTCGAGAACGATTGTAAAAATTATAGTCGTTTTTGACGACAGCCATATATTCTGTTTAATATATTTATTATTATAGAAACAATAACTAACAAAAATAAAGCTCCTAATTATTTGCTTCGCAATTATAGTCACGAATAGATTTTTCTCGCAGTGCACGACAATTTCGTGAATACTGATATATGCCTTCGTATGAATATATGACAGTCATGTAATATGACGAATGCCGCAAGGCACAGTCGTAATCCAAGTAAATGGCTGATGTCAGCTAAAACCACTGTGACAGGTTTCCCTCTGTGTTTAGCGGTTTATCAGCGACGGCCGATAGCGTCAGACGATCAGCATCGATAGATTCAAAGGTATCGCAGTTACGTGTTTGTGTGAGGGGTGTGGTATAAATTAGTCATAAAATTTCCGACAGCTGCTGCGTTCAACGCGCGCGATGTCTGACCCGTACGCCGGCACTACTACTGGTAGTAGTTTCCTGCGGTGCGGGCCAGCCACGTCGCAGTAGCGAGAGTCCGTTATCGGTCATCCGGCAGCGGCAGTAATGGGGGGCCAGTCTATGCCTCGATAGAAAAGAGCTTTCGCATCCGACCGCTTGTTATGATTCGGATATAAATGGAGGCGATTACGCTGGGATCTACAAACTCGTTCGCGTAATTTGCCCTCTACAGCACTTTCACGCATTATTCTGCTCGAACGCGATTCATATCACTTAATCAACGGACCATTTGCGAACTATAGACTATACCTCGCGTAACAATGTCTTCTCTTATTTATGCATTTATTAGGTATATACCTATGAAATGAGAATTTTTTTTTTTAAGAAAAAACACATGTTAATCTTTCCCATCGCGTGTAAACACTCGCTAACACTTTTTTGAGTCACATTTAATACTTCCGCCAATTGTGATTGAGTTTGAGTGGAGTCTTCGTCCAACAATGCTTGCAACACTGTATCTTTAAATTTTTTCAATGGTTTCTGCTTAGTCTTGTCTTTCACAACAAAATCATCAATTTTTATTGAACCAACATTGAAATGGTGCATGTTCGTCGTAAGCTTCTACAAGTATTCGATAAATTTGAGTAGCAATTTTCTTCAAAATGAAGTAATGAATCAAAACCTCCCACAAATGGTCTTTTTTTGAAATTCGACATTTTCAAAGCAGAAAAAGACTATGATATTTACACTTTCACAATTTTCCACATGTATGGTTTTGTAGGTTAGGAATAGCCGAACAAAATGCTATGTCAAATCACCACGTGTAAGAACGTATGTGTAGCGCCACTTGTTAGGAAAATCTACATTTCATAAGTATACACCTAATATACCATCGATATATATACATGTATAATATTAAATGGAGCCTGCACTAAAAGAAAAATTTTTAATATTTGTAACTGTAATTGCATTATATTTTACTAGTGATTATTACCACGTTATAATGTTAAATAAGTATATATGTATAGTTTTATTTACAAATTTTTATTCATAATATATCGCTATGAGTATTTGCATTGAGTAATCGAGTTTTATTCTGTTACAATTTTATTTCTTATTTACATTTATCGGTATATGAAATTGTATACTTGTGCTCTAGATCCGTTTTAGAGTATTACAAAGGTAAACCGCTTCAACAATACATTTACTTCATGATAAATGCGTCAATTGCTTACGGTGCAACGATCTTAGAAGTAGTTGCAACGCTTGTGTGCTACGAATTTTTCATGTCCTAGACAGGAAACAGCTTAATAAGTCTATCTCTCGAACTCTTGAACGAATCTTCAGTAGAAGTGAAGAGTTCTACCAAAGTCTTACTTCTCGTATCACGAGAAGTGCACGTGAATTATAAATTTCTTTGAGGACAGGAATTTCCTTTGTCGAGTAAAGTATCAAAGCCCGAGGCATAATGAACGTTTTAGTCTAGATATGCAGAGTCTCTAAACTCCAGCAAACAAAGAATATATTTGCGTTCCAGATATAATGCACATATAAATTATATGTTCTCTGCTTTCTCCTTAAAATCTAAAATTATACAAAGTGCTTTGAGAGAAAAATGTTTGGGATTTGTTACTATCATTACATGGTAAAGTAATTATGACAAAAAGCTCCATTTTCATAATTATTACTGTTATAACATTAGTAATAATAATTATATTTATAGTTCTATAAAATATATATAATAGTTGAAAATGACTACAAATTATAGTTAAATTATCATAATTGCAGATATTTTTTTCTGTCGTATATAATAACGTTAATATGTTTAAAAAATGAAGTTTATCTTTATAAAATAATACATAGGGTTATAAAATAATATTGAAATATTCGTCATATATATTTTGAACTTTTTGTATTAAAAAAATAAAATTAATATTTCATATTTAAAAAAAATAAAAGAAATAGGATATGCAAATAAAGAAGTGAAACGGAAATTAAATTTTCGAAAAAAACATTCTTCATTTTACGCTAAAAAAATTTACGAAATTTTCATAAATGTTTGTTTATCGGGATTGGAATGCTATTGAATAGAACTTGATGCTGCAAGAATGTAACAACACTCGATCGAACGCGCAGTGCCGGAATTACAGCACGCTAATGTCATCGGTAACTATGTCCAAGTATCGCTAGCATAAATTCTGAATTAGCCGGAGAGCGCGGTATAAATCCCGGATTAGAGCCAGGGCAAGTAGTCCAGGAACTTCGGAGACTTCGTTCGAGGCGAACGAGAGTTGGCGAAAGAAAAATTCGATCGCGGGAACGCGTTCCTTGGGCGTCGGCCAAGAGCGTCGCGACGCGATGGTGAAATTCGAGTAATTCATAATTCTAATCGTCCGACATAATAGATGAGATATTTTCCTTTTTACATCAAATCGAGAAGAATTCAATATTGTTAAACGATATTTAAGAAGAAATACGAGAAAGCATATTCTGACAACGTACATTAAGTTTACAAATTTGCAGTTAGATCATTGTCTGAATAAACTTTATCATTTGCCGTAGTCCATTTAGGTGCTGAACATAAATCCGTTTTCCATACTCGGTTATAATGTCACAATATTGAGAAAAATAACTAAAGATAAAAAAATGACGATTTTGAAGACTTTTATGATGTTGGGTAGTAATATTTTTTTTCTAAATTTTTATGTCATGTAAAAGTATCAATTTTTAACATTTAAATTGTATTTTGTATTATTTCGATTTGACTTTTATCTTGGTAAATATCATCGTGAATAATACGGACGCATTACGATCATAGTAGTTTCACGATCAAGGATAAACTCGCGTCTATTTGAAAATGTATTTTGTCTCTCTGGGGACAAAACACAATGCAACTCCTTTCCCTGTTAACGCTATGTTTGATGTTATCGACGGATTTATCCGTTATCAAAAGATTTTTCAGGCACTTTGAAAAACACTGCATAAAAGGAAAAAGAATGTTGTCCATCTCTTAGTTGTTGATTTGCTACATCCCCCTATCTATTTTTCAGGGTACATATACAGAAGTACGAAAGAATTGCACAACGTAAAACAAAGAAAAATAGGATAAAAAGAGAATTCTCAGGAAGTAAGCTCGATGAGAGCTCACTCTTCTCGGAAATGCAGGCGGAGAAAAGTTTTATCCCGCGTTTTGTGTGTTATAAGATAACCAATATTATTATTCTCAAAAAACTTGTACTAATTAGACAAATAATATTATAAAATAAAAATATATAAAATAACATTAAAAAATTGTATACATATGTATAATATTTATTGTACATAAAACTCATGATTCACATTTTACATGAGTTTTATGTAGTATGTAGATAAGATTGAAAAATTATTAAATTTATGAGAAATATATAGCTTGAAAGATTATAACTCTTATCCTCTCTTTTTTTCAATAAAATTAGATCTATTCTATATATTATCTTCTGTATAAAAATGCGAATAAAATAATATACATAATTAATAATAACATAATTAATGCAATCATTACTTTTATTCTAAGTAATTTCTAACTTTTAAAGAAATTTTTACTAATACGTTTTTGTCAAAAAGAGCAAAACAGAAAATTTTTTTTATACTAACGATTATTATCCTGTTGAAACACTAATGACGCAAAAAGCGCGTCAGTAACATATATTGTAGCTTGCTGGTATCCAACTAAGGGTTCCTCTAATGGTATAAGAAACAGCAAGCTGTTTTCATAATATTCCTTTTGTGTCATCGACGGTCGGGGACTCGTCTGTATGAGGTCCTTTATGCGGTCGTACATGAAGTTCGCAGATGCACCTGATATTGTTATCTTGAAGATAAAGCGTAGTAAAATATTCTTTCACGTCACAAACATCTCATTTAGAATATATATTTTTTGCACGCAATAAAGGAAACATCAAGAAATGTCGCAATCTATACAATCTTTTCATTAAAAAATACATTTTTATCGCCACTGCTCAATTTAACTGAAACAATGTTAACAAATTTAATCCAAGAAAGTGTATTAACTCAAATTTAGTTTATTATTTACCAAGGGTATATATGTGTAATATACAAACGTTATTTACGTAAAACCAACCATACACAGAAATGGATTGACACACATGGAAATACAAATAACAAAATATTATTGAACTCAAGGGATTGGATTACCAATAGCTTTTTTTGATATCTATACAATGTAGTTCTAAAATAAAAAGCTTATTCTGTAACTCCAAAATAAAAACAAACTCAATCTTAACTAATAACTTAGCTACCTGATAATTTTGAAATCAATACTTCATTTTTTATTTTTAAATACCATTAATAAATAATATAACTTTTGTGATGCAAAAATGCAACATGTGTCGCAAAAGTTCCATTCATCAATATGATATAAGATAATCTCACCATATCCTTTTATTTTATACACGGATACGCTGAACAATCGAAACAGCATATTCTATTCACACACGACGAGCAATCGAGGAGAATCATCCTCGTTATCGCGGATAATCTCTTCGATCATAGAAGGTATAAATCCAGCAGATTTGGCAGAAATGCTGTTTAATTAATGGTCAATACACCATGAACGCGATAGGATTATACCATTGGCGTTTGACGTTATAAAGTTGACGCAAGAGATGTAGAGAGACACACAGGAGGATATCGGCAACATCGATATCGACACACGATGCGCGATTTAAAAAAATTAATTGAATACATCGGTTTTACATAAAATGTAAAGTGACACGGTTGATTGCGGATATAATTTCTTCTCTCTAATTTAGAAGAATCCACATTTAATTTTGTAGACAGTAATCAATTGTAAACTTTCATTGATTAGCGAAGAAGAACGACGCGAGTAAAAGGAAGCATGGCGTCAATCAATGTCGAAAATAAATTGTTCCCAATATATCGACACAACACACACGATTTCTTGATAATAATAAATAAAAATTATTTTGTATATACATTAGAATTGCTGTTCTATTTACATGAAATTAGTAGCACTTTTTGTATTATAATACTTTTAAGAATTTCTCAAGAACAATATATTATAGAAAAATTTGTAATATATAATTTGTTTCATAATTTTTTCATTTTGTTGAAAAGTATGGTACGTGTAGTCATCCTGTAGGTTAATCTTGTGATACTAAATGTTATATTTTCTAAGAGAAAATTTATTCGTGTGCGTATACCTTAATTTTAATTAATAAAAGTTACGTAGTGCATTTTGCATAAAAGTCATCCAAGTTATTCAAGCTCGCAAATTTTGCGGATGGAAGAAAGTTTGTAAACATTAATGCAGTTATATTCTTTTATTTTAGGAACAAGACGAAAAAGAGCAAACCAGTGCAACCTTATACCTTGCGTTACTTGGGACTACATGCCGTGGTTCCCCTAAATTTCTAAAATAATACGCGACATCCGCTCGCACGTAAAGCGTAATGCGTTTAATTTATAAAAATGGAGTATACAGAAGATCGCGGGAGAACTCCGCGACATTAATAGTGCATAATTTCACAAGGTATTAAAGATATAGCCTGCACCAGATGCCGCTCCTAATATCCGGAATAGCGGTGCTACGTGGAGAAAAATTCATAAAATGAAATTTTTAACGAAGAAAGATATCAGTAGACGAAAAACTTTTAATTACTTCAAATGAGAAAAATCCCCATTGTGCCCGCTTTCTGTCCTCTATTAGGTACCGCGGTAAGTTTAATCGATACACGCTGCAACGACTATAATTCTACATTTCGAATTGCATTGGGAATTTGTAGGAGACAGTTTACATAATTACGTGAAGAGAATCCAATTAGATCAATTTAATTAGTTCACGCATATCAATCATCATAATATCGCAAATTCGATAAATTTCAATAAACCAAAACTGTTAAATTATTACAAGTTTATTGCTCGACTGTCATAAATTATTGTGAAATTATCACCCACTGAAACGCGGTAAACAATCGTATTGTTTTTTATTTAATTCGCATCAGCGTTAAAATACATCTCGTGCGCAGAGGCTGTAATAATAATCGCATTAAATACTCGTCAGTGAATAATTAAAAGCGTTTACATTTCAAAAAACAAAAATTTTCTAACAGAGGAGAGAGAGAGAGAGAGAGAGAGAGAATATTTTATATTTTCAAATTATAAAAAATATATATATTTGTATTTCACATAATTTAGTTAAATTTAATAACATACGCATATCGAATAGAAGCAGTGACCCATAAAACTAAAGATAACACAAATTGAGTATAATTTGTCATTATGAATTTGACAGTGTAATGACCAGCTTGATTGTCCTATACAGTTACTTTGATAATGCAACAAAATTATTTTCATATCTGTATTTAACTAAATTTTTAGATATTTCAGCAAAATCATTCTTTCCGTGTATCAGTGGTTAGCGATTTTTCTCAATTCTATTTCTCTATAAAGGATCTCATTCTAATTCACTGTGCACGTGCGTCTAATCCACCAAGTTCCATCACGTTACATCGAGGGAACATTGGCGAATCGGTAACGAGGTAAACCGGCGATTTCTCGGGGGGCGATTACCGTACTCGCGCTCGCTTACGGATGGCGCATAGTCCCTCTTCGGAGATCCAGATGGTCCGTCCGGGACATAACTCAGGATTTCGCGTGCGCCGGTAACAGCGACTACTGTGGACCGTTGGAGATCTGAGCGAGGCTATACGCACACGCATACGTCGGCGCATACAAAGGAGCGGATGAAAGGACGACGAGGCGAGAGAGCGGGAGGATAGGGAGAAGGGAGGGGGGGAGGGTGGAGGGGCGAAAGGGAGATATGGTAACGGTAATGTATGCAATTGAACTGACCGGTGTGCACGACGGACGGTTGTTACTCGGTCATGGGCGGTGGCGTTCAGGACGCGGCAATGGTTCCCGTGGTCCAAGTAGCGAACGCATGCAGGGATGAATGGAGAGACAAGGACTATCGCGTACAATTGTAGAATCCCGCGTGGCATAGCCGCGTTGGGTATTATATGGTGTTTAGTTTGCTACAGTGCTCACGCCGTGGTTTAAACTACACACTATCTCTATTTCTCTTTCTTCGTGTTCGCATGATCACGTCGAATTAACTTGGCCGCGCCTCGTTGAACACAGTCCAGACAACACTAATCCATGAAATGGAGCCGGCCGAGCGAATGGACGAAAATTAAAACGCGCATTTTGCCCGTTGGAACGCTGTTTGTGCATGGAATTCGAGCGTGTATTTTAGTATATTTTCCTCCATTTTTATACGCGTTGATCACGATGTTATTACAATAACTGAGACGGTTAATGCGCCATTTAAAATGATGTTTTAAAGAAACTTCGAAAGTAGATTTCGTGTTACTTTACATAACAAGAAAGGGGACCAAGTAGAGATTAACTTTATTTACATCATACAAAAAGCGAGATTGTTTTTTCTATACAATAAATTTCTCGCGCATTTTATTATAACCGCGATCCTCACGCGAAACACGCAGACTTTAAATGCGACCTGAATACCAAAATAATTCGCCAGGTCACTGTAAAACGCGCAGATTTTAAGGTAAATCCTTGAAAAAGTGTACATAAATAAATCCTATGCAAACATTGGCGACAGCAAATTAGCAGCTTAGTCTTGAAATGCAATGCAGACATGCGACGTAGGCCGTTTTAATGTATAAATAGGATTAACATTGTATTATAAACTTTATATTAGAAAGGTATTTAATATAATTTTAAAATTTACTGTATTCCAGAATGCTCTGGTTCATAAGCTTGCTAATAGTTATTTTTTAACTCTGCGATAAAATGTTTTTTCCATTTTCTTTGAGGTAATATTATTGCGTGTTTAATTGTGTGTATATACTGATTGTGAGAGAAACACATTGGATGTTTGTAACTTTGATTGCGTGGTAAAATAATTAAATCTTTAAGGACTTCATTTTTATAATTATCGATGCTATAATGTTGCACTGTAAAAAATAAAATGTTAATTTTAACTTAAAGACGCATGGTGGATTTTTTGAGAACCATATTCTCTTTTTATATATACAGCTATAATATAATTATTATTACTAATATTACAGTGTAGCGATAATTATAAAAATAGAAGTCCTAATTATAATTATTTTATTATGCAGTTACAGCAAATATATAAACTTTTCAAATATATCAATTTTTCTCTCAATAGAGAGATTACGCAAGCTGAAAGGGTTTTATTTGAACGTTGCAAGTGAATACACGTATATTCATTCCGATAATGCTCGAAATATTATTTTAAACGAATCCTGCGTACTGTCGGATTAAACGAACTTTGCACCACTTTGACTACTGCGCGCGACCTGACCTTAATTTCAGCTTATCCGAATGCATTCGCTCGGAATGTGGGCGCACAGTTTCAGAGATCTCAACTCAAGCTCCTTATAATTACTAGTCTTTGGAAGTTTAAGCGGTTTCCTACCGACGTACAGTCAAACCATCTGACGAACGGGTTCACCGAGTGACGAAGAACGGAGGTGGAGGTACAAGCTGGGAGAATGAAATGTTTATCGTAGTCATTCCGTTCGGCAATACGATTAACTTCCGGATCCTAGCTTGTTTTCCGTGATTACCTCACGCAGTTCTATATTTGCTCTCTCGAGAACTTCATTCGCGCTTACATATAACATAAAGCAAATCTTATTCTGATACAACATACCTACTCATATTCTTAAATCTGTATCTCTCTAGCTAAATTTTTAGATACTCCAGTTACATTCATATACACTCGTATAGAAAATCGTTCTTTTTATATGTTTGTAAAAATTGTCAATATTAAAATTGAATGATTTATTTCGTAAGAAAAAAGATAGTGTAAAACATTTTCAGAATACGTTTTAGTTCATTGTCTAATTTTCTTTTTTCGACATTGAGACACTTGTTGAATCGAATCATCAATTAACTTGCAATTTGTTAGAAAAGAGAAAATTGTTATTATATATGCAAAAAAAAAACGTCCTTTCGTTAATATTAATATCAAAGTTCACAGTCTATCGTTGAGTTTATTACCTAGGCATCAGACATGCAAAGTCAGAAATTGCCTATTCGTAAGGTTGAGTCGGGGACAATTACATTGCGCTGCTGTAATCCTCATTTGCATGCATATGTTTTGGAGGAAAGCTGCGTCGTCAGCATAGTAATTATCGTCACGTCATCAAAGATTCGCAGATTCGTAATTTTAATTAAGTAATATATCATGGCGCCCGCGTTTTGTCGCGCAACTACATTTTTCTACTTGACACTAACGTGACGATAATGCACGCGCGGCGCTTTCCATTATCCCATTTCGTCAAAAATTTAAAAGCAACACTCACCTTCTGGTAGTTGAGAGCGAGCAATAGATATTTCCTATCGGCAGATAAATGGTGATCAAAACTCGACAGCAAATCCTGAAAAAGCAAATACCAAATTATTAAGAAACAAACGTTGCCTTAACGCTTTGATAAAGCTTAAATCTAAAGCTAAAGGCTTAGGACGCTCGCACGAAATATTAGAGATCGGGGTTCGACTCCCGATGTAATATTTTCTGCAGTAAATACTTATTTACATTTTTCTGATATATTAAGATCTCTTTAATAGATACATACAGAGCATCAAAATTTAATTGACATTTTATGTAGCTTTTATTGCTTATTGGTTGTGCGTTCACATGTACGGTCCTACGAGATTTAATATTCAATATATTATTATAAATTTATTATTAAATTTATAAATGTATAATTTATGCACTAACAATTGCAGAAACTTTTATAGGCGATTTAATAATTTAATTTTAAAAAAACGTTAAAAATACGCAACATTTGGCTCTAAAGAGATAACGTCAAATTCAAACCGCATTTAAATTTAATGCAGCCTCGTCGAAGCAACTAAGGATTAAAATAAACGCAATTATTGCTCATTAAAAATAACTACGCTACAGCAGCTTTAGCTGCTATCTTTACAGGCCAACGTTACGCGACAAAAAAAAAAAAGATGCAAGTAACTATATAGTTCCAGTAATAAGGAGAACGTAAAAGTACGAAAATTTCTTGTTCTCGCGTGTCAAGCCGCAGTAATCAGCACCGAAAAACGCGAGGTCGCGCTTACCCGACGCGGTGCAAATCGCAGACAAAGGTTGTCGCTTATATTGCGCTTATAAAACGAGTCGTTAGCGAGACGAACATGGAATAGACTACAAATGCGAGACGACGGCCGCGTCAAAAGTGGCTTTGTGCTGCCGCGACGATCCGGAACGGTTTGTCGAAATCACGGCGAGTAAATCACGATCACGTGCGCGATACGGACCACCGGGGCTGTTGAATGAGCTACGACGACCCGACTAATGGAATGACCATCGTTAAGCGAAGTCGCGCGTTCGAATGAGACAATCGTTTCGAGTTGCTCGGCGGACGATCAGACTAGCAATCATTCCACTTACCCGTCGCAATCGTAATACAGTAACTGGTAGCCGACAACTGCCATTATTACTTTAATATGGTAAGTTTATTCGCGTGATAAATGAGGGCCTAGCAAATCGCGTCTTTATGTATTTTCATGCCATTGTTGCCTGGATACATACAAATATACATTGAAATTCAGACTTTAAGCGGTCGCTACAATTTTTCTATAAAAAAAAAAACAGCTTGTTCATGTGATAAAACCAAAATATAGAATAAGAAATTCTTTTTAACTTATTCTTTTTAAGAATGTATTATATTCTTAAAAATATACATGTTCTTTAATAACAATAATAAAAGGAAGATATGTCAATAAAGAACATATAATTACACAGATTACAAATTCAAATTAATTTATTAATTCTTAAATATCAATTGATGCGGTCCTCATTAAGTTTGGTTATTTTAACTATAATAATTTCATGCACACACTTATATCTTCAATAAATTTTTGAGAATAAAAAAAGACAAACAAATATGATATTGGCATACAGATAAATTGACGCTGACAGTTTTATCATGTTACGTGATAAAAGTTCTGATTCTATTAGCAACTTTCTGAACTAATATTAAAGTATTCTACTGGGACAGCTTGACACGTACCTAATAAACTTGTTACTCTTAACATGTAAAATTTTCATACGGGATGTGAAATAAAAAAACAACTTTAAACTACCATACAAAAAAGTTTGTACTTTTTTAATGAAAAAAAAAACTGCTGCAGATAAAACTTTGTTATCACATTTTTTTTTAAATAATCAATATCATAAGTATAATAAATATTAGAGAAATACACTTATTTTTTTTAATATGAAAATTTTTTCACATTGACGTAAAAGAACGAAATTTTACAGTTTGTCGAAAAATGTTAAATACTCTGCTTATTGTTAGTATAAGAGAAAGTTCTGAATTCTCAAAGGCAGTTTTTGAATAACTGCATCGGTGAACCTCCTATATATCATATAATTCACTTGGAATGCACTTGCATCGAAACAGCGAGTAGGTTCGCCGAATGCAATTGTCCAAATATACTCACTCAAAGACCACCCTTGAGATATGTATACACACACAATACCTGCGCGTGTGTGTGTACGTATATGTATGGGTGTATACACACACACATACACACACATATATATATATATATATACATACGGAAGTAAAGGTACATGGGTCATAAACTTCGTAATAGCTTTCAGGCTAATAAGGAATAGGTACGCTCCGATAAGGCTGCTCTCCATTGGTATTGTAAGAAGGACTTGCGCGGAAACAGTACCGTAAGATTTCAAGTAATACACCAAATACGGAAGACTTCATTTAACTTGAGAGAGGTAAGAAAGGACGCAAGTTCGGCGGTAAAAATAAGGTTCCAAAATGTCGCACCGGTTAGCCGTTGCAATTCCTTTTTAGCACTTCTTCCAGCCGCTTGCCTAATTGAAAGAATCAGTTTATCATCCCCGTCTTGCTGATTACGGCGATGACACCTGATTCATATTCGAAAATATGGAGAGACTGCTTATCCTTTATTTATGACAGTTGAAGAAGAATACACGGAATAAAATGGATATTTTCTTTGTCAGAATAAGATATATCCATTATTTAAATAAGAATATTAAATATAATCGCTCTACAATACTATTATTATTACAATGCAAAAAGTAATATAACTATTCAACAATTTCTTTTGTCTTATATAAACGGAAAGAACGGAAAGAAACGGTTTACTGAAGTATTTTAAAAAATAATATTCTGAAGTTAAATATTATATTTGATCTATTTTTGCGGTTTTCTCCAAAACAAAGAAAAAACGAGTATATCTCTAAACGATTTTTTTCTCAGTTTATCGATTTCCTACACGCTCCCGAAGTTTGGCCGTTTAAATTCAAGACATCCTATACCATATAAATGAAAATAATTATATAGAACACTCTAACTGATTATTAGAATGTTTTTTTGTAGCATTGTCATTTTAATTGTCCAACAAAATTATTTTTTTTCTATATCTCTAGCTAAATTTTTAAATATTTTAATAAAACCATTCTTTCCGCGAATAAAAGTCTTTCTTAAATTTTAAATGGTTAAAAAAGTATTTACCTCTATACCAAATTATCAATAAACAAACAGTACAAAATTAAATTCAAGTAATAACGTAATACATTAGAAGTGTATGACAAATAATTTCACGTAACAATACATTTTGTAAATATGCATCACTTAGACTTTCTTCCGAGGAGACATTTCGCAATGTTAAATTTCGCTGAGGTAGGCATTGTATTACAGATGTCGTAATGAATCATTTTACAACAGTAGCCAGCTGGATATCTATAACGCGCGTACGAATGAGAATCGTCGACGATAGATTGCATGCGTCAGAACGTGAAAGATAACAAGCAATTACCGTTCCAGCGATCTCTTCGGCGGCGGTGTCGCGGAAATAACGACGATCACGGGCGCGTGGTTTGTCCGCTGCATACTCGACATTGCGCATTACATTACGTCTCTCGTTCCCCTCTGTATCGTGAAATAATTTCAGCCTCTCTTTCCGATTTCGCCCGTTTCGCTGCTTTCGCATTCGATCCGCCACGCGGCTTCCGCTTTTACATATATATACGCACCCTCGTTCCAGGATTCGCAGTAGACAGGGTGATTTAATTGATTATAGGCAGGAATATGAATTAGAGCGGGAAAGAGAAAATCAGAGGAGAATGGCGGAGGTAGAGACGAAGTATGGAACACGTATGTGGGTATATAGTGCTTTCGTTGCACGATGTATTTCGGTCGTTATCTGCGATTTCGGAAGTGAGGCACGATGGCGAACAATTAATTCATACCAACTGTTCATATAGCAATTTCTATTTAATCGCACGCACGTTAATGCGACAATAATTGTGCATACGTTAATGCGGGCGTATGCGCAAAAATATTTGCGTATGTGCACCTTCTAAACTGGCTCGTACTGGGAGTACACATTCTACGATAATTGATTACCTCTGATAACGCGGTGACACATTTCATATTTTATGTTATTATGCTAATTGTATATTGATGTGTGTAATTAACATTGTATATTGTTTTCTTTGTTTAATTAATACCTATAATTAATATTTTGTTTACGCTTCAGCATACATCCAATATAAATTTTAATTTAATATCATTACTGTTTCATTTGTAACTTATATGTCAATATTACGGTTATTAGCACAGAGGAAGATAAGCGGAATATGATAACTCGAGTAAAATAACTGATAATTCCGAGATTCATTATGGGCAGAAATTCTCGAACGAGCGTTTCTAAATTTTATGCAAACTGCAAAGTCCGCCACAAGAACTTTCATATAACGTGCAGAAGTTTAAGGAAACTTACGGGATTGCTGGAGTCCAACAGTATCTTGGATGTGGCCGAGCTGACATTGTAGATCAACAAATTGCCTATCTCGTCTCGGTAGAGAATCTCATCTCCTGCAACAAAAAGGTACACCAGTGAAATTGAATTTTAAATTAATACACCCGCACAGCACGTAATGTCCTTATCGTACGTTTTGTTATTTCGCGGATTGTATTGCATCGCTGCGATTAAACCCACGCATTAAGTACCTTTTCTCGCGCAAAATCTCTTTTCATCACGGATTATAATAAAGTTTCCCGCGTGCTTTTGCGTTTGTCCCGGAGTATTAAAAAAACCAATCAATTACTATCTCGCATTATAAGATTCATATTTATTTATAGAAAGTTGGAATTGTGTATAATATAGCTGTTTCGTTGTGAATTGCAAACAATCGCTTTTAAATACGTCGAAAGCATCTAACGTAAGCGTGTATCACAATTGCAACTCCGACTAATCTGATTAATAATTACAAGACTATAAACAATTTTTGGAGAACAACTCAAAGAGTAGGTATCTCTTATGTATATAATATGTATCAAAGTCTCGGAACGGCTTATTATCTCAGAAAATATTGATTTATTGGAAAAATGTTTCAAACAAAAGTTGCAAAACTTTAAAAAGATTTATTTACTGATCCTATCAGTGTGACCTTAGGTGGTGTTTCCAATGTCAGATCAAAGTAACATTGATTTATTTAAATGGAACACCTACTTTTGATTTTAGAATCTAATAGCTGAGTGTGGAGAAGCTTTCCTAAACGCTATAATAAAATATTTTTTCATTAAATACTTTTTGAGTTATGATGCTTGAAAGGTACAGTATCGCCGGCATTACCCAAGGTCAAACTAATAATATCAGTAAATAGATCTTTTTAAACTCTGTATAACTTTTGTTTAAAACATTTTTCCAATAAACCAATACTTTCTAAAATAATTAGTCGTTCCTGGACTTTTGACACGCACTGTATACTTTCCATGATTTGAGTTGCTCTTTAAAAAAGTTTTTACGATCCTGTGCAATATCAGTCAATCAAAATATTTAATAAAAAATATAAATAAACATCACTTTTCTTGTCTTTTTTCATCTTTTACAAATTTTATAATATAAAAAATCCCTTACTGCTTCAAAGATTTTTTTT
Organism: Cyphomyrmex costatus; assembly: GCF_001594065.2. Lineage (NCBI taxonomy): Eukaryota > Metazoa > Arthropoda > Insecta > Hymenoptera > Formicidae > Cyphomyrmex > Cyphomyrmex costatus. Next base: position 3,328,222 of record NW_017280322.1, on the reverse strand, counting down.
TTATTTATTTTTCGGTAACTACGATTTCTGGAAATGGTCGTATATAACACTGTTCTCCATTAGACCGTGCAATGAAGGAACTCGTTCGGGAAAGATGATTGATTAATTTGCTTCCACATCGTTCGTCTGCCTTTGTGCACTCTTCCCGCGAGAAAAGGCAGACGTGTAGTTTCCTCCAAAAACGATAGAAGCTGAAGGGAGAGAGATGTAGAAAGAGAAAGAGAGAAAAGGAAGGAAAAAGAAGGAACGAGTAAATTTCGGAGACAAGAGCTCGTCCTTCTCGAAAATCGATTTTCGCGAACCGACAGTATGCCGTTTCATCAATCTTAGCAAGACTGGCACCGTAAAAATCCTCGGAATAAGAAGCGTTGAGTTAGATCGCGATAGACCATGAATAAGAAATATTTTTATCGTTATCGAGAAGGCATAAAAACAGAGAAAGAGATAAGGAAAAAGACAAGAGACAGGAAAGGAAGCAAGAAAAAGGCCAAAAAGTAAAAAAAAAAGTAGAAAAATGGTGGTAAATGCACAATGGACAAAAGTTGGAGAAAAAAAAAAATCGCAAAAATAACATATCTCGCGAAAATTTATCTTGCAAAGCAAAAAAAAATGGTTTGGAATGTCTCATTACGAATGAATTTAAATGTTATAATAATAAATGATCGTTTATAAAATGCATTCCTTCAGCCCCGTTTTTTTCGATTAAAAATATTTTATTGTGTTCGTACACAGAAAGTCACTTTGTATACGTCTCACAATTATACTTGCACAATTATTATAATATTTGTCTAAACATGCGAATTAAAAATCTGATGTGGAAATATAAGTGTGTGCTGATAATTAAAAAAAATAAAACAATTTAACATTTCTTTACAATTTAAACAAAAACACCCTTTAATCGGTCTATATGTTGCAGTATGAACTTCATTTCACTCAGTCATTATTTTGTAGACAAAGGTTCATTCTTTTCAACAGTACAATTTATTTAGCAAAAAGCTTTTATTTTCTTATTGAAAATCGACAAAGAAAACGAAAGTGTCGAATTAGCCCCGGTCTCCCCTAATATTTCAAGAGAACAAAAAAAGTATTGCTAAAAAATTGATGCATTTAACAATAAAAAAGTGCAGTTATAAAATAGATGTAATCATGTATATCAAATTATTTATTGAAATACAATATAATTATATTATACCAAATTTTCATAATGAGCAATATATTTAGAAAATAATGATAGATAACCATTAGCCTCATAGATAATAAAAGAGCTCGATTTTAGAGTATCATTTTCTAATTTGTAAAATTATCATTTTAATAAATTAAAAAATAAAATTTTTAATATGTGCGTGTGTGATATTGCAAAATTTTACTAAAATAAACCAAACATATTATCATTTTAATTCATTTAAAAACAGTGTATACATATGTAATATTTATATGTTTAATATTATGGATATCACGAACAATTTTAGTTATAAAAAAAATGCGCCATGAAATCTCTAATAATTATACATACATATGCATAAGATTTACACATATTTTCCATTCATAATATTTACTTCGGTTTTATCTTTTTTTACTAAATGTGCGTAAAACATTGATTTTGGCTTTTAAGCGTAATTGAATTCAGCTCTGTTGTTAGGTAACTGCACTAAATATTCTATACTACATAGCCATTTTCAATTTCTTGTGCAAGGTACTATATAAAATAAAATCGCTTTGTTGTCCAATTAAATTAATAATGATGGATTAATAAATGCTGAACATGTAACTCTATTGGTCATTGCGTACTGCCGTAATAAAATTATAAATGAATTCTGTTTTGTCGCACCAACAGCACACAATAGATTTTCGTAAATGATTTTGCGCCAACGAAAATTGATATATAAATTAAATATTTTTAATCAGAGCTTACATTCTATTCCTACTTATCATATTGGTTATGTAATAAAATGGTTAAAAAAGTAAATAATAATCATTATAAATAAATGTCGTCAATTAGATTTTAAGTATTTAATCACAATAAATATTTTTCATGATTTAAAATTATATAAAAATCTCATCAAACTAATAACTTATTTAAATATTAATTAAAATTCTTGTTTTCTTATTGTAAAAAAATTAATTAAAATTCTTGTGATAATATCTAATATTTACGAGTAATCAATTTTTTTCCAAATTTAATTTAATATTTCTAAATAAAATTATAATTTGAATCGAAACATAAAATTTGAATAATAAAATAATTTCATTTAATTCATAAAATATAACGAAAACTAAAAATAATAATAATTTCCATTGTTAACTTGTTGACTGTTTAACAATTACGATAAAATCTTACGATTACGACACCTTCATATTATTTGCTTCCTGATAAAACAGTGGTATGCGGAAAGTGATGTACATTTAGGTGAACATAACAGCGAAGATTCGACCGATTTCTCACGACGGATTACACATTAACGAGACACCATCGCATCTCATGCGGGATTGTATCTCACAATGAGATATTCGCCATTACGGCGACGTCGTCCGGGGTGGTTGGAATAGACTCGACATCGTCTTTTGGGATTTCGTAGTGACGGCGATAGGAACGGGGAGGAACACGACGTTTACGATTTACCACTACTGACTACGTATATCTCGCAAGAAATAGGCCGAAACGAAAAATGCAAACGAAGCGTGAATTTTATAGGTTGGCTTCCGCGACCATCAGGCGAAAATATCATGCGCCACGATTTAAATTTAAACTTTTTTTTCACAATGGATCGCAGCATTTAACGTTTAGAATTATCGATTAATCCAATAACTATAAGTGATTCTGTTTGAAATTCGCTAAAAAACTTTTTTATCTTGACGCAATTGATATTTACCGCAAATATTGTATATTAAAATTTCAGCTAAACACTATACGTATTATTTTGATGCAAAAATTCACATATTAAATTATTAATTTATCAGAAACTGCAAAGAAGCTCAGCGTCTGTATTGTGAAACACACGGAATTCATTCTTAATAATTTTTTTAAGTAAATTACAAATTTTAAAAATATTATCTCGCAAACAAAGTGTTTATATTTTTAAAAAATTCTGGATTTATGTTTATACAATTTTTTTTTATTTTACGGACAGTAGAATACGATACTAAAGTTTGGCCACTTATTTCTGGACCACCCTGTATATACATACATACACTCACGCGCGTGCACGTGAAATAAAAACATGTACTTGATAGGGAATAAATATATTTATGTGACCTTTAATTAAAATTTTTTAATTCTTCACAAAACAAGCCAAATATTGTTTAAAAAAGTTATTTTTAGACATTAAACTTCAATTGTCTTGGAAATTTGACTTGCTAAAATTGCTTTACTTGCGGCATCGTTTTCAGCATTTAAAAATCTATAACAAAATGCCTAGTTCAGTTCAAAGTTATATTTTACTGTAAACTAGTGTAACTTTTTTTATAAAATCCAAATCGTTCATTGAAGTATATTATATAAAATGTAAGCATTTTCGTACTTAAGTTGAGTAGTAATTACAAGAAATACCTAAACATTTTTAAATTAAATTCATAAGCTATTTCTACAAATGCAAATTAATATTTCTGGCGGCTGCAATTAGGATTCACCCGAGTAGACGGTAAATCATCATTAAAATCCGACGGTCGTAAATAAATTTGCACGAAACAATGCACATTTAATTAATATCCAAAAGCGAATTATTTCTTTTAATGTCGCATCATTACGCGATGATTAATGGTGCAAATTACTCCCACGTCGATTAAACCAACAACAGACGGAAATAAATTTTACACCTGGCTTGCCGGTCCCATATGCGTCGGCCTATTTCCTGCGTCTACGAATACGTACATATGTATATTGTTGAAATATGTTTTGTAATGACACGTGTGCACGCGCGCGAACGGCTGTGTGTACATCTGGCCCGTTGGTGCGTGAAATCTGGCACGGCCGGGATGAAAATGGATATCCATGGAAATGTACGACATGTTCGTTGCACAAGTGGATTGTAACGTACACGTCATTTACACGAACGTTCCAGAAACGTGCGATCATTAAAGGGTCACGTCGTCGCATTCACGATATCGGTGAAGAATTATTGTCCATACACGTGCAAATGTTCTTATTTCGTTCATGCGATCGTAAAAGATTTACTAAACGCATATCGATTTCTACGGAACTGCTTAATCGCGTGGAAGGGAACGAATTTTCTATTACAATTCGCGCGCAGGAAGTCAAATTAGTTACGTGAGTTTGTATTCGAACGTGCCAGCATTAAAGAAGGAATATTACCGTATTTTTTTTATTAATAAAGAAAATAATCACGCGCGTCGTTGCTTCATGATAATGTTTGCTAAATGTGAAATGGTAAGCGACACGTCGCAAATTGGGTCTACTCAAATTAGTTATAATGATACGTAAAGTTCAAGTTAATGCGATTTGTGCTATCTTCTGAACCGTGCTCGCGAAATCTCACGTTGTAACTTTGTCCACTACAGTTGCCGACCGCAGTTGTTGTAGCTACTCCGCTGTAGAAAGAACTGGGTTCACTTCTCTGTCATGCAGAAGTATCGCTCCGACTGTAACGTTTGTAACAGCAGTACATTATGTGTTTTCGGACAATAAAGAGGGGAATACAGAAAGTGGAACTACACACACCGAAGTTTAAATGCGAGAACGCTATGCAATGCGAAAAAGTATCGCATTTCGGCATAAATCTTTTGGCGACGCATTTTATACAAATCTATCTTCTTTCATAAACACACAACAAAATACGTATTTTATATAACAAGTATAAAAATTTAATTGAGATTTCTTTCCTATTTCCCTGATTTAAGTAACATAAGTATCATTAACATTTTTAGTATACTTAAATATCATTAACATTTTTAGTGTATTTAGATTTTATTTAATATATCATTTCTTCTAAAGAAATAAACTTCGCCATTAAAAAATAAATTGATTACATCACATCGTGTTCGCAAGAGAAATAATTGAGAAAATAATCCAGAATCATTACTTGCGATAATGATTCTGGACGAGAAAAGATTAAATTAAGATACACTGAAAGAGCTAAATGCCGAAACTTTTCTCAGCACGACAATAAATCTCGGTTAGATCCTAACGGGGAGTGGCTTAACTTTTGTTCGGAAAGTTTCCGATTAGCTTCTGTATCACATGTCAAAATTTTCCACCGTTGTTATAGTCTTGGAAAAAAGAAACAACGTGCCGGTCGAAAGTACAAGAACTAAAACTTGAACTGGGAAACCCGTATGTAAAAATCATGACGTTAATACGTGCTATGTTGATATAATAACATGTGGTCTTGAAAAAATATCAGAATTCACGAAAATATTAAAAAATGTTTAAGAGAAAATGTTTCAATCTATACTTCATGAAACAATAAACTATAATTAAAAAATAACAACTTTCAGAAGAAGTTGAAAAATTAGTCCAAGTGAATCTATTAACTCTTTTAAATGGTGCACCAATATTATAAGACTTCAGTGAAGTTTTTTTCTTTTTCATAAAGACTCCTTTTTCTCGTATTACAAACACGACGATAAGTAAACATGAATTTTTCATGTCTTTTTTACGATAATAAATATCTCATTAAAAATATTTTCTTGTCCCTTATTTACTCCGAAATGCTCATATTTCGGTTTGTCATAAGGTGAGTTCGATTTTGCTGAAGTACCTAAAAATTTAGATAGATACAGATCTGAATATGATTTGTTGGACCATAAGAATTTTAAGCATCTATAATTGCGATATCATCTTCTATAAAATAAGATCGTAAAAGACAGTAGCACCGCTGCTTTACTGGCGCAAAGAAGATCTTTAAAACTTCATGCTTGACGAAATGATCTTGTGTGTGAAAAACGGCAATACAGTGTAGTCCAGCAACGGGTAGTAAAAAAAAAAAAATAGAGGGCACAGGATATCGGAGTAATGAGTGGCTGACATATGTCAAACTCGCCCAACGGGACCTGTTATGGAAAGATAACAATGATCCAGGCTAGTAGTGCGTCGCTTCGTCGGTTGTTTCGCGTATGACGACGATACTTTCCTCTACGATTATAGTCATCTCGACGAATCGCAGACGCGTATGACACCGGGAGTTGTCCCGCGGGTGTCACAGCCAACAACACGGTATACCAATATTGCGAGAACACCGAAAATCATAGATAAATTCCATCTGCACGTTGGCGCGCGGCATCCATTACCTATTGTTTTTGGCGTGTTTAGCGAACCACACGAATGCGCGTCAAAATTAGCGACAAACGCGATACAGATTATTATGATTATTAGGAGTTGGTATCCACGCTTCTAACAAGGATATATGCAAAGTGTTGAAACCATAAATAGGAAATGAGATGGTCGCGTATACTTCTTTTTCCCAAGCATGGAAAAAAACATAAATAGAAGATGAGATGGCTGCGAATTCCTCTTTTTTCCTAAACCACAGAAAAAAACCAAGAATGGTTTCGGAATACATTAACACCTCGTGTTGCTGTTAAATTAATTAATGAATTTAAATCCTGATCCTCTGTTCATTTCTGATTCTCTTTTAACGATTCGCATGCAGTAAACTTTTAATAATCTTAATAAGATTTGTATTAAGAATTAATAAGCTTCTATTAAATTTTTATGCAGATATATATTCAAAAATACCAGAAGACTTTCCACAAATCGTGAAATTTAAAATATCAGAAGGAATATTTCTACATAGCGGATTTAAAAATAAGTTTATTAAAATGTGTGAATATATAAAGTGAAGAGAGAGAGAGAGAGAGAGAGATTAGCGAGTAATAATGGACGTATTCAGCGGATTCAACAGTTGAGTAAGCGCTGTTATTGGTGCATTCTTCTACATCTAAAATTCTGATTGGATGATCTAAAAGAATACACACCAATAACAGCAAGCGCTCACTCAATTGTTGAGTCCGCTGAACGCGCTCATTAAACTCGGTTCTTCTCACCGTCCTATTTATAAAATGGCATTTTTTTTAGATTATAAATGCTCCATATGAATATTCCATGAAGTACATATATAAATTTCCAATGGTTTACCTTGATTGTCCTTTTTTTATTTAGAGAGCTGCTTACGCAATAATAATTAAATGTAAACGAGACACGCGAGTGTTATAAATAATGCATTCCGAATACTTCTCTTAGATATAAGATTTTGATCGTGAGTGGTATAATTCAAGCGTCGAAGAGTTTGGTATGTCTACTCGATCGATCAATACTTCGAAACTTGAACACTGGAATGCAAGATCCGTTCTACATACATTTGTATGTGCGCCCTTTGTCCTCTCTTCCCAGCGGTTCTATTTGCTACACATTTCCCTGTTACTCACAAGAATTTCACGCCAAGAATACGTTGATGCCTGCATTCATTCAAGCGAAATGGATATAGAATTTACATTTAAAGTAGTAACCGGGTGTGATACCGACTCGCTGTATGCATCCCAGAACAAGTTTCACGATTGCATTTTGCTTTCCTGTTCGTTTGTTTGAGTTTATTCACTGCGTATCTGATTTCCAAATAATTTGATTTCTTACTGATGTATCGCGTTTCGCATTCTAGGTAATAAAGAAATTCTCTCAATCGCGAAAAGAAAACCTGGGATATCGAAGAACATTAAGCGGAAAATACAGCTTTCTAGGAAAATAAATGAGACAGAGATCGAATCAACGGACACTGAAATAATATTAAATATACGGTTTGCAATCTAATATCGGAGTGAACTTCCAAATCGTATTTTACCACTGCCGCATGAGAAACCAGAAAGTATGAGAAAGCAGACTGAAGTGAAAACCGTTGCTCGTTAATGAGCATCTCGCACGACATGACTTTGCTTTTCCACTATTAAATAATCTACTTGTAGCGTATTACACCATAATCTACATTTGCCTTGAAACGACTCTATCGGGAATAACTTGACTATTTTAGAATTTGCAGATGAAGTTGTTGGAAAATAAATTTAAAATTAATTAAATCATGACAAGTAATTCATTCAAGACTTTCTAGTTTAATAGAAGACAGTTTTCAGCACTATAGCTGAAATAATTTCTTTCATTAAGGAAACAGCAAACTCATTTTATATCTTATAAATAGTCAAATTTTTGAATATTTTTCTAAACTTATGAGACGTATTTCCACATTCAAAGAAAATAAGAATTAAATGCATATCATTCGCAGTATATACTGTCTTATTTTCATATTAATAATTCTGTGTAAATTACAATGCGTTTGAAAGTTACAATACTCTGAGAGTTTGAGTTTGAAAAGTTAAATTACAATTCCGCACTTATTAAATGTTAAAATGCTTCTGATATTTGTCGTAAGATATTTACGCGTTTAAATTCCAGATTCAAAATGAGATACTACAATAAAAGATAGTTTTATAGAATATGTCAAAATACTCCAGAACATTCTAACTCCAGAGATCTTTCTTAAGAAATACATTATAAAAATTCGTACCTACGTAAAAAGTTATATTTCTTTCTTGACATTTTAATGTCCGTTTCTACCAATGCAATGTAGATTAGCTTTAATCTCGGTTCAACTTACTTTTCGCTCTTTTTTTTTAATTTTAGAGATTAAGGTTTTAATAATCTGCATTAATTGAACCGCGTATGAATATATCAATGCATTACAGAAGAGATTGATAATTATTAACAATCACGATAATCAGTATTATTATATTATATTACTCTACGAGATATGATAATTTGTGCCCCGATTTGCACCATAAGTACCTATTAGCGAGAGACTTGATCGTCCTTAAATAATACATTTGCATTTGTGTAATTCAATGATAATAAACGCAACGCGTTCTGTCGCAACTGATTGTCATGTTGCGTCATACAATTAATAATTACTTACAGGAATCTATGAAACTCGTGCACATGCGCACGTATGTATAATTGATTTAACAATGTATGATACAATACATCGCGATTGAACTTCACCTCGCATTTTCGTAATTCACCGGTGTATTTGTATAAATATGCCGATCTCACTGGAGCGACATATAATGTTTCCTCGTCGTTGCGAATTAATAATTCCCGATGCTGTCTCGATGCGCGGAGACCATTTATGTAAAACGCGATAAATAGTTGGCTGTCGATGTGATAATGAGTGGACCGCAAAACGATCTGCCAATTATTTCGATCGAATTAATGCAACACTACAAAACGTGTTGCGCGCTTTTATCCGGCTAACAATACCACATCCATTTAATAGCACAGCATTCGTCGTTTGCCTTGCACACTCTTTTTGCGCAGCTTTTATCACTTACTTACTGGTGTGCGCGCGGAAGCGCACACGTACAAACACGCGCCTACGCGTACTATAAAAATGATCCACTCATCCGTTTTCCATACGCGCGAACTACGGCCGGCTTTTAATTACTTTTAATTTACTTTATCGATTTCTACTCCCTCTATCTAACTACGTTCTTTTTACCGGTCGAGCCTGTGGTTTCTCGCATATCGAATTTCTATTACACCCGTAGCTTTCTCCAATCCTCTGCCTCCTGAGAGAACCCCCGTTCACGTTGTTGGAATTTCGTCCTGATATTATCCGACTACACGTACTGTCATAATAGCATCAACCACTTTGCATTTATGGTAATGTATAATATAAACAGCTGTGCACGAATATATTAATTAAAATTTCAGTGTTGCAACAACATTTAATAAATAAATGCAAGGATTGAGAAGATCTAATTGTCGTCCATTAATATTTTAAACATGGATTTTTTTTTAATTATTATCTCTTCGATATTATCTATAATATGAATACATTATTACGATAATTTAATATGGAATAAAATCATTTCCCCTCTCTTTTCTCTCTCTCTCTCTCTCTCTCTCTCTCTCTCTCTCTCTCTCTCTCTCTCTCTTTCTCTCTCTCTCTTAAATTTCGCTCTGTAAAAAATGTTGCGTTTTCTATAATACTAATGGACATAGTGACATTTCCTGAAATAAGTGCGTTTTGCTTAGCTGTAATAATAATAATCTATGAAAAAAATGCATTTCCTTGAGAATGTCTACTTTCACCGCGATTATCACGGAAAGACAGTGAGCTCGAAACGACTGGAAAGATACGGCGTTGGTCTCTGTAACGTGTGCCTTCTACAATATATAATATTTACGAGAAAATGGCACCTAGTCGCGCCCTTACGGAAGTCTTATATTTCATACTACGATCATAGAATCTTCTTATGGGCTTTCGGCAGGCGATATGTAAATCCCTGTGCAATGAGCCAATCTATTCACATAATCCAGGATTCTATCAAACCCCAATTTGCGCGCGCTTTATTCTCGATGTCTTGTCGACTACCAATTAATATTTACATATAAATTATAGAGAATCTCGGAATAAAAGCGGTGTTAACGAATGCGATGCAACTGCATGTAGAAATGCTGTGCACCTTTGTTAATTCCGTGCATCGCAAATGAACACTGCGATCAGATGTGTGTCTTAGACTCTCAAGAGTTACTCTCTCTTATCCTAACTTTTACATCATTTTTAGAAAATTTTGCATAATTTACTGAAAACTTCTTCGCCACGTAAGAAACTTAGTAAAACATAATTTGAAAATTTCTGTGAAGAAAAGGAACAACTCTTTAGAAACAATAAAGGTATTCTGATAAAACTTATAATTGTATGAAAATTAAATAAATCATATAATTGAAAAATTGAATAAACGTGTAACTTCGGTAGGACATAATATATGGAAAGAACACTTTTAATGAAATATTTAAAAGTTTAGCTATAGATAGAGATCTAAAAATAATTTTGTTGTGATAATTATATACAACGTTCAAGATAATTGCTAAAATGTCAAAACTTTCTACAGCTTATCATGTTTGAGCTATCTACATAATTATTTTAATAGTGTAATTATTTTAACAAAATTATTTTCAGATCTGTATCTACTTAAATTTTTTATTCATCTAAGTCTAAGTTCTTCTTATTTCGTGTAGTATCCGTGTTATTTGGTTTTGTATATCTTGTAATTAATAACAAATATTATAAGTTAAGCACACAAGTATAAATGCAAAGTAAATATTGATTTAGGTCGATAATGAATTCAAATTAATCTTATTATATATAATCGACATATTAATTAAATTAATAAGAGTTGCAAGAACATATTAGAATGTTTAAGTCTCAAAGGGAGGAAGACCAAAATGTATATAATTAGATTAAATCTATAATAATTTATAATTTTGAAATGAGAGAAACGATTATAGTTAGTGCGACGAAGATATATCCCGAAAGTAGTAGAGCTTGTGATGAGGTAAGACAACTTCAAGTAACGAACAAGTCAAATAGTACCGCAGAAATACAAGTAAAACCATATTATATATTTTATTTATGTTAAACATAGTGATTTAATTTCTACACAAACTTTATCGACATTCTATTCTATGAACAGAAATATTTTATATAATAATTTATAATGAAAATGTGAATTTGGATCAAACAAAAATAATAATTCATAAGTAAAAATTCATAAAATAATAAATTCAACATTACATTGTCAAGTTTGATGTATTTTTTAAATCATATATTATTTAAGCATGTAACGTTCATATAAAACGTCCTGTATGAAATCTAAAATAAAGAAAATTGATTATAATTTTCCACTTAACCTTCACAGGATGGAAAGCTATTATAATGGCGTTGAAAAAGTCATATTTTGAGAAGCAAAAAGAATATAATAAATTATAATAAATCTTACTTAAAACAACTGTATTTTTTTTTTTAAATAGGCACTCATCCTTTAAAGTTTAACGCTATTCTTAATCTATATTATGATTTACGTCAGCTATTTTTTTACTTCGTCATCATTGAGTATACTTTTATTTTGATAAATATAAGAATTTCAAATGCAGTTAAGATTTAGCTCTCCAGAAAAGGGAATACGTGCCCAATTGCTGAAAGTAAATTTTCAGTCTGCCTCTTGAGAACATAGTTTTGTTTCTGGCTTTGCAATGTCTGTCTAGCGACTGACATCACGCGCGGCTGCGTCAGAACCGGACACTTTTGATTTGTTCGCCACTTTAGGGGGTCTCGTTAAAGTTTCTTTCAAGAGCGAGAATGGCTTGATTCCAAGAGAGCAGGTCGAGTCTTGCCTGTTGCGGTACGAATTCGCGCGACCTGGCGTTTTCGCGTTTGTGCTAGAGCGGGGCTGGAATTCGCGCAACTTTGTGCACTGAACCGGAAGTTCAGTATGCTGACGCGGCGACAAAAATTCTCCGGATTATTACCCTCCGCCATGCAGTCAGTTATTTCATTGCTAAAGCTCAATACGGAAATATCTTTGGAAAATATCATTTCGCGATATCTATTCTCAAAAATGTCTTTATCAAAAATATTTTCAAATAGTACAGTTTATTCAATAAAAGCGTGACTGACATAACTTTCAAGCATATCGTTCATGTTTTATCGTGATCCACCAAATTGTTAATAATATTTGTTTGGTAACACTTTTTCCACTTATTTATAAATGTCATAGACTTTTTATAGTTATTTTCTCTTTTTGATCCTTTCGTGCAAAAGAAAATAGCTTCGAATCTTTTAGTACACATCATTAAATAAGTGGTTCTCTCTAATAAAATCGAACACAGTAACTAAGACTCTGTGTACAATGCGTCGTAGGAAAAGAATTCTTCTATGTGCTTGTTCAAAAAATGTTTGCTGTAGCGATTCCCAAATAAAATTTTACTTGATCATACTTTTATTATAAGACAAATTGTAAAATTGATAGAAGTATACCTTAAAGATGTCGACAATAACTGACAGTGGCGGTAATTCGACCATTTATTAAAAGCGTTGTAATACTGATATTGTGTACTATACATATACAATTTTTCATTTGTTACAATAAATAGTTTGACAATCGTGTCAATCACGCTTTTATTAAATATACTGCAATTTAGAATACAAATGACTCAATCATATTTTTAATATTTTAATTATTTTTATAAAATAAAATATTTTTGAAGTATCGAGTATTTACGGAAACATATAGTCAAACATTAACACAGTGACACATTCATATACATAAATTACGCCATAAATTCTCTTTATATTATAAAATATGTTTTTTCGCATTTGATTAGATTAGAGTAACGATCAGTCTACATACCATATATAGCAAAATATACGTGACTTTCTTGTTCTTTAATAAATTTACACTTAATAAACGAAATTAGACAATCGATCTAACGCAACACATATAATTGCTTCACAATCATAATTGTATTTCATATTATTTTTATATGAGAGCGACTCAATAATTGCTATTCATGATATCAAAGGGCGTAATTTGAATATTAATGCAATTATCAGTTAACTGTTTGATCGATGAATAATACACGTGCAATTGCTCTTGTTCGTGTATTAATTATATTCATTCATAATTATGGAAGAAGGAAGTTCACCTCTGATTCATATCTAAACTTTAGTCCTCTCGATTAGCATAAAAAAATCATACTAAATTTTTGGATAACTACTTAAGATATTTAATACTTATTTACATCCCCAAATATATTCGTATATGATTCGGAAAGGAGCTTACAAATTCTTAAAGTTTTAATCGTTTCTGAACTCGAAAACTATCAATAATCATATAAAATAAACGGAATTTCATAATATTTTCGGCTCTCTGGACTCATATATTTTATACGCGAAGAAGGAAGTTTCGTCCAGCTGACTGACCGTTTTAATCCGTCCTCGCCAGTTTTATCTTGGAGGGGGTAAAGGCAGATTTAATCAGCGGTCATTATGCGCGCTCTCTTGTTCTGTAAAAGGTACAGTCACTACGTAGTAAAGTTTTCTGGGTTACTTTCCATAACAGCGAAAGGAAGAGCCTGGCCTGGTTACCAATTACCACCTTCGAAACTCACCCCTCGTTTCTCCGTATTGTATCTTAATTAACGGCACTTTTTAGAAGGTTTCGCTAATATAATGGCCGTCGCTTCCGGCAGCGAGAACTCTGCAATTATTCTCCTCCTCCCCCTCACCCTTTCCTCTCACGAGGCTGCAAACTCTAGCATGTTTCTTTGGATCTTCGCGGTTTTCGAATTGCTGATTGGCTGTATTAAGGTTTGGAAGTTTCGGAGAAGTAAATTTCTCAGCAGTTTATAAAAGTTGATGGCCTTTTTAAATTCTTAAAGGTTGATCAATTAACCGACAGTCTGTAATCTTTTCTTCCACTTTCTTGAACGTGGTCTACTTTTTTAGAATTACGTATTGTTACTTCAATACCTTGAAAAAAAGACTCCCGCAATTTTCTTTATTCTCTTGCAATTTAAAATCTGTTGTATTTTTATGTAAGTAATTAACCTTTAAAGGACGGGAAAGCAGCATAGTGGCACTGAAACATTGTATTATATTATTCAAATATTAATAATATGTAATTTTGTATGGATTATATTATTATTTCAATTAGTAGAGCTATATTATTTAAAGGCAGGAAATATAATGAAAAAATAATAAATTACAACAAATCTTATTCAAGAAAAAGTTGTAAAATTTTAAAAATAGACTGCCACTTTCTAAAAATTAATTAATAGATATTTTCACTTCGAAATTTTAGAGAAGATACTTCCAAGGAACGGTAACGTTTACACGTATACACGATCGCGAAATGCCATTCGTCAAATCGTGACTGTCACGAGTGTCGTTTTGACAAAAATTTCGCCTATCATTTTGTAATCAATCGAGCAACGTCCCCTCTGATCAATCATCGCCACGTGCACGCTATATCTTAATCGCCGTTCATCGGCGAGACTAGACGAAGATGGCCGTTTGCAATCAAGGGAATTTCACGCAGGCGGTAATTAGCGAACGTGTCGCATCGTTCCATCATCCAGGTGCAAGAGATGCTAGATACTCTCGAATCAAACCTGCACATATCGTTCATTTCATGATTTCCATGTGTGATGTACAGCAAGGCTTTGTTAATTACCATGATGTTACGCTCGTCAAATACAATTTTCAAAATAAAAAATAATCCTTTCGCGCTTGTAAAATGATACACTTCTCATTAACTTTAGCAAATTGTGATTAATGTACAATTTTCTTCAATATTGATTGAATCTAATTGTAAGGTAGGCTCCTACTACATTACCTTAACTGATAAGTCCAGTAGTGGAAGCCGGGACGAAACGCCAACTTGTGATATATTCTTTGCAATCTTATTTTTCACAGATTTTAAATTATCATTACTTTAATATTAAATTTTAATATATGTCTTTCAACATATTAAGATCTAATAAGATGCTGTAGGCATCGAAATTTGTTAGATTGATTGTCAATTTAACTAAAGTGATATTACCGCGGTAGTTATTTAGAGTTGCGTTGTAAGTCTGAAAAAATTTTCGGCACGCGATTAGGGGAACTACATACGCGGTATATAAAATTCATACATAATGATAATAAGCATCGTGATCTAGCTTTGACCGTGATAGGCTTTGCTTTCTTCTTTGTTGTTATTGATTAAGTGCTTCCTTCTTTCTTGTTATTGATTAAAAATTGTATTGTATTTAAAAATTCTAATATATAAACTCCGATTTTTATCCTTACAGAATACAGAATCTAATACTAATCAATTCAACACTGGCTAATTTAACACTGAAAGAGACAGTAATTATAATTACTTATTTTAAGTATTAAAAGCACTAGTTCGTTACTTTTAGTATATAATAAATAAGTAATTAATTAATATCTTTCAGTAATAAATTAGCCAGTATTAGATTTCTAAAAGGATAACTCTTAAAAGATGTATTGTAATATTTGTCAAAAATTGAAAATTTAATTTATTTGTAAATAATAAATAAATAATAATTAATAATCAAATATTTCATATATTCCTATATGCAAATCATGATAGTACGCGAACGAATTACTCTATTTGTAATAAAAACAATAAGGATACTCAATATCGATATTCTATCACGAGGACATAACACTTGTCTTAAGCATTTAATAATTTTGCTTGTTTAATCTTTCCAAAGTTCGTGTTTTATTCTTTGAATTTCATTACGTATTCGATATTATACATTTAGATTTGCGAATTCAGGTAGATTATACATATGCAGTAACAGTTCGGAAACTCTAGTGGGGAAGTAAGTAAAATGTAATATTAGATATGCAAGTCACATGCTTCTGCTAGGTGTGATGATAGTCTCTGGATGTACCACTCATGTTGCTCAGAAGAGTTAGACGCTTTAACAATTTATAACCCGGAATGCGTCTCAATTATCTTGAACACGACAAGCAATAAGTTCATCAATTACTTTAGACATCTTGCAATTGCGAGTAATCGCAATAAGGCCCTTATTTGCAAGCTTTATTTTATTGCCAATTAATTATAAGTATAG
This sequence comes from Cyphomyrmex costatus, assembly GCF_001594065.2. NCBI lineage: Eukaryota > Metazoa > Arthropoda > Insecta > Hymenoptera > Formicidae > Cyphomyrmex > Cyphomyrmex costatus. Next base: position 3,311,793 of record NW_017280322.1, on the reverse strand, counting down.
AAAATTAACAGTTTTAATTCAATTTATTATAAAATTTCTCTTGCTCAAAGATACAAGTAAAGTGAATTTCATTAAAATAAAAATTAAGTGGTATTCAATTTCAAAACTAAAAAATAAATTTTTGTAGTTTTTTGTAGAAAAAAGAATGTAATGTAGATTTTATGTCATAAAAATAATTAAAAATAGGAAATAATAAAAAGTACAAATATGTATCAAATATGTGTTATAACAGAATATAATTAATATATAGAATCTTGTTAGGTCTACTTTAATCATTAATCTTAACGCTCCAATAAATACCGTTTCCATTTTTTTTCCACGACAATTTAACAAAAAAAGCAATGTGTGTAGCGTGAAATGCTCACTTTATCTATATTTCACGTAGCCACTCGTTCAATTTCAGCAAACACACGCGAAAAAAATTTTACAATTTTATATAAAATAAAAAATATATTAAACGCAATAACAAAAAGGTCTACCTCAATTAGTAATCTGTCAACTGGAAAACAGGATATAGATATCTTTTACAATTTTCGTATCTGTCTGTACAAATTAAACGCGAATATCTTATGCCAAAATCGTATATCTCTTAGAATTGTGCGTCAAGTAGATGTTTGTTTGCTCCAACTGCAACAAGACAGGTGGCGAAACCTTTCGACCAGCCACTTTAGCGGAAACTTCTAAGCGAAAATCTCCCCTTCGTAACGCGTTTACGCCCTGTCTCCCGTAATACTGGAAATGTCGGGATAAAATCCAACGTTTTATCCGCCTTGTTTCTTAGAAATTATTCGACGGCGCTATTTTGATATTTCAGTATCTGTCTCTTTTTTTCAAAAATTATAAAACTGCATAAATCAATTTATAATAAAAATGGTTTTTCTAAATATTATATTATATTATTTAATATAAAATTAATACACATAGAAATTGTATAATATATACTCGTAATAATATAATTTGTTAAATATTACAAAAATTTATTTATTACTTTTAAAATATATAACTATAAATATATCTAACTAAAGAAATTTGATATTAACATGAATTATTAATTATTTCATAATAAAAATTACTCATGTTTATGTAAAAAAATTGATGTTAATATTGAAACATTAATTTTTTATTCTTCATTAATGGAACAATGAATAATTAATACCAAACGGAGAGAAATGGTAAACAAATGTAATAATGCAATTTGACGAAGTTTTGCGAAATAATCAATGCAATGCAAAAATTTGAAACAAGTATTCTTCAACAAAATCAGAACGAGCATAATAATTACTATTTTCAAAGAAAAACAGATTAAATTTTTATCAAAATACGAAAAATGGAGATTTTCCAATAAAATTTACACAATAAGATATATATAACTTCAATGAAGGTGATTCAGATATCCGGGCAATGCAATGCAATGAGTTATCGATCAAATGACGTCAACCATTATTTCCGTGAATCCCAAAGCGATAAAATACCTTCATATTTCTACCCACATCTTCGTGCTAGAATTTAATTGTTCTTACTGTTCGTGAAATTGATGCGTTTCGAAATTGATTATCATGATTGCCGATAAAAGCGCGGCTAAGAAATATTGTAATCTGTTTATGCTAAAAAAAAAATGGTAAATTAAAATATTATTTTTTTAATCTTTTAAATATTGTATAAAATTTATGCTTGCTAAGTTCTGTCAACTTTGTATATAAAGCGCTATATGAAATTAATAGTAAAAGATAATAATAGGTGAACGATTCTTGTGAGTTTCAAAATAATACTATTGCCTTAAAAAAATATATTATTACATAAATTAACAAAATTGCCTCGTACGTGCAGTGATCGGAAAAATTCTATACGACTTACTGATCATTGAACAATACAGTCGTGACGTTTATTTTTAATCTGATGTATAATATGTAAATGGAATTTCTATCACTACATGAGCAGTAACATGCATATATGCGATATATAATTTCGCATAATTTCCAGAGCATAGCTGTCGGAGTTACAAGATTTCAATTTTGCTGTTATAAGGCTTTATTACAATCGCAATGGAAATTACACAACTAGTATTACACATTATTATTCTTGCATTCGGCAGCTAGTTGCAGATATCGAAATATAATAGGTATACGTGCAAATTGCAAAAAGATTATTTCAATATTCCAATATGTAATTTATACCAAAGTACGGATTTAACCCTCATCATGGTAAACAAATACGAATAATCATCGATTATTGTAGCCGTATGTAATTGTTAACAATTATAATAAAATTATAAACCGACTCTATTATTGGTACTAGTCATATGACTTCTAATTAAATGAATGTATACAGTATAAAGTGATTTTTAGTTCAAGCGGAGTTATAGTTCAGATCGATGATGAAAACAATATGTCACCGCATAGAATATTATAAATTGGTAAAAAAAAGACTAATGTCTTTACTCAAAAGTGTTCGATAAAATAGAAGATAAAAAATAACAAAAAACTTTGATGAAAAAATGTAAAGGTATAAAAATTAATAGCTATAAAGATATATTCATGTAAATTCATTGTAATATTTTATATCGTGTATAAAATTGCATAATTTTCTATCTTAATTAAGTTTAAATTAAATGATAAAATATTGAGATGTATGTTGAGATGTATTAATTACATTTAATAGAAGATGATAAAATTAATTAATATTGTCTAATAAAACTTGTGACATCAAATTAAATAATTAATATTATAAGTAGACAATATGCGCATATGATATGTATCGTAATCGGATAATTAAATCATCTGTAAATTGTATTTCTAATAATATTAAATAAAATTTATTCAAATCGAATAAAGAATCATAAAAAAAAATACAGTAATTTTAAATTAAAAATGTATTATAGTTTTCTTTAAAATACAAATTTTAAAAATGTACCAAAAAAATGGTTTTGCTGAACTGTTTAAAAATTGAGCTAGATGCAAATCGAAAAATAATTTTATTGGACTACCAAAATAATTATGTAACACGTTCGAATTGATTGCTGGAATGTCAAAACATTTTGCAGTGTTTATCATTGCTATTATCATGTTTAAAGTATTTTTATGTAATTATTTTAATAGTTTAATAAAATTATTTTCAGATCTGTAATCTCTCTGCTAAATTTTTAGATTCCTCAGCAAAATCGTTCTTTCCTTTGATATTCGCATTTAATAATATTACAATATTATTAAAGGCAAATATCAAAGGATTCTGAATTCAAATTTGTTATACGTTAAAAAAATGTTCTTCCCTTTCAAAAGAATCTCATGATATACTTGTTTTGTAGCAATTAATGTAAAAGAGAAACTAAAATTACAAATATTTTCTGTACTACTTTTCATAAAGCGGCGTATTTTTGCACACTGAATGAGATTCGCAAAAATGTTCTTTAGTAAGAGATTACATAATACATATGGTCCAAAAAAAGATCCGAGCAATGACTTCAAAACTGAATTAGAATATGAACCGTAGCTAGTCCAAAATCGAGGGCGAGTTTATGGGTGAACGCCTGGTAACTAACCGCACCCCCTGAGTTACCTCAATTTGGTGTGGAGTAGATGGTGGCTGCGGTTCTGCGTAGCGTGAAACTCTCATCAACCACCATGATTACCACCATAGAGTATGCCTTTCTCGTTGTCTTCTGTCCGCAAACCGCTAACCGGACCCCTAACAACGCGCGCTATTTTTTTAAATTTCGATTTTCAATTCTGATTTGATGCTGAAACGAGTTAATAACAGTAATACGATTGCGATGATTGCTTAAAATATTTTTCTTTTAGAGAACATCCCGAACAGATTTATATACTCGAGATTTAGAATTAATATTTATTTAATAAAGATGTTGATAATATTATTATAAGGTAAACAAATATTTTTCAAATTAGAATTGATTAAAAATAAAAGACCTTTTACGAAACTATTAAACCCTGCAAATAAGCATAAACAAAAAGATAATAATAGATGAACTATTTAAAAGGTAGCGTTCGAATTTTCACTTCCGTTTCATCTACGTTCCTACTATTTTTCTTGCATTTCAGTCAATCCTTACTTTAAATATGAATACGAATAATATAAAGCGTTTTGTCTTTGTCGAAAAACACACACATTTATCACGTGCAATTGTATTATATGTCACTGTAACATGAATCTGCACTTTGATGTTAGTATAAATTTTTATCAATTTCGTGTTTTAGTACAGCAAGATAATACAAACGCGACGAAACATTTTGTTCCAAATATTTTGAAAAATAACAGTTTTATATTACGTTCGCCGTCAGGAAATACTCTCTCGATTCCAAAAATTTAAATTTCAATAAAATTGTGCACAAGTTCATACATATATGCAGAACAGCTCGACAGATAAACTATAAAATGTTTCAGTGACGCAAAAAATGCAACTCGTTAAATTGTCGCGATATCAAGTTTGTTATTCACATTTTGTTAGATATATTGAATTAATCGTCACGCGGATTTAGTTCTAACTATAAAAATAAGAAATTTAAAAACAAAGAACGATGAGGAAAAGAGATGCAAAATAACGCGACAAAGAAGACAAGATGAAGTACAGAAGTACATACAGTACTCGAGATGGCAAGGGGATTCTCGGCAAGCACCATTAATACACTTTACTGTACGTGCGCTTCTCTGATTTCTTGGTCCGAATGGACTCGACCTCGTTAATTTTTAAGAGGCGCCCCATCGCCCCAAGCCACGAGAGGAAGAAGCGGATTGCGGAAAGAGAACCGCCGCGAGATCGTGCTTTACTTCCACGCGTTGCTGGTGCCGTAATTACGCTGATCGACGCGACACGATGCATTTCGAGCATCAGTGAAAATATATTTCGCTGTTCGCCGTAATCACTACAAATGCGCGCGAGTGTATCATCGTTATGCGAATCGCTGAGAGTGCGGTGGAACACTGATCTCCATTTAGATACGACAGCAGATCTATTGTTACTAACTTGCACAGTCATTTGCACTTCCTGTACTTACATGGAAAGAATTTGCTAAAGTATTTAAAAATTTAGCTAGAGATACAAATCTGAAAATAACTTTGTTGGGCCATCAAAATAATTGTAATCAAAATCAAAATAAAACAGGACGCTTAGCATAATGAACAATGTTCTAAAAAGTTTTCAGCTTGAACGCTCTACATAATTATTGCTCTACAAACAGATATATTGCCACAGATTTTTCTATCCTAACTAGACAGCCGACTACTCACTTATATGCGTTATCTCTTCTACAAGTTGTACAGACTTCTATAAATAGACTGCCAACTTCGCCTGCATGTTTGAATACAGAATTGTGCAGCGTCATATTTGTGTTTACTGATTACATGTATAAATCACACGGATAATCACTGCTCTCACGTCAAAATTATTATAACTTATAGGGTCTTATATTTAAGACATTACTTCCTACTTTATATCGACCTTTGTGCAATTTATTATACCTCAAATTATCATTTTTTATATTATTATTTTTCAGAATACAATAAAATTAAAAAGCTACTATGAAATGACATTTGACATTTGTGGTTACTGTTATGACCAACGTAGTATTTTCACATAAATTCACTCACAGACAGGACATACGCATATGTGAACTGAACAAGGACGGCACGGAATCAGGTTCACCTCTTTCTATCAGAGTCAGCAGTCCATTTAAATATAGTCTGTTGTATACCCCCTTCCATGTGCTATCGCGGTGATGCTGTTACGTTTTGAAACTAGCATCGCTGCGTCAAGGTTCGAGAATTTCAAATTGCAAAAAAGTAACACGAAATTTTGAGTTTTCAAAACTCGAAACTTAGTCTCGAAAGTTTCAAAATTTCGCGGATCCTTAATTTTTATGTATAATACTTTAACAAAATCGTTCTTTCCGTGTAAATAAGACATACATACACTTAAAAAATTTATTAAATTTTAATATTTGTTTTATCTACTAATTAAATTTACAAAATGTAAATATATGGTATACACACACATATAATATTTAATACAAAGAATCATTAATTTGATTTAAGTATCATTTCTTTATTGAAAAAGTATTTATTTACTGTAAATAAATAACTACTCAGTTATTCAAACAAATATTTATTAAAATTAGTAAATTTTTTTCAATTGCAAAAGAGGTCATATTTTTCCTGTAATTACAACATAGCATAATGTAATTTAACATGTATGTTTTACACGTATCATTGCAGTTAATATATAAGTTTAATAATTTTCGAAAAAGGATTCTGAACGTAGAATGTTCGATATGTTTCCCGACATGTTCTTCTTGTCTTCAGCATATTGCTACTTTGGACAGCACATGTCACAGCAACCGCACCGCGACATCAAAACAGACAATTCGCAGTGTCGCAGTGTCAGCAATTCTTACCGCGAACTTCGGATGACATTGCAAAGTGCAATTCTATATCTCCAATACAACCGCGGGAATGCTTGAAATTGAAGCTAGGATCGTACCGTTGTATTACGATATACATTAAGCTGAATCACACATGAGATATATGTAGGAGCAAAGCGCAATATTCTCTAATTTTGCCGATATTGAATTAGTAAGATTATTCTGTAGCTTACTATAAATTCAAAGCACAAATGCATCAATGAATAATGATACATGTTAAAAACAGTCATATAGAAATTTCACCGTAATGTAAGTATAACTTTTGATTATAATGTCTAATATAAATTGCACTGATTAATACAACTTGCAGCAAATATTTCATTGATGCAAACCGTTCGTATGCTTTTATCAATTTACATGCAACCGCTATTAGTATGCAACAATATAGTTCATTCAATCAATTTCGTGATTACTATTTTTAATTAAGGAGAGATGCTGTGTGTATTTATAAAGTAACTCTAAATTAAAAAGAAGAAAACTTTAAATATATAATTCATACAAAATAGAATGTATTGGAAATTATTTAAACATTGTCAATAAATTTTGAAAAATAAATCGAAATTTTATATTCGCGCATATTTTGTGAAAATTGATGTGACTAAAACGTTCAACAAAATTTGTCAAATATTTGGTCTCGTTGTGGAATAATTGTTAAATATTTCATTAAACATTCCGAATGCATATATAATTACAATGGAAAAAAGTTGCACATATTTCTCTCGTGAAACAAAGTAATAAATCTTCGTTAAACAAAGTAATAAACGTAGTAAACGTTTTAATTCGAAACAATCTTAAAAAATAAAATAAAAAATAAGAAGCTTCAAAAGAATGGTATGATATACGGTGCATGCTGTGTGTAGAAAAAAAAACAGATGAATAAAAATAACGTAGCGAAATATTCGTAGATGTGAATGCTAGATTTCTTGAGCTTTCAAAATATTCAGAACATTATTGTTCATCAAATATTTTATATAAAATGTAATTAATAAAATTTGTATATTTAAATATTAAGTGAGAGATATATATTAGAATTATTTTTTGAAACATTAAACTTTACTCGAAACAAAACATTTTTCACAAACTTGTAGAAATACATATATCTACATATATTTTAATAAAAATATCACATTATATCCTCTAACAAATTAAATTGTATAAATTTTAAGAGAATCCTATGAGTTCCGAAATCCATAAAAACCTAATATATCAAGAAAGACGAACAAGAATGGATATTCTATAATGGACGACCTAATATTCACTGACTGTTTTTAGCGTCAACGTGAGGTCAAGTAAAAACGCGTGTGCGCGACAATTTTCGGGCGTTTAATTTCGATCTCCGGCGTTGGAAAATCCTCACCGGATTTTCACGCCGGTCGGAATTACTCCGTGCGTCCGCGAAGAGAGGGCTGTTAACGTGGTGCCCGCGGGGTTCGTGACGTTTTCGAGCAAAAAGAATTAAGCGATAGTGGGGAAGATACTGGCCGTGCGCGTAAATCCATTAAAACCCGTCTTTTGTTCCCGACCTGACGAAAGGATTTATAGGCCGACAGCGATGTCGGCGGTCGTGCCGTAACAAAGACAAATGGATCCGCGAATGAAGTAGAATGGCCAACACAGCCTCAAATATAAAATTAGTTTGAACTTCATGCCTCGGTGGTCGCGCGTCATTCACGCGCGCGAAAAAGAGGCGATATAAATATTCGTCGACGCGCGGTTGTATCCGCTTTTACGGGTCCACGCGTCACCTGAATCATTTATTATCCTCTTTTGATGTTACATAATACAACTCGCCGAGCGCAGAGGATGTGTGGGGGCCGAGGATGCGGGGAGGAGAGAAAATCCGCGACGACCCGACATACGTTCGTGATATAATTTGACGTGATATAATTTGACGTTTTGCTGCCACGGAAAGACCCGAGCGACTTTTGTCTCACGTGAGATTTATGATATATGATAATTTTATCGCGTCGCAAAACCGGAAAATTACACGCATGTCGAAACCGACGAGCAAAAAAAACGTCCAACCGGGGCGGCGCTCAGAGAAAGATTTGCGCTCGGATTTGCGCGACATGAATTTGAACAATGAGCGACATTAACGTATCGGCAAACAAGTTTTAATGTCGTTCGGATCTCATTTAAACGGAGTTTTTACGCTATGAAGCTATTTTCCATTAATTAGAAATCAAATAAGCCGCGTGTGTTTAAATTTTAGATAAAACTAAAACACACACAATTAAATAATACAAAATCAAACTCTTTTTTTCTCCGATCATCAAGTACAAAGGAGAGTTCATCAGAGAAATATTCTTCTTTTTATTATTTGCAATGCTAAAATCGTGAATTGATGATGTTAAAAATATTGCGCGTACCTCGGAATCATAATCCGTAAATACTAATGCATATTGTTTTTGTAGATATAAAAAATATAAATAATTCATGACTCTATATCGTTACAATTTTATTCCGCAACTTGACATTAAATCTGCACTCGTTCAATATAAACTTGGTTTCATGTATAGGAAATAAATCCCACTAAGAGCGTAACTTATAAGAGTGTTCGTTACATATAAGCTTCCTCTTACATACCCACAATGTCTAATATAGGTACATATACGAGTATATATTAAACCGCGCACATTATTTGTCTTTTAAATCCGTTTGAGTAATAGCGTTTAATTACACTTCGTGGGTGTCCCGGACAAGGAGAACTCATTTCGAAAGTCAGATTCGTGGGAAATAAAATTGACAGATCTATAGTCTTATTCTCTTCTCTTTCTTTAGCGGTTTCTCCTCGGAAAGCACGCGGAACCGAGAAGGATTTACGTCACGCGGACAAACAGAGGTGTAGTGTGCTTACCGCTAATCCACGTGCCGTTGAAGCTCTTGGGGGATAACGAACCGGAGAGCCATTCCTCCAAGGAAATGCCGGCTGCGCCGTTCGTTCTAGACGAGGAGGAATACGGACTGCCGATCAGAAGGATCCCCCCCGCGATCAGCAGGGCCAGCACGATTATGAGGACAATACTGCAGGCCAGGAAGCGCCATATAGATCGCTGCTTGTTCTTCGTCATGAGATCCTGCAAATATCATTATGAGCGTGTTGAATACACGAGCAATATCGTATATGATGGAAAGCATCTAATAATAGATTTTTACAATCATTTGTACAATCGCCAATGAAATATAATGCAATCGTTGATTATTTTTTATTTTCATAACTAATACAATTAATCATACGATTAATTCTTGTTTCGTAGGTAACAATTATAAATGTATTTCAATTTAATCATGAACATTAATTACGCAACATACACATATATGTTTATCAGCAGTGCGAATTTATTGTAAAATTTGATTCAATTCACTTAACAAATAACATAGAAATATTAATAACTGTTTATTATTTACACAATAATATATAATTTTCTCAATTGTTAAAAGACAAAAATAATTATATTATCTTCAAACATTCAAGAAAATTATTATATGTATTGTGTGAATAATAAATAGTTATTAAGAGTTCGATTTCATGCTGTTGGTAAAGTAAATTAAATTGAAATTTTACAATAGATGGTAAACATATGTAATTACTACCCAAATGTTCAAATTAAAAATACAATTGTAAATGTTATCTACCAAACTAGAATTCGTATTATGAATATTAAGATTTAACTGTATGAAAATATATATGGTACATATATTATTTATTAACTATTATATTCACGGCTATTGTGTATAAGCAAACGTGGAAAATGTTCGAATATATTTCACTCCAGTTACCGACTACGTTGGACTGTTTGATTTATATCAACATCTGTTTGTCCAACATTTTAATTAAAATGTTGCATGCGTGCTGCATCACCGGGGGATGAAGTGCATTCTGGAAAAGTTTCGTAATATCGTCGAAATATTCCTGCGACTGTATGCGCACACTCGTCAACAGTAATGTGTAATCGAAATAATTAAAACATCTCAATATTGATATCGGTCAAGTCCATTCACGTAAGTTTCAGCTTATATGTAATACGTGTGTGTGTGAACAAAGTGCGTTATTACATATTTATTTCACTTTTTTTTTTAAAAGTAAAAATTCACTTTTCTCTTTCCAGAACCATAGATCTGTATGACAGAATCCAAGAATTGTAAAAAGGTTTTAATTTTATGGAGAAATTAAAAAAATACTATACAAAGGATTCAGTCGTTTCGCGAAAATTCGATTTTCACGAAAACATTAGATTCAGTCCAGCTTGAAAAATGATATAATTTCACATCTCATAATCGCGTAAACGATCCGCGTTAAGTGAGACGAATCAAATATGCTGGTCAGAATATCCCGTATATTCGTGGAAAAGCCACCGTCGTCGCTTCTCTCTCTAGAATGACATTCTCGAACGCGGCTAGTGAGAGATATAGCGTTGCTGCGATCACGATATGAGGAATAGACTGGAAGAGAATGAAAAAGAGATGGGTGGGACAATTTCTACGTAAGCCGGTCTTATCGAGAATTGGATTTCGTATTTCTGGAAAAATAAAAGCCGACGGCGCCGCCGCTATCAGCAAAACGGCACCAATCGGCAACGTACGCCATCCTATATTTATAAATCTTCTTTATCAAAATTAAATGTGATCGGCGCCACGGTCAGCCGGACGTTATCGAGCCAAGGCGTCGACGTCACAGTGAAATTTTATCCATTCCGGATCTATTAGATGACGAAAATAGAACATGGCAATTTGGGGAGAATAACCGCAAGTTAATCAATACACAAATAGTGTTCGAATTAAGAACCATGAAATGCAATGGCGCCATCCAGAAACGAATAGAATCAATTTTTCGATAGTCCATATTTACGTCTTTAGATATACAGAGTGTTTCAGGTATTCTGAGGCAAACTTTGAGGAATGTACACTGTAAAAAATGAAATGTTAATTTTAACTCAAAGACATTGAGTGAATTTTCTGAGACATGCAAAAATGTTAACATCGACACAAAAATGTTGATTTTAACATTTTTGCATGTCTCAGAAAATCCACTCAAAGTATTTGAGTTAAAATTAACATTTTATTTTTTACAGTGTACAGATACAAAAACTTTTTCTTACATAAGGACTTTTCTGCCCCAAAAGTCTTACTAACAAATAATCAAACGCTGTACTAAAAAGATTTCTACTAAGAATATACTATACAAAGTTTACAAATTATAATTATACGTTGTGGCAAATCGAAGACGTATTAATTTATTAAATGCTCGCAATTAAGGATATACTTTTTTATACACGTACCTTAATGCGTGAGATTTTCGAACAGATGTCTATCTGCTAGATGTTTTGAAAGTTACATCATTAATTGAGATGAATACATACATTTGTAGAATATATCTTTGATATGGTCGATATCAGCAAACGCACAACGGTGCGATTTTTCTTTCGTCTGATATTTCTCTTTTTTTTTCTCGATTTCAGAGGCTCCCGCAAGTGCGCACGGCGTGATTTATGAGCGAACGCCTTGACGGCACCGGATACGCTTTTCCTATACAGAGTGGAGAAACGATTTACGGTTCGGCGTTTAACTCACTGTCGCGTTAAAGAACGCGGCCTTTCCATTTATTATGCGTCGATGAAACGCGACTTCCTCGATGAGAACCCGTAGAAATGACATGACGAAACCTTCATGAAAACGAATTGTATAAAACGTAGATTGAATTTTAACAAAGTGTGGAAAAATTAATGAACAAGCTTTCCAATTACTAAATTTTAAACAATTACTAATAATTACCAAAATTTAAATAGTCAATAAACTATTTCAATTAATTAATGTAAACCAAATGTTGAGTAATTTTTCTAATTGTTAAATGGAATTTTTACAGGTAATTATTAATCGTCAAACTCAAATATACGCATGAAAAAAATTTGTTGTTCGTAATATTTAATTTCCGCCATTAAATATTTAAAGCATTAAAGTTTCAATCTTTGTTAAATTAAATTTTACTTTATCAAATTAAATTTCACTGTAGAAACAATGTTTCAAACTCAATTTCTTAGTTGGTTATTTTTCATCGAAAACATGCACAAAAATCAACAAATGATGCATGTATGGACTCTCTTCTGAAGAAAGACGAGTGGAGAGAGAGAGAGAGAGAGAGAGCTAAGGAAAAATTATATTGACAGAGATGATAAGGTGTTTAACCCTCCACAGAATAACGCCATGTTAAACGGAATGAAAAATGCCGGGTATACTTCGACTGAAGGTGCTTCGTTCTATACAACTCGTAACTACTGCTATGTGCCGGTGCGCGAAAGCAGCAATAATAGGCCACAATAAATATCACAGTCTATAGGTGCTCGGCATTTCTAGTCGCGCTCGTAAAATTTCTAATATATCTCCGTACAACGAGCGATTTCTCGATACCGATTGCTATTAATGTGCATGCGTAGTTGTATATGTGTGTGTGTAATGTGCAGGAGTTGCGGTCAGGGTACCCTCCGACGACTCTATACATGCACTATTATATGCGAAAGAAGCATTCGATTTTCCGATAACGTTCTTACAATGCAACGTTTTATTGGCGCCGCAGTGAATTTCCACGGCTTATCTCGAGGTATTGAATCGCGCGCGAATAATTAATTGATAGCCGCGTTATGAGTATGAATTGTGATGTCGAGTTGCGGTTTCCCAACGATTTGCGATTGTCGAGTTTCAAGACTACTGTTACTATTAATTATAACTCGCTATTTATCGATAAAGTATCATTGTAAGTAGAAGTTCCACCATGAAAATGAGTAATCGAAACAACAAAGAATAAAATCCAGAAATTTTTGAACAAAATATGATGTTTCTCAATAAATAATTTAACAAAATCCTTCGCATTCTTTAAAAAAATGTATAATTGTCTAATCAGTAATTAAATTATTTTTCTATTCAATTAGTGCAAATGATTTTAAGTTTAAATAGATTTTATAAGTCTGACTGTTATAAGCGATTAATCGAATTAAAATAGCAAAGAATACTTTATAAATGTTTACAAATTTAGCGTTTTTCAATAATTGAATAAAATCCTACGCAATTCTTCTCTAGCTATTTGTAATCAGTTAATTAATAATTGAATTATTTTTCTATTTAATTAGTGCTAATGATATTAAGTTTACATTCGTTACAATACATGCACAATATCCTACAGTAACAAAGAAGTTTTCGGGGAAGCCTCTTTCATCTCTTACGATAAACTTTATCCCCTCTCATTTGTGTGTATCAGAGGATTAATTTCACGCTTTCCTCTCGGAAAATATTCTCTCATTGAAAGAGATTCGCCATTAAGAAAGGCAGACGCGTTTATTTCTCGTGAATCGCGAATCCGCGATTCTTTTCTTTTCAATCAGCATTCGCGCGACATTCATTATCATTGAAATGGATCCCACCTTCCACGAACGCTGGATTCTAATTAACTCGACTTTTACAATTATGCGCCGTTGTTACAACTATCAGTCGCGCATTCGGTCCGACCGAAAAATAACCGGCTTTTCAGTTGATTATCGTCCTTCTCTATTCGTCGGCGCCATTCTGCCGTCTGAATGCAGTTTGAACACCGTGGTACCAGTAATGGTATTACGTGCAAAGTGCCGCAATATCGAACGGATTCGTTCTTACTTCTACGAGCGTAATCTCTAGAGAGGACCCCCTTAGAGTCACTGCGCTATCATCCTTGCAAGTCTCTTCTGTATGCTCTATTCCTTTGGGAACGTCAAATCGCCGATTAAAAGACTCGAAGTATCTTTCTCTAATTGCTTTTTTTGGATTATCATTCTCGTATTCTTTACCAAAACTGGTTAATGGAACTAAAATCTTGCAAGCTTTAAGTACAATCTGATTTATAAGAAAATTTAAGCAATTTTAATTTTTCGGTAATAAAAAATAAAAGTAACAATAAATAGGATAATATATATAAATATAATATAATAATGTTAAAAACTTTATTTTTTTAAATTTAATCGCAAAATTTTAATTAATACGAGATGTATTTTGACATTAATAATAACAAGATAAAAAAATAAATATCAATATTGAAATTTATACGAAAAATGTTACGTAAAACTGATTAAAATTTGCAATTTTCAATATCCATTTTTTGGTTAACATTTCCGCGTTATCTTTGGCACTGGAGCAATGGAGATCGTAAACTAGTTTGAGTGGACAGGCAAATTTTTACCAAGTCAGCGCACAGTGTTCTGTGGAACAGTGTTTCTCAAGTTAAAATTTACAATTTCTTTACTAAGATTACTTTGAATTTGAAGATTTTTCCTTTCATCGAACGATTACTAAAAATAGTTCAATTTAAACATCTTAAATACGTTCTCCAAGTTTAAAAAAACAATTTTAAAAAGCAAATGTAAATATAGTTATATGTAACTTTGTATTAATACACACAAAATTATGCACAATATTATAAATGTTATTAATTTACATTTATGATATATTATAAATGTTACAACATAATACAAAATTAATAATACAAAATGCCATTATAATGTAAATTGCATGTTACAAAAGATATTGTGAACACATTCTTCTAATTCACCAAATATGCAATGCGAATAACGTTAACATAATCGACAGAAAATGTTGCCTGTTCACATTATTCTACGACTAAAACAACAGCCAAGAAGGTAATCGTGCTTATTTAAATACACAGATAATGTAAAAATTATTTTAATATATAAAAATCGAATTTCACATTTGTTCAACTGCGATTATTTTCCAGAATATGTTTTCTTAAAAAACAGATTGTTTTCTAGCAAAATGTACATGAAATCTAAGAAATTATCTTATAAAAAATCTAAGAAATTATTATTAACAATAAATTATTATACGGTCTCAATTTATTCGTCTACAATTATATCAATAAAAATTTTTCTCTTTCGCTATGTGTGAGTACTACTGTGGAATTTACTGTCTTCGGACGTGTATGATGGGGCACGTGGCGCTGCGGAATCACGCTCATACTTTATCTCGAGAATATTGATTTTCGTGGTCGTTGCGTGAGCCACATCGGTGGTCGACGGACGAGCAAAAGAATCTAAAAAATTTAGTGGGTATGATGGAAGCCGGCCTGGCAAGACGCCAAGTACAGCATCGTGCTTTGAGGGAACCATAATTTGTAACTGAGCCGTCAACGTATAGCTGTATTGTTATCGAGAACACTTCGTCCGCGTCGCTCAAAAACGAGTCCAAGTACCGCATTTCCTATCGAAATCCACATAGTGAAAGAAACACGCATATCGGAGCATGCTGATACATTTCTCTGATATATGGTACTTCTCTATCTTTACGACAGCAAGACAAACTGAGAACACAACTTGATACCCGGTTGCATTAGTGTATAAAGATACATCAGAATTTGTAAAATTTGATGAAGTTTCTACAATTTTAATTCCAAAACGTTAATTTTATTTATTTAAAAAAAATGGCACAGAAATAATACGCTTCTAGTAAACTTAATACGAAATTTAAATGTAAAATGTTAAATTATGAGTAAATGATATGATAAACATTTACTACCTCATTTAATTTGAAAATTATTTTAATATAATTTGAATAAATATTACGATAAATAATTGTTATTTGTGAGAAATTAGCTCTTCTCTAAAAATATCTAAAATGAATTTAAAAAATGTCTAAGATTGAAAATTAAATAAATCAAAATATTTCTTTTGAAATTATCCATAACAAAATGTAACTTCTTATCATAAGTATTGTATAAGTAATTGTATAAAATGTAAACAATCTATTAAATATCATGCGTATTACGAAGCAATTTAGGTATATTTCATGAACGTATATTGAGCTCGCAATATTGAGCCTTCGTTGTACTTCGCATAAATATACAACGCGATTCCGAATATTCGGTAATGATTTGCGTACATATAACCCCGTACTTCGGAAATTAAGGTATTTACTGCAATCGCACGTCGCCCGTCAACGATATCCGGCAAATGACAGTAAATCTCATTGAATCCTATTCACCGGAATAAGCTATGCCGCACAAAATTTAGGAGATATATATAGCGTAAATGTCTCGTGCATCGATTATGCTGCGAGCCAATAATACATTTCAGCATGATTGTCATCCCTTATATAAATACATACTATTTATTACGGGGAAGAAATATTTTCACGTTATTATTTCATTTACGAGACATCTATTTTTTATATGTCTCATTGTAATATATAAATGAAAAAGTTTCTTTCTATTTTCAACTTTTTAAACAAAAACGTGTAGGTTCCTCTTCGCTACTCAAATTCTGTAGGGAAATCTAAGGAGATGGGTACTCGACGTGAAATATTTTGTGGTCTATATCTTCACACAATAAATATTCTGTGCTAAATATCTTGATTTTTATCTCATCTTGATTTTATCTCAAGATCAATTGTGAGAACGCTAAACAAAAATTCTATAAGTAAAGAATTATAAATTAAGCAAGAACGAGGAAACGCTATCTGTTTAAAATTTACACATTGTAACAAACGCGACACGTTTTCAAGTTACCCAACTCCATCGGGTATAATAGTTAATGCCACGCGTGTGCTTAACACCCACGACTTAATTTCCGCGACGTTATCGTTCACTTGGTTGTTCAATTATATTAACCACTCCTCTCACGCCAACAGCCATTTCCCGCACACAACCCGTAAATATTCTAGAAAATTTTTCCCCGGAGATGCGCTAACTAGATCGCTCGTGTACCTATTCTATCCGGAGAACCTCATCCCATGACTACGAGATGTAGCGAATTCTGAACGGCAAAAAGGATTTATCCGCTTATCTAATAACCGTTATGCTCGTGCAAGAGTGTCGCATGGTTACGCCTTTCAAAGCAAATGTATCATCGTTTACGAGTGGACGAAAGGTCGACCAACTTCTCTAGCGCAGTGTGTCAGGGAGTTAAGTTACTTCGTCGTCTTACGGGTCATAGGGTCGTCTTCTCGACCGCTGTTGTCGCTGGTCGAAGAACCGGGGATGAAGCCGAGCGGGATAATTTATCGCGTTCCAACATTGCAAACGATGAAACGGCCTCGCTTAAGGGCGGAAGTTGGATCGGCCTTGTCGACATGTCTTGATCGCTTCACCTTGCACTATTCTTCATCGTGGATCTCATCGACCAAATTTATCCCTGCGGCAATACCTTGACAGTGCAGCGTTTTACTTCCTCTCCTTTCTTCTCCATTCCGTTCCAATCCCTCGCTTCTCTTTCCTCGCTCTCTACTTTTCTCATTTAGATCCAAGAGATACTTCCATCAAACGTCCCTTTTTTATATACTTGTACGTATTTATTCCTATTCGACAAGCTATAGATTTCTTCTTATTTTTTCCTCAAGAATCACTATCGTTAGTATCGCTACCTTTTTAATTAACTGTATAATTTCTAATTATTCATTGCTGTAGTTCATTATTTTCTCTTTGCAACTTAACAGAAATAAAACTATATTTTTTATGATATGAAAGAGAAAACACTGTTCTACTTTATTCAACCATCTGTTCCTTTTTAACTACCTTTTCTACCGCTTGCACGATTTTCTTTCCCATTTTCTTATTCCCCTTTTCTCAGAAACTTACTTTACTAACGAAACTTGCAACTTTTTTATGACGCTCAAATCGCTCATTTACTTCGCGAGAAGTTTAATAAGACTTACAGGCCGAAATGGCACTTGAGCGTTTTACGAGCCGCCACGCCGAAAGGACAGTTCTCTTAAACAAAAAAAGAAAAACGCACGATTCGCAATGATCATGTAACAGGCATATTTATGGTGTGCTTGCGCAGCGTCAAGTAGTAGCACGATCGAGAGTTACATTCAGGCCGCGGCATTTATCGATGAAAATAAGAGCTTTTCGAACTTCGTGTGCACACACAGCTAACTTTCGCGTTAAAGGATGGTGATTACATAGCAAACCACGCGCAAAGCATTGCGAGTGTTAACTTGTTTCGAGAAAAGTAATATCCGCATTGCTTCGCACAATGGATGAGAACTCCATAATTGAAAAAGTGAGTATGTTTACTATGTTAATATGCAACTTGAAAGATACTTTATAGCCTGTTTTATATTTACACAAATATAATATATATTATATGATACAGACTCAAACAGTTATAAAGAATTCACTGAAATCTTGACCCGTGTGAAGCTGGCCTCCCAATATTGAAAAATCGATTTTTTTCATCATGCATTCGTTTGCTCATCGTTTGCTCACGAATGTTCAGTTGGAATTTTCGTTTGCTCACCCTTAGTTCAAAAGATACAAGAACATTAAGTTTTGGTATCAAATTAAAAAACCGATTTCTTTCTTCATGCATTCGTTTACTCATCGTTTGCTCACAAATTTTTTGAACTAAGGGCGAGCAAACGAAAATTCCAACTGAGCATTCGTGAGCAAACGATGAGCAAACGAATGCATGAAGAAAAAAAATCGATTTTTTAATATTGGGGGGCCAGCTTCACACGGATGAAATCTTGTAAAAAATTCCTAGACTAAGAAGTTCTAAATTTTTCGAATATTTTTATTAAATGTAATTTTCAAATAAATTGGAATACAAGCAATGCAAATAAAATATATATTGAAAATTATAGTATATACCATACTTATTGCTAACTAATCATCAATATCTTGTATTATCTAGAAAAAATAATCAAAGAAATTCTGATTAAGATATTGCACTTGTTTAATTCTCAAGCAATGGGTAATTTGAATCTGAATCAAAAATTGTTGAATGATTGTATAATTTTTAAGATCAAAATCAGACTCCGTATTGAAGATTAAGATTGAAAGATTGAAATTTGACCAATCAAAATAATAGGAGCTAAAATTCCTTTATCCTCATTGGTCAAATTTCAATTTTCAATCTTCAATTTCAATCTTCAATGCGTAGTCTGATTCCGGTCTAAGATTGTTATACTATGAGGTTCTGAATTGTAAGATAAAGAAAACTTTAAACCTTCCTCTACCAATCGTCATAAAGCAGAAGTTCACTTGCATTGTGTATTTAAAATAGAATACTTTAAAACTTAGATGTAGTTTTCATAGCTGTAGTTAAGTAATAAGAGTTAATCTAACAGTACCAGGCTTTATAAATAAAGGAAATAAATTTCGTCATTATCTGGATAATCCCTGTTCTGAAGCGATCTTTGCAGGAGCCACGAAATAAAGTATAATATTTGAGCACTCATAGATATTTCTTTTAAATTTACTCGTTACGTTAAGAAGCTTAAGACATGAACAAATTTAATTTTATCTTTTTCAAGAGATCTGCCGATTGTGCAAAACGAGTCAATACCTTCTCTACGTAAGCTGCAACGTGAAGATTTTGCGTCTTTGTTTTCGGACAAATTCTTTACTTTTTCGCGAAATAAAGGGAGCAAACTACAACATGAGATGTATCCATCTGATTGTGAAGTTTTTGAAGCATTCATTCCGGAAAAACGAAAATTTTGATGATTTATAACGCACATACTAAAAAGTTGTAGTTTGTTCTTTAAATTTGTTACACGATATGTTTCGAGGAAGGTAAATAAAAGCAGGTTTTATAAAACATACATAAAATGTTACAGACGAACATGACATGTTAGAAAAGTAAACATTGCGGAAAATGGTAACCAAATTAAAAAAAACGTCTATTGAATATAACTAATTTGTTTTTCAGATATAAAATAAATATAAACTTATATTTAAATAAAATAAATAACTGCATGTTATTCTTAACAATAAATAACAAAATAATAGACAACTTAATATTAGTTTAGCCACAATATAAGATTCATCACGCTCATGATGCATCTAAAAAAAAAATGTTAAAATATATATATTGTATTTATTATAGCAATGTGTTTATTTACAAAAAAATGATTTAATAATAATTATTTTTAATATTCTAAAAAAACTGTTACAGCAGTTTTCTTTATCTGTATCTTTTCTTCTTTATATTGCTTGTGCCTCAAAAATTAAGACAGGTCTTGGAAGAGCAGTAGAAAGTAATAGATCCACTTATAATGCGGCTTACAAGTTTCGCAATTAATAGTAAATCGAAGCTTTACAAGTGAGATTACTTGTTCAAGTGAGGGAAGTTCACGATCACAGAGAGATTGAAGCTCCTGTCTTTGACAGTCATTGCTATTTCCATCAGTCTCGCGACGGTGCATTAAGAAGTAGACTCTACAGGGATTTCCGGCGGAAGTGCCATCATGGAACGACAGGATAATTTGTCGTTGCATCTCGGTGCGAATGACGCTCGCGCGAATAAAACTCCTACGGGACAGACGGGCGAGAGGAGAGTTACAAATGGGATTCCGTGAGGTAAGACGTAGTGGAATTCGCCGACGTTACTGCCGCCTTATTTTGATAAACGGTGCGACGCGCTGCAAAAGGAGAGCGTGTAATCCGAGTTAATTAGAGCGCCATTACTGTAAATAAGCGCATGTTAAATCACGCGCTCTGTCTTTCCTCGCAATAAGTCGATCTCGTATTGGGGGATATCTTGCGGACACTATAGTCCCGCTAAATCCCGATAAATCCGACCGTTCTCTATCGGTACGCCCTTCCGGAAATCGATGAGAGCGTCGAGATATACGAGCTAATTTACATAGCCGTCCGATGTAACTCGCTTTTTTACCGAAGCGGATTACGCGCTCAATTAATGTTTAATAGGGTCTGAACTTATGGAGAGAAAAGCGCGTTTCCAGCAATGTTGATTTATTTCCGCGTTTGTATGAATCCGTGCCATGGATTAAATTTTCATCTTGCATTATGTATTGTAACATTACTTGTGTAATACTGCAGCTGTAATTGTATCATATCTCATCTTTTAAGCAAAAATAAAAAGGAGTAAAATCAAAATATAGTTTTGATAGCAAGACATTGACACGTATTTCACGAAATATAAATAATACAATAAAGTCTAAAAGGAACGATATAATACAATACAATAAAGTCTAAAAGTAACGATATAATAAATTCAATAAAGTCTAAAAGTAACGATATAATAAAATATTATCTTTCAGTTAATAAATATTTCAGCATTGCTAAGAATGTTTTTCAAAACTTTATTTTTTACACATAGATAAATTCAAATCTAATAAAAATCTAATTAAAATTTATGTTCTCGTATATAAAATGGCCCTTTCAAAATATTTCGATATTTATAACCGTATATGTTATCCAGGCACTATCCTTGAGCCAAAATGATATTTTATTTCTGTATCGAGATAAAACGTGCAGAACTGGAAGCAGGCCAGAGCAAACCACGCAGATTTTCTGTCGCCTTAGGCTAAAGAAAAACTAAATACAGTAGCGTGCGCTCACATGGTTTTCTCTCTTCGAAATAATACAAATTTTACAATGTCACAGTAAACATTCGATATTTTTTCAAATATCAACATACTTTTGGAAGCTTTCCAATAGATTTTTTAGTATATTATCCGCGTACAAAATTGAAGATTATAATTCAAAATCTTTGCGTAATCTCACTTTACTCACTTGCTTTGGAAAAATATATTTATTCAAAATATTTTGTGGAATCGTTATTCAATGAGATATAAAATACAAACAATTATTATGTATCATATAATTATTATATATCATTAATATAACTTCCAGATAAAATCATTAATGAGTTTTAACCCTCTTATATTTTACTTTCAATTCAATTTCAATTTATCGAATATCGTTAATGGACGCAATAAAGAATAATAAAAGCGTTAATGAGAAATAAAGAAGTATAATAAAATATCGACACGAAAGTCGACAAGAATGATTTATGAACAGATGTTTGTGACGTCCGACTTCGTATTTTTCAGTCACCCTCGACGACATTCAATTATTGATTGAACTGGTCAGATCGTGTTATGGGGGAGCCACGAGCAAAATAAGGCTTATATACTTTAGGGCTGAGTCGCGGAGAAGTAATTTAGTGTACCTGACAGTCGCTATAATCTCGTAACGAAATACACGAGAAAACCTGGGAAGATCTCTGAAGCGGAAGATCACCGAAACAGCACGATCGACATGCAGTACGTATGCTGAGGCACACACACGCGTACGTTGCGAATATGTACGTGATACTGCGTACTGACAGGAAACTGATTGTGACCCAGAAAGCATCGAATCGGACGAGCCACCAAACGACGCTGGCGACGGGAGTAATTTTCCGCGTATGCAGCCCATTGTTCCGCACGAGTGAAAACGGATGAAATTCAAAGTAAAATTTCGATTGAAGTGGCGAAACTTGGCATCGTATGCGTTAAACAAAATTGACTTTCGAATTTCACCGAAAGCACAGCTCTCTTCTCCTTTGGATCCAGTTTTTATCTTGTCACACCCTTCTCCTTCCTTTTCCCTTGTCACTTCATACACACGCACGCACGTACGCATGTACGAACGCACGCACACACACACACACACACACACATACATACATACAATCGTATACATATATGCATGTACGTACTAACATATAGTGATCTAGGATCCGCCTAGCTAAGCTATTCAATTCTACTTTCTGTGCATTGTAAATCGCGAATGGCAAAATTGAGTCGATCGTGTAGAAGATCGAAGATATTTTTTCCCTCAGTTCCGATGTACCTCTGAGATACTGTATTCGCTCAAAATCTCTGTGCACATGTAAACCTGTTCTTTTAAGTATGCTATGGAAAGAACGGTTTTGCTGAAACATCTAAAAATTTAGCTAGATCTGAAAATAATTTTCTGTTGAATTATCAAAATAAGAATGTCAAAACTTGTTTCAACATTGCTCCTCATACTTGAATATTTTTACATATTATTTTAACGATTTAACAAAATTATTTTCAGATCCGCGCGTATATCTACCTAATTTTTTAAGTATTTCGACACAATCATTCTTTTCGTATATCATGATTTTTTTCGTCAAAATAAATTTTAATGATTATCAATCTTCATGTCAAAAGATGAGCTAGGAATAGACTCTAAATGCAGTTAAAACGCAATTATAACAAAAAAGGGTCAGTCTAAATAACTGTCAATTTAATATGTCAACGATTACGTCAATATTCGGGGGAGAATATAAATTAATATAATTAAACTACAACAACGCAATATGTTATCATCAGCACACTGCAAAATGTGTCGTGCAAAATATGTCACGTATAATTAATGAACAAAATTTGCCGTACCGAGTTTTAATACCTTGTTGATAAAACTAACGATATATTTACGCGAACAAGCGAAATATTATACTCGTTGATAAAACTAACGATACATCTGTGCGAACAAGCGAAATATTATAGTTAGTATAACTAGTCGAATTAGTTCTAGGCGCATTTCCAGTATTTCTACTAGAAGTCACCGAGCGAAAAGACCGTCATAGAGAGGAAAGTGGCCAGATCGAGGGAATGGGGTTGCACTAGAGGAAAATAACCAGGTCATCATTTGTATCCGCCATTATCGTAGCTGCAACTACTTCCGGCGAATGCGCCGTCATTAAACAAGTACAGGTGCATGCCAGCGGGTTCGCCAGTGATGGCTAATGGATTTTCAGAACCCGAAGTTCATCTATTTTTCAACGCTGACGGGGACTTTTTAAAATAAAGTGAAAAACTATAATGAATCTATAATATGTTACAACATAGTTATGAACAGCCATCGATCGCTTTGATATTACTAGAATGATACATAGACCTCTTCCTGATAAAACAGAAGCATTTTAGAATATTGGATTTTCCGCTTTATCGTTTACACGAACATAAAGATTAATTATTAATATCCAATTATTAATATTTGATTAATAATAAATAAAATAAGATCTTAAATCTTGAATGAAAATGTAAAAGTAAAGCAACTAAAATTGTAATTAACAAAACTGTAATGATATTTCAAAATAAAAGTCTATTAATTTTATTTTTTTTTCTCGAATTTTTACCTATAAAAAAAACCGAACTATTGTAATGTTACACTGGCCCGATTTTTGCGCGTGATATATATTTTACGTCTCCAAGTCAGGTCTCTGAGCACGTATATATATTTAACCCTTAATGGTCTAACGTGGGTCGTTCAAGTCCCCTAAAAGGTACACTCTTCACCTTTAATTTCCACTTTGATTTATGTCGATAGCTTCATTTGGATTGAAGTTATGATTTTTTAAGTGATCGAGTGATTTTACACGCGGTACCACCATTTTTAATACAAAATTATATACAAAAATAATTATTTTCGACATACAAATTTTTTTTTCTTGAAATTGAAGAATTAATGAAGGTCCATGAATTTTTGCAGATTTTTTAAAGCCCTTTAACATGTCTAAAAAACGCCGAGACACGAATGGCCCACGTTAGACCATTAAAGGTGCCGAAAAAACGTTAGACTAGTAAGGGTTAAAATACTTTTATTTAAAACACAGAATTAGTAATACAAATGAATTTTGTATTTCGGCGGAGTACACACGAAAGTACTATTACGTATCTTGTATCAAAAATTGAAAGATTGAAAGTTTTTTTTGCATTTTGTAATTCAAATAATAAGATTGATATTATCGATCTTAGCACTTGAAATGCAAAATATAAAATACAAAATACTTTTATATAAGCTCTCATAAAATACAAAATACAATTGTCTTACAAATACAATTTTTTAAATGAAAGTACTTCAAATACAAGCTCAGCCCTGCTCCAAGTTTTAAACACGTGAAAAAATTCACGAGATTCACTGAACGCCACTTTATCCGTTCCTGAGATGCTTGTAACCCAATTGGTGTCGACGATGTTAAATACATGAGATCCAATTTGGATCTATCCCAAAATTCAATGGAGTCGCGAGGTACACGGGTTCATTGTTATACGAAACCGGCGTGGTGCTATCCAATTTCTGTGCCACTGCGAAAGAGTATCGTGCACTTTCGCGATATTATCCGCGGAGGGTGCCTTTTCCTCTTTATAGCGTGGGTTATGAGGGTTATGATTCGATAAATCCGCTATCGTATTCTCGTACCACTTGGACAAATTGTAATGAAAGCCATTGCACGGAAAGCAAGATAACGAACGATATAACGTATTATCTAATTGTACCGCTCCTTAGCTCGCTAAAGACGCTGCCGATGTAATTAATGATCAATAAAGATAACGTATCTACCGTGATATTAACCCGTTACAGTAGCGTTCGTTGCTGTGTAAAGGTTATCGCTATGGAGTAATACTCCACTCTCCAGTGGAGCAATATGCGAGATAGATGAATTAAAACACCAAGAGAATGATATACACTTAAGTTTAGAGGAAAATCAAAAAGGAAAATTTAAAAAAAGAGAGAACTCAATAATTTTAATGAAACTATTAAATCCAGAGAAATATGTACATACACAAACTTATTACATTTTTAAAGTTTCGATTTTTATACATTACGCTAAGTAGATCTAAAATATTCGAAGTATCATTAAAATCTTATCAATTTTCACAATTCTCACAAAATTTAAAAAGTTTAGATGACATACCTACAATTTAGAGTGCATCAAATTATCTACGATTATTATTGGTAGATATATGATTTGGATTTAAATTTTAATTTGAGTTCGGTTTCCCAAAGGGGAGATCTAAATACAATTCTATTTCACGATATTGTCCAAGAGATGAAAAAAAAGGAGCAGATTTAAAAAATCAATAAAAATAAGTTAATCGCTTTGCTTTTGTAGCACTAGGTAATTAGGAAAGATTTATAGCAGAGAATTATTTTCTTTTAAAACTTTTACTTTCTTTTCGTTAATTCTTTCACCGTAAAACGAGTTTTGCGATGTGCTCGATACGAAACTTTTGAAAATTCTTGTTATCTTTATCCTCTGAATTTTACTCTTACATATGTCTATTTTCTCTTTTCTTTTCACATAATCTCTATTCTCTCTTTCCATCTTCTCTGCTGAAAAGCTTTTCTCCTATCAATGACGTACATTCATTTACTTTTTTCCGATCAAATTTTATCGGAAGCAAGCTTTGCACCTGAAGGTTTTCCTCACAGAGCTGAGAAACGTCGATATACGGTTTTCGTTCAGAGGAAACACAATTTCCAAATACCTACGTATTTCTTATCGAAGTTTCTCACTTGGCAAAAATAACAAGCGATACTTCGCATAGTTTTATTTTACATTCACTTAATAAACTTACTATAAATAAGTATATAACAGCAAACTTTTAAAATTAATAAGGCAAAAAATACGTTTAAAAAAAATTGTGAAGATACGCATACTTTATTGCATATTTCGTCTTATTGTTCTTTTTTCCATTTTTAAATCTGTTTTTCCATTATACAAATTCTTACTACTTACACAAGAATATAATTATAAATAAAGGTTATTTTAATATAGTTTAGTCCGTTAGTCCTATAAAGTTATCTTCACGCGGCAAGCATTCTCCTCATTAGTCTTTGACTGAATATCTCACGTATTCCAAGAAGCGCATAGTATACGACAAACTTTTAATCTCTTGATAGTTTGTTCGTGCTGTTGTGTCAGAATGGAAGTTTACAGGCTGCATGTGACATGATGTAACATCAAATGTTACGAGTTTGTGTTACTCACGCTGCGTGTAATGCGTACAAGTACTTGTTGTCGACAGTTAAAAGGTATAGTGTTAAGACTTGCATATTATATTTAAGAAAATATTTTGTCTAAAAATTATTTGCATCATCTAGAATATTTTATTATAGAATAATTCATATCGTCTGCCTTACATTATGAAGGAATTTAAGAATAACATAAAATTGAAATAATGTAAATTTTTATCTAGGGCAATAAATTGATATAAGAATTAAACATCTCTAGAAACAATTTTTCGACAAAGAAGATATTTGTTTAAAACATATTTTTTTAATTCTTAAAATAATAAGAAATATGTACTCTTGCTTCTTTTAGGTAAATTTTACCAAAAGATAGAACAATCGGCTCTTAATAAATTTATAAAATGGTATTATACAAAAAATATACACTTGTAAATCTTTTTTTATCAAATAATTGCTTTTAGAGGTATCCCTTCATATCTATACCTGTTTTCTCACAAAAAATTATAATACCTTAATAAAAAAATTCTCATAAAAATATTATACATATAAAAGTAAATTTTACATTGTCGTCATTAAAATATGAATTATCTACATAAAATGTATAAGTTAGAAATTTATTTTTCAAGAAGAGAAAAAGGAATTTTAATTAAAATCAGGGTAACATCAATTTACTATTATCACTTTGATTTATTATTTTTACAACTTTAGCATATGCGTATGTCATACGTTCCTAATTTTGAAGTTTATGTGCGATTCAATTTTCGGCCCTTATGCAAATCCCTCGTAATTTGCGGTCAAAAGTTATATAGCAAGCCACAAAGGATTGTCGACCAGTGTGATAATCTGCTTTCCGAGATCTGACAATTCTAATCGTAATTGTCAGAGCACTATATATCACATGTCCACTTGTTCCGCCAGTAAATAGCATGCTTCGGTTTGCTATGGTGTACACAATACAAATCCTTATTAGAGTGGCATTCGGCTAATTGTACGCTCACTCTACTATGCAGGAAGATCTGTGGTGTGAATCAGACACAGGAAATGGTATCGAGGTTTCGTTACGAGGCAATGAATGGTCTCGGAATCTCTGTTTATCTCCAATGAGAATTAATAGCAATAAGATCACGCGTGTAATCTCGTTTCGTTCATCCATTTTTCGCTAAAATAAAAAGCGCTGTTTGAAATTTTAGTCTCTGCTAACAATTTTACACGCGTCTATATACATATGTATAAGTTATATAATTGTTTCGATTTGATTTATCGCTAGATGTGTATCCTATGTCTTCCAGAGACAACAACATTTGACAGAACGAGATAAATTAACTGATTCTTTCAAAATTTGCTCAAAATAAAGTGTAATACTAAAACGAGACAATTTCTGATTTTGTAAAATAAATAAAATTTAATTTAAAATATTTTTTAATTTTTATTTTTTGCAATGATACATTTTTTATCGTTTTTAATTATTACATTTATTAATTTCTGCGGAAAAATTAAAATAGTTGAATCATCAATTCAATGTGATATCGAAATAATTTTAAATATTATAATATAAATTTCGATTTTTAATTTTCGCACATTACATTTACGAAGTGAAAGATCAAGCTGATTATATCGAAAACGTATAAAGGAGTTGGATATGAACGATTTTACCACCGTCATATTAAATATGATTTGCGGCCAGAAAGTACAGCCTTCCGACCCGTTCTGTAATAAGCGACAGGATGAAAGTATGAGGACAATTTTCCTCCAGGGAGATATATACGCGACCTGGCATTAAACCTTTCTTCTCGCTTTACTGCACGCCGCGAACCGTACGAACCACACGAGAAGATACAGCAGATTAAAAAGACGTGTCGAATACCGTAATACGTTAGGAAAACTTTGAAGTGAAAAAATACGAAGAGACGAAGGAGCATGAATGATGATGTAGAGCTTTGCGCAATTAAATACGCGATGCGCTGTAAAGTTTATACAACTACTAATACTATTAAAGATAAAGCAAAGAGCCTGTGATGCAAGAACCTTGTAGGCTAAATTTTAGTTGGCTATCTTAAATAAATCTGAGAAGATGAAATTTGAGACTCTCTTAAATCTAACATAGAAAAAAACCGAGATTTGAAACTTGTAATTTTAATAGTTTACAAGCGAAAAAAATGATTTTGTTGAAAAATCTAAAAATTTAGTTAGATACAAATTTAAAAATAATGTTGAATCATAAAAATAATTGCGTATAAAACTCAAGTATAATGAGTTGCAAGAAGTTTTGATATTCTAATAGCCATCAGTTTGAGTAATTTTCATAATTGCAGTAAATTTTAGTTGACTAACTCAAATAAATCTGAGAATATGAAACATAAAACTCTCTCTCTCCTCTCTTAAATCATCATGCAGATTAACACTAAAATTTGGAGTTTATATACATAATTATTTTAATAATCCAACCACATATTTTCAAATTCTAATTAAATTTTTTAGTTAGAGAATCTAAAAATATCTGAAAGTATTTATATAACTAAATTTTTATTTCAGTAAAATCCTTTCTGTGTACGCATCGATAAAAGAATGCCCATTGAACAGCGAGTTGAAAGATCAACCGCGTTTAATCTAATAACGACGAAAAAGTCCAATTTTTCGTCCTCCGTAAAAAAAGCACACGATGTTCATAATAAGCGGGACGAAGGGTATGGTAGCAATCTTCCCTTTCTATGTGGTTTCATGTACGCCAATGTCGTACGGGGAATATTGGATTAAAAGCTTCATATATTGAAAATCTTACTGTGTGACACGAAATGCCACGAGTATTCATAAGTTCCGGAATAAGAGAAGCACCTTATATACCAGAGCAGTGCGCGTCTAGAGATCGAAACTCACGATATTAGATGTTAGCGTATGAAAGATAACAGCGTATGAAAGTCTGACATCGCGATTCATGCGTCTACCGTGTATGCAATCGCAAGTGGATCGAAGATGCATATGAAAATGCGAAACGATTGCACGGCCGCGAATCCAAGAGAGCATGGAAATTTCTTATAAACTCATATACAAAATTTTTTATTCGTGGCTAGTCCTTTCTATCATCGTTATCGCGAAGACTGTTATTATCCTAGCTATAAAAATCTTTATAACATTATTTATCCATTTAAAAAGTTATTCGAAAATATTGTACTACATGAAACTCGTTTATGAAAAATTAGAACTTGTTAAATTCGAAATAGAGCTATTCATTCCAGGCACAAATTAAATACAGTACTTTTTCAAGCTAGTTTAATCAGATACGCGAAATTATTTCACAGTTAAATATCTTTACGTCTCGACTCTGTACATTTTCAGGAAATATGAATATACATTCATATAAAATTACGTGTTGGAGTTATATCTCTTGGGATGAAGAACTTGAACTAAGCTACACAGAATGTTAAACGTTAAAATCTGCTATGCAAACTTTTTAAAAGCCACTAAACGAGAAGTTCAACCCGCCATGTACTTTGTCGAATACAGCCCGCACGTCGAGTGAGTTAATATATATTAACTTTAAAAATATATATTTTCTTGAAATCCGTAAAAAATAATATTCAACTGTAGGCTACACACACATACACACACGTACAATCGATATATATTTCATTTTAAGATTAAAATCCCTTTTCTATGTCTTTTCTATGGAATGTCTCGCAATCGCACATATAATACTTTAATATGTTCCAAAAATTGATTAGAATCAAAGACGTTAATAAAAAAGATTGTTAAATTTCGAACTTCATTTTATTTCAATTCATTCCACGATAAGATATTTAAAAAAATGAATAGATAACAGATTCGGATAAAACTGACATGAAAAAAATATTGTTATTAATTATCAGTGTGTTTTTTACATACGTTTGTAAAAAGAATCTTTTTACATAGAAAACAATTTTTTATATTTAAACAATATATAAAAAGCAGAACGCGTACGCAGAGTATTTGCGAAAAGAAAAATAAAGTTTGAACGGTACCCAGGCAGCACATCTGTTTAACTATTTGAACGATCAATGTTATACTAAGTTTATATCAATTATATCTACAGAATTGGTACATTTACCATTAAAGTTTTCGACGTATTTAGTAGTATATTGGTTGATTTAAAGTGACGTATCGCCGTTGGCCTTGTCAACATCGTTGTATTTATCCAAATCCAACGTCGACAACGTCGGTAAAACTGACGTTAGTTTTTTAAACTAAATCTGACCTGATGTCGACATCGGTTTCGATCGGTTAATTCGACGTCAACTGCAAATTAAATCCAATTTAATACCGACATCGGCTAAAGTCAGCTAAGTCGAAGTCGATATCTTGACTTTTTATTGAACTAAGTCCATGTCTCTTGTCAATTTTTACCTAATTTAAAAGTATGAACCAGGAAAAGTAAACGCGCATGTTTTCCGAAATAACGAAGAATGTTTATGGTTCTACAGTATGTGATTTTTTTTTATGTTATTGTTAACAATCACGAATGCTCAGTTGGAATTTTCGTTTGCTTGCCCTTAGTTCAAAAGATATACGAAAATCATGTTTTGGGGGGCCAACTTCACACTAGCCCCCCCAATATTAAAAAATCGATCTTTTTTTTCATGCATTCGTTTGCTCATCGTTTGCTCACGAATGCTCAGTTGGAATTTTCGTTTGCTCACCCTTAGTTCAAAAGAAAATGAAGAAAAAATCGATTTTTTAATATTGGAGGACTAGTGTGAAGTTGGTCCCCCAAAACATAATTTTCGTATATCTTTTGAACTAAGGGTGAGCAAATGAAAGTTCCAACTGAGCATTCATGAGCAAACGAAGAGCAAACGAATGCATGAAGAAAAGAATCGATTTTTTAATATTGGGGGGCCAGCTTCATACGAGTTATAAGTTAGTTTAAGTTGTATTTGCCGTACAGACTCTGACGTCAGATTAAATATAAGCATTTATACAAAATTCAATTAAAGGTCGAGATACGCGACGATGTTATATTGCTGACTAATAGTTGCATCGTTGACGTCGATTCGATGTCGCCCCGATGTTTTTGTGCTGTTTGGGTACATAGCTATATTTCTTATTTATATTCTATATCATAAACAACAATTTATTTTATTTATTTTGTACAATAGATAACTATTTTCTGACCTTCATTAATGAAATAATTAACATCACAAAAAAATTATATTAAATTAAAAAAATATGATACAAATTTTAGACCAATATAAGAATAAATCTAATTAAGAGAAAAATCCTATGCTAAATTAAAAAATTTTATATTCAAAAATTTCAATATACTCTCTCTCAATATTATTTAATATATTTTCCTTTTCATTTATTTCTGACTATTCTAAAGAATTAAATAAAATATTTAATTAATTTTATTTGCCCATTTTGTTTTCTTGTTATTTTTAATTAATTATGAAAGTTTAATAAATTATTCAAGTAATATTAATTTAATAATTCCACACACAAATAATATTACTGCCTTTACAATATTCCTAAAGTCCTCTAAAACCTGTCAATACTCCAAGAACATTAAACATTGGCTCCAATATCTTATTTATTTTAAGATAACGGAGATATCATATTCGTTATTTATCGGTTTTATTAACACCTGATGCATGCATTTTACATATAACTCATATTTGAAATAATTTATCTGATCCATTACCTCGAATTAACATAACAGGTAATTTACGACTCTGCATCGATGCGCAGCGGCGGAGTTACAGCATTACGTTGATCTGCAAAACACAAGTGTATATAGATTATACAGTAATGATTGAAATACAATAATTGATAAGTACATTGCGCACGTGAAATAATATAATTATTAACGATTAATTCAAAAGCTGATAAATAATTTGAAAAATGATACCTTATGATCGCTGTCACCCGATGTCTCCAAAGCCTTGTTCTTCTCTCAGATTCCTTTTTCATACAACACAAAACACAATATTCGCGGAAACAGAGATAATGACCGTCGAGCAGGCACTAATTACCGGATCGTGCGGAACTTTACGCAGCACTCATGGTGTTAACCGTATACGATGTGCAATTCTACAAAATACACAAAATATGCGAATATATCTAAGCGATCGATAACTCACGGCTGTATTTGTGTTAAATCACAATGATTATGCGTTACTATATCTGTTTTCAATTCGATAACGATAATCTACAAATTAAACACTAATTGTGGCGATTACAATTTTTAATTTGTAAATTATTGCAATGAGTTATAATACAATTAGTGCGCGCACGCAGAAGAGGAGGGAGAGAGAGAGAGAGAGAGTGTCCTTAATAAATCTATATATATATATAATATCAAAGAAAATAAAAAACATACATAAGAAAAATTCCATTGCTTTGATCAAAATTAACCTTATTTTATTCATTGTTCAAGACAACGCAACAGCCAAGTTTAACTTAAATGTTGGAAGCTTTTCTGTGTATAACATAAATTTTGAAATACTTACTGCAGCTCAAAATGATTTATTATTGAGCTTTGTTTTTATGACATATATTTTTTTCACTACATTTCAAGTATGACTCGGATCTCGATGTTACGAATACTTTGAAGCATTTATAATCAAATAGATCATACTCTGTATCAAATAATATCAAAACTCATTATTTTCCATATAATTAATCCCTTTAGGCTAATAGAAGATTTGTGGCGTCAACGAAATTAAGTACTATTAAAAAATAATTATCACCAGCGACAAAACACAGCAATTTATGATCTTTTTTTCTAATTATCCTACTTCATTCATTTTTTCCACAAAATAATTTTGAATAAAGTGGCTCATGCTGACTACTGGCTCGAGGATCGATACGCGAAGGACAACAATAATACAATCCTGAGTAAGCACCAGCGCGTGTTGCGTAAATAAACGCCGACGCTGCGCGTCAACCGACTTGATGACGATACAAAATATTTCATGCTTCATTAAACGAACTTCTATACTCTATTCTTCTCGTATTTTAAACTAGTTACTGATGAATTTTGATTATGCCTGTCTGTTACTGAAATCATATGATCCGTTGAATTGTGTACCATTTGGCGTTTTTAACCTTCTGTAGTTGACAATATAGATTTATTGAACCCATTCAATTATAAATCTTCTTGTCAAAAATGTTAAATTTATATTACATTTACATATTTACTTTAATGTAATATAGATAATTTATTGGATACACTTAATTATAAATTTCTTTGTCAAAAACGTTAAATAATTCAACTTTATTTATGTTACGTTTGCAAATTTGAATTATATTTAAAATGTACTAAGTATTCAGTCTTTTTATATGAGTTACGTTAATCATAAGTTTATTTTCCTTTTAAATAAAACATGACGAACAAATTATATTTAAATAAACGAGAAGCTTTAAACGGAACGCAGAATATGAATTTACTTATATTATCAGTATGCGCTCCTTGTACTTGCACTAATTATGAAGTCTGTTCTTTATTCCAGCACTAAACTGCACTTTCTTTCTCGCTTTCATCAAATATCAAATGTATACTTGTTTCACTTTAAGTTCTAAAAGTATGCATTTTATTCGGCCACAAAATCTGACTTATCATACTGTATTATTACTGCGTCCTTTTACTTTATATATCTCTGTTTTTTTATAATGATAAATCGTTAATGAACAATCGACGTGTGTCATGTCTTCCTGTTATGTTAATCATTTGATGCAGATTCAACGTTATTTAATCGAAAATTATGAGTAAATTACATTTAAATTGTCGACAGTAGTTTAAAACGTACATAATGTGGTGCATACTTGAATCGTTACGATAAAAAAAATTACTTTATCACTGATAAGAAAATACAACATGTGAAGTGATCAAGAAGTGCGTGCGCACGCATACGCACGCACGCACAGAGTGTGATTTAAAAATCTTATCTTTTATCGTTGTCAATCTCTGGGTTAAAATAAAAACGCGCAAAATTTTTTGCTCCAATATTACTGTAACTATTTTTGATATACAGACACGATTAGTTCGTTGCAACTAACTTATCGTGCAAACAAATGTGTATATGCGTACATGTGTATATTTGTCTCTTTATATATTATAAATTAATAATAATGTACGTACTATACAAATAATTGTATGTAATTTTATAAATTAAATTTAAGAAGAGAGAGAAAACAAGTAAACATTGTAACAAATATTATTTATAATTTGTAATTATTTATAAATTTATTAAAATTATGAAAACATGTTAGATAAGTAAGTAAATAAATGTGCTATGTTATCAAAATTATAAATGTGAATAAAAGTGCAGATGAATAGATATTATTCATAATTTCCAATTATCTATATATACATAAATTTATTAAAATTGAAACTGTATTAAATAAGTAGATAAAGTGCTCTATTCAAAATGAATTCTAGCTTTATTCATGAACATATTACTTTCAAATTATTCGTATTTTAATGACTAGGGCAGAACAATGTCACGAATCGCTAATTAGGGAACGTCTAACGAATCGTACCTACGAATTCTTTGAAGTTTCTTGGAGTTCTAACTTGTGACATTTTCGAGTCGATCACAAAATGTTGACTCCCACAACGAGATTTATGCATCTTATTACGAGCGGAAGCCTTTTACCTGATGCAGGATGGAAAATTGGATCCACCGTAGAAGCGGCAAGAAGGACAGAGCGTGTCTCGCACAAGAAGAGTAATTGCCGAGGCAATTTAACTAGTAGCGATGTTGAGTTACCCTTGCAATATCCCGTGCTGCCGATACAAAGCAGAAACATCTCTCGAAAGTGTTTCTCATTTACGACATTAATCCGACGACACGAAATAATGACAAATAAGACTACAGAAAGAGGTATAACTCATAAAAGTATTCGTAGAAAACGTAAAATTATAGACATTGTGTGATAGACTGAATCATATTTTTTATTACCAAGTACCTATCATTAAAATAACGTGTGTTTGCGAAAAAATATATAAAAATTATAACCTTTAATAACAAGCAATTTTCTAATATAATGTAAATTATTGTTTACAGTAATTGTGTGTGCAAGCAAAATTAATTATTTTTCATTAAAATTATTTTCAAAAATGTTTTAAAATCTGTTCAAAATCTTATAACTCATTTTTAAACAAACTGTACAGAATTTCCTTGTCAGATAATAAGTTTTCAGATTGAAGTCCTTGAAATTGTTAATGTTCATTTAATTAAATATTATAACATAAAATATTGAATATTGTATAATATAAAATTTATTTATTTTATTTTATAATTGTACTGCTACTACAATTATTCCTCGATAATTATATTTTTGAGACATTTATTTCATCAAATATTTACTTCTACTTCATTTTGCAAAAAGGAAGAATAATGTTTCGACGTCTCAGCATCTTTTAGTAGACCAGTGCATGAAAGAAAATATGGCATATAAAATACCTCGCATAACACGAGAGAAGTCGGAGTTCCACATATCCGTCGTTACATACTCGCAAATCAATCGTCAGCACGTTCCTCACCAAATACCTCTTCTAAAGTAAATGCCATTCGAGCTAAGAGCGCCTGCTTAACATGCGGGAGAGATTTCTTCTAGTTTCATCAAACTTCCAGGCTGCTCTTTGAACTTTGAACCTCTCGCTGTCTGGCAAACATTACCCCATAAATGTTCGCGAGCGTTTATGCAGCCGAGTATGAGGAAAGTTACTGACGGCGCAATGGAAAATCCGCCCACGACTTCTTCTACCAGTGTGCTTCTAACTTCTGACGCACTGACCTCCGCGACTTATTTTTACCTCCATTATTGGAGACTCATAGTACAGATCCTTAAATGTTTGAAAAGTAAGAAGTTTTATATAGGAGGGCAAAATGATAAGATAGTGAAACTTCCTACAAAGAGATGACAAATAAACTTCTTGATGTAGGATCAACATTATCTATTCAGAATTATTTTTCTTGCAAATAAAACATTGTCTTAAGTAAAAAAGTTTGTCTGGTGTATTTACTTCGATAGTAACAGCTACAAGATAGAGGAAAAGAACGTCACTTACGATAATCTTTTAACCAATTGTATTCGATATAAAAGTTTACTAAACTACATATGTAGTCATTTAAACTGTATGCCGGATTGATTTTTCAGACTTAGAAAGGCAACTAAACTATTATAATACTATATATTAAATATAATAGTACTACAAATTAAATTGACTAATAATTTCATACTTAATTAGGCATCCTATTAAAGAGATCTTAAAATGTGTAAATAAAATTTACAGATTTTCAGCACACTAAGATCTTTATATTAAGGTTAATAAATCGTTTATTAAAATTTACTAAATTTAAGTATTACTTATATTGGAAGTAAATTTAAAATTTCACATTGTACCTTGCACAATTCTAAATATATTAACTATATTGACGTAATATAACACTGTGTGACCGATTTCAACTTTTAAAATTTTCCAAAGGGCGCGTAGGTTTGATTGTATCGGGAACACGCGGTCCGCGTGACATAAAAAATATTAACATGCGCGTATATTTGTTATCATGTATATTTGACCTCAAATCGCGCTACCTGTATTCCTCAAAATTCATAACTATAAATTGATTCCCCGTTTTTGTAATTTTTGTCTAACTTTGCCAAATCCCTTGGGGAAATGGTAGTGAGCCGTGCTCTCGACATAACCAAACCCACGCGCCCTTTGGAAAATTTTTGTGGTCACACAGTGTAATTAAGTACACTTTCATTTTTACTCGACTCTATCCCCCGTATTCATAGTCAGACCTAAACTTAAGGCTTCCTTAAATTTATCTTCAGATGATTTACGAATTATTTTATTGGCTACTGAGTATCTAAAGATAAATTTAAGGAAGCCTTTAAGTTAAAGTCTGACTATGAATACGGGGGTATGACATCAAATAAAAATAATCTTGATACAACAATCCAAACTTTTTATTTATTTCAAACGTCTACACTGCTGTTTTAATATATTACATATACCATATAATAGTATTTAAAAAGACTTCACAAACCTGAAGCTTTAAAAAATTTGTATAAGCGTTTCGATTAATCAATCCTTCCTTTTCTTGTAATATGAGCACTTTTCTATGATGAAACAGTAAGTACTATCTTTCGAAAGGAGCAAACATCGATAAAAGAAGGGAAAGAGGAAACTCTAGACGAAACCACTTAACAATTCCTTCTTTTATACCATAGATTATAACGCAATCCATCAACATGTGTGCCACGCCAGTTTGGCCCCTAGACATCGTATACGTATAGAGAAATCTACCGTATTTCAACAGTTTTTAACATAATTCAGTGAAATTGCGTTGTACTTCGAATATTTTTAAGTAACTGGATTTTAGTCATATGTTGTGCAAATTGTCATTTAAAATATTATTTTTTATGTACATACACGCACAACTTTTGTTTTGTTGACTCTACAGAATAGAAATTACGAAATATTGTAAAAATTATTTTAATATAACAAAAAATTTATATTAAAATCACTGACAGGATGAATGATTTTACAGTAAATTCTATTATCTTTTTTACTTGTATCATTGAAAGGGCAAGAAGTAAAAAAATATTAAAATAGTTAACTTTTTTTTGTAAAAATTACTTGAAAAAAATTCTTCCTATTATATAATAAATATGCGATATTTCTCATATCATTTATTGTTAAAATAATCCTATAATGCTCATAATTCTGTATTTAAAAATACATTTCAGTAATATTATTGAAAGGTTTTAGTCGCAGAAAAGTCTTTTGTCATCTATTATTTCCTTTCGTAAATTGGAATCCTATCGAATCGCCATGTACACAATTGTAACCTGATGTAGTCTAAAGAAACAATGACTAGCCAAGAGCATTGCTGCAGGTATCGGCTTTATTGTCACGATAGAGTTACATCGGGCCAACCAAGCCGAACTTAAACCGACGTGATTGTGATTTGTAGAGGAACAGCGAGCAATGCGTGCTCTCGTCGACGTGCGGAGAGCTTTACACGTGCAAACAAAAGCTCGTTCGAGTCAGGTTGGGCAACAAATCTCCAACGGTGAATTTCGAAGAGCGTGACCTCCGACGAACGTATAAAAAAAGACTTTATGACCATGCGGAAGCCTACGAGAATACACGTCCGTACCGACGAACATTCCGTGCGTGTTTCAGAAGCTTAATTCTTCGTTTAAACTGTTGGGATATTCTAACGCTTGCTAGAATTGTCTTGAGATATTAGATGCCTCGGGCTAACAAAAATTAAGTGCCACTACGAAAGGCCAGGCCAAGCGTAATGGAAGAAAAGCAGTTAATTTTGAGTCTGATTAAAAAAACTTAACCCCTTTTGAAAAATAAAAGGCTAAATTTAAAAAGGTATTAGAGTCTTTTCCAAGAAAATGTAATAAATTGAAGGTACCTTGTAATACTTATAATCAAAATGTTGTACCTACATATTATATAATGAAATAAAAAGATATATTTTGCAAGAACGCTAACAAAATAAGTATAACAATTAGTTCCAAAACCTAAGATCATTTAAAAATAGTTTTAAAAAAAATCTATTATATAATACTTGTTATACTTTGACTAAAAATGTCGTATCCTAAAATTAACAATTTCTGTCTCGTAATTTACCTTCCTTATTTGTTAAGATGATCTTAAATTAAGATTAAGTATCCATAAGTGCCAAGCACATCGAGTTTCCGTTCCTCCTTGAGAATCTCAAAACGCGACTCTCGAAGTAGCAACGAGCGGCAATAAAGTGGGCCGACACGATACGCACTTTTACTACTTATTCGGAGAACGAAGGCGAGTAACATCGCGACCGTAAAGATTACGAAATAGTTTTGCATCATTTTGCATAATATCGTGGCTTAGCGCGCGCTCTGAAAGTAGCTGTCGACTCTCGAGCGGATCACGGCCCCCTTTAATATCGATTTAATTAAATCATTTTCACAGTGTCTTCCAACTCCTCCAGCTACCTTCCACTCCTCTCTTCTCCTCCCTCGGTTTTGCCACCTGTCTACCATCTTCCCGAGAGGAGAGCTTCCCATCGGCCGTAGAAGTGCCGCTATCCTCTCGCGCGTGATTTAATTCTCCCAGGGGAATTTAATTGAGGAGTGGAGCTTCTCTCGGGGCGATACGGCCGAAGCGACCGCCCGCGGCGGTTAGCCTCGTAATATGTTAGCCGTTTAACGTCATTCGCCGGCTATTTTTCACGGATGAAAGCCGCGGTCAGGATCGGCGCGTAATGGGAAGCCAAGGTCGCCAACGAGACGATAAATCGCTGAGCCGAGAATGCCGAGATGCGACCGATGCAATCAAATTACTAACACATGCATTTTAAGGCTAATCTAGTCTCTTCGTTCTTTGTCAAACCCGTGGTTAAGCACATTTTATCGACATTTGCTTTAATTTAATAAATAACACTTTTTAAGAACGTATAAAATACGCAATAAAATGTTTAGATTATTTTACATCGATTTATAATATCGCAAAATTATATATAACCGGATAATATCCTTAAATGTGCAAAGAGCAAAAATAAACAAAGAGTGATCTAAAATTAGAGAAAGAATCGTTTAAATTATACGAGAAGTATACTGAGATAAATTTTATATTACTAATTAGTGAATCTTTCATTAATTAAAAAATGTTAATAAAGTTGAAACTATAAGTACCTACTTATGTATACGTACAATAAATCGTAAATTACACAAAGGTAAATATTATAAAATTTCGTTCCAATTCTAAATAAAAGTTGAAACCTAGATCTGTCAAAGATAGAGTATTTTCGTTGCACTTTTGGTACATTATATTCCACTTCGTGAACCTGGTTACGCGCTAATTCAATTTACAGAGATTTAATTACGAGGTAGAGCGACTTAACGCAGTCGCGTCGTTTATTGCTCTGATACGTCATCCATTTAACACCTTCGCTGTTATTTATCGACCACCCAAGCTCGCTGTTGCGGTTTCTTCTCAAATAGTCGAGGAAATATATACGGGGAAGTACTTAAAGAATAGCGCGAAAAAATTAATTTTTGATTAGATTAAAAAAATTGAATATCATGTTATGAAAACGGTTTGACGTTACAATTTTATGTGTATATAGAATATTTCATATATCATTACGTCCTTTTATAAGAATACTAGCCTCTTTAACAGCCACTAAATATTTTAGCCAATCAAATGCGAACAGATCTTCAAGAAATACAATTTCTCTGACAATTTTATTTTTCTGAGAACATTTAGAATAAAAAATGAGAACTCAAACATTTATCGCGACCTCAATTAACTCTAACGTTAATTTGAGCGATATTTTTCTCTTAATTTCAAAAAGTTTCTGTTTTAATTCTAAAAAGTTTTCTTCATTCTAGTTGATGACATAATCAATTCTCGAGTCAAACTCATGTTGCAAACGGTGATTTTCAGAACGATTACTCTATATGAC
The DNA here is from genome assembly GCF_001594065.2 of Cyphomyrmex costatus. Classification (NCBI taxonomy): domain Eukaryota; kingdom Metazoa; phylum Arthropoda; class Insecta; order Hymenoptera; family Formicidae; genus Cyphomyrmex; species Cyphomyrmex costatus. The sequence continues at coordinate 3,270,364 of NW_017280322.1, read as the reverse complement.
AAAAAACAAGAAAATCGGTTTTGCACTCTAACATCCACGGAGATTAATTCGGCACTAATAATGCTTACCATTTCTCTATAATACGATCCTAGTATGCTTACTTTTGCGGAGCAAGGTTCGAGTTCATTCTCTTCTCATCACCTTAACGCAACATTATTAAAAAGGGTACGGACGACGTTGATAAATGACATTTTCGTCTACTTGAAAAATTGAAATAACTTTTCACGTGGCCTGGGAATACAACGTCCCCGCCGAATTTCCGGCGTGCTCGTATATCTCGTCCCGCAGGACGGGCTCTATGTTCGTGGGAACGAGAGTCGACCTCGACGCGAAAAATAAAATCCACCTTTCGACGGCGTAATTCAAGAAAGACCCCCCATTTCTCGATGCCCTTCGACCTTTAACCTCGGTCAGTGTTGAAAAGAATAACGTTCGCAAACGGGGACTCCGCGTTTGCGCAACGACCCGAATAATTTAATATCTTGATTAAATGATTAAGCCTCTTCGTTACTTCAGGCCGCACATCACGTACGAATACCAGGGTACGAAATAATATCGATCCTCCAGAGGGAGAAGGCGAGTGATTTAACGTTCTCGCTGCGGAATTTCATTCATACCACGCGCGGAATTTGGAGGAATTCTTATTTAAATTCCATCAATCGCTAATTATATTATGCACGATATCCTTTCCTAATATTTTATGGTATTTTCCAATAGAGGCTCGTATATCTTCGTGCAAGATTATGCTTATTACGACGGTCGCGGTCCTTTCAATAATGAACATAATGAAATAGCAATATGACGAGCGCTTTAACAAATTAATTAAAATCGCCTAAGGTTTGCGATTCATCAAAAAGTTTATTTTTTTAAGTTAAGTTTTGAGAGAATTGAGAAAGAAAACATATCGAAATTGAAGTTTTGTAGCTCCAATTAACAACCAATTAGATCTTAGTCAATGAATGAAATTTGTATCGTATCAAATAATATTTATTTTATACAATATTTTTTTTTTAATAGTAAAAGTTTAAATATAACCAATTATGGACCACCTTGAAAAATACAGTTTATGATTTACAAATAATTTTCTTATATATACTTAATTTTTCGAGATTATCTTGGTATAGTATTTTGAGTTTTGGAATATCTTGTATATCTATGAATGCTATTAAAGAATATATAATTTGTGTTATCCTTAACAGTAACTGTATTTATCACTCACCGATCCTGGGATGATCGACATGATCTTAATGTAATAAACACTTACCTATAACAGAAAAATAAACAAAGTTAGCATAAACAATCAATTTATAAATCTGTAATGGATTGTAGCGTATTAATATTAAAAGAATGTTAGAGTAAGCAGGGGTAAAGTGAATCTCATAATAAATAGCGCTAATATAATAAAGAGCGGTAATAATGCAGTAGACAGCATCGTAATAAAGTGCTCGCCGCGTACACGTCAGCTAAGAATGATTCTCGAGCGATCGGTCAATCAAACGAACATTCTGGCCAAGGTTATGGTCACGCAGACACAACGTAGATAGATGGAACAGAATTGAAAATGAATGATGGCCAGTTGTGCCAGGATTAAACTTGATTTCACTGATATTTGTCTTCTCGCTCTTTCAATGCATTGATATCTCTATCTTGAACGACTTGAACATAAAAGTTTCATACTATGCCATACCTATAAATAAATGCAGGTGAATTGCAGTCACCGTCATTTTACTACATCTACAAAACTTGCATTCTCCAATTTGTTTCTTTTTGGAGTTCCTACGGAATTAGAAATTTTATTCTGCATATATACACCGCATGTCATTTCCAGGTAAAATTGCATGGCACACTCAGTATTTTAAACTTTTAACGTTTTCAGTTCAATTTCCAAACGTAAAAGAATTTAGACGCGTGTTTCTTTTTTTATGTTTATTCAAAAATAAAATACCAAATCACCATGCCGTCGCATTTATAATAAAAGTACGAGCATTTCATCTACAATTTCATTTTCATCTATGATCTTGGAAAAATAGGAGACTCGAGTTTTGCTTCATCTCTCTCGTGTTGTGTTTCAATCGTGATATGCCGTCGCTTTCTCTAATCACCCAGACCTCGAATCTCTCGTCTAAAGATATTTTAGTGTACGAGACGAGAGGGTTACATGATTGCATCCGCGAAGCAGTTCATGCCAGATTCATCTACACCGAGAAGTGGCGTAACCCATTTTGGCGTGCGGTAATGGAATCATTTCCGACCCAATAAATTTCGCCGGCAAACTAAACTTGTCTTCTCTCCGCCGTCTCACCCTTCTTCTTACCGCCACATACCTGCGCCTGCACCTGCACGTGCGTCTAGAGAGGCGCGCGTCTTGACTGTGAAGATGCCACACAAGTTGGCGCAAGTGTGTTCAATGTAGTGTACTAGCGAAACGGCAATCACTGTCTCTGAGGCTCGAGAAAACCACGGTGATCATCCACAATGCCTTCCGTTATGTCTTCATAACTTTGACGCTCCCGGGCATCAAGTCGCACACACTAGAGATAGGTGGTTCACGAACGAACGGTTTAAATGAACGAATCTTTTACGTGAAGTAGATGAACTAGTTCACATTTCTCTACTTATCACCATTGACTACGTTATCGACCAACGACAAATGCCAAACTGGCAACTGAGACCAATTAGGCCTGTTCTACGATATGTCGTATGTCGGCGTCGGATATCGTGCCATAAGAAATTAACCAACCGTGGTCGATTATTTTCAACTGTGATCGACCAATTTCTTACGGTACGACATACGACAATGGCTCCCGACTTATTGTAGAACGGGCTTTATTATGCGTCATGCAAAAGTGTGTGCTGCGGTCAATAGTCCATAGACTATTACGTCCGAAGCCAATTGTAATATCAAGAAATCAGTCTCATGACTGGCCATTACGATGGCCAATCAGGACGTTTAACACCGATGTTCTCTGATAAATCTAGAACTCTAGCTCGAGCCATTAATACGCGTACTCAAGTAATACAACGCATGTGAAAAATTTTGGGCGAGTAGTTCGCGACGAACTGTTTTGGTGAACGTATCTTTTCAGTGAACTATTTCGTATTAACTAGTTCACTAAAAAGAACGGGTTTTCCTATCTCTACCACAAATACAATTTCGAAGATTCTAAAACGTAATGAAGAAATGGAGAGATAGGGAGAGAGAGAGATTGGGGAGTAGAAGAAATATTTCTCCGTAAAATAAGATAAATAACTACGACGAAATTGTCCAGCTCAGAAACATTTTTAGATAAATCTGTATAATTTTTTTTATTTTACATAATTTTTATTATTTAATTCATTATTTGTTCATGAACATTACATTACAACATTACGAGTACATTATTACATTACAGCGATTATTTGTTCATAAACTTGCATGAATCTTGCATCCGCAGGAAACCAATAACTTCACGCAGCTACTCGAAATTACTCAGAACGGAAATCCGGTACTCCGGGATGCGCTTAAGATGGAATCCCCCAGCTAACCCACGCAGCCCAGGAGCTAGATCTAAATCTGGTGTAGAGTCTATCCCGTACTAAGACTAGACTTAGACACGGAATTTCGCGGGACATAATCTGAAAAGCTCAGCAGCTCATAACCCATGCTCTCTGAACCCAAGAGGACCAAGCGCCGGTACTCTCCAAGCGCACGTCGCCATGCCTATTCCGCAGGCAATCGCTTCGTTCTACATGACACCCGAATGGTGTTCCCGCGCATGACAGTCATTCCAAATGCGTTGCCCTTCATGCCACTTTACGCGCCCGTCGAGACGCGCCGGCTTAAGATTTTGTCCCGAATGCGAGGAACGTCTCGCGTGCGACAGCATTATAATGAGATATGGAATTGCGCTTATACGTCGCAGTGACTAGATTGCTAAGTTGAAGGGATAATTTTCTGCATTAATCAAGTTTGATAACTGAAAAATGAAGATATTTAAGTAGCTAACTGCAAAACTTAAGTGAATCTTTTAATTTGTGAATTACACTAAATTGCGAAATTGAATATATGCATCAATCAATATATTTGTACTGTAGAAATATTAGAATAAACTGTGGAAATAAGTTTAGTAGGTAGCACATAGTTTTACAAGTAAGTACTCTCTATTTACGTAATTCCGAAAATTACGTTAATATTAATTTTGTAATTTATGTTAGCCTAACTCAATCTTATTCTAACCCTCTTTCTGCCTTCAGTTTTTATAATAAACGTTCTGAATATCCAAAAAACTTTTACTTAAATAACACAATTAATATCATTTTTGTATTTATCTCATAAATATTTAATAAACTTTTTTTAATTAAAAAATAACATTGTCCTCCTATCTATCATTTTAGTATTATTTTTTATAATGGTTGTATTCTTCCATACGAAATACTAATTGCATAATTAGGCTTTTGAGAAATGAATGGTGGACATGCAAAATGTTATTTCAACATTAAAATCCATATTTTCTAAGACATTACGTGTCTTCGTGTCGCGAAGAATAAACGTCGCAGTAATAGGTTTTATCATTTTATCTGAAAAATAATATCGACATAACTCATATTATACATCTTGTACTTCACTCGTTTGTGTGCAGTAAGTTCTGCAAGAGTTCATTAAATTCGTCCCTGAGAGAAACCAGCTTTCATCAACCGTAGAATATTTATTAAAACGACGCGATGTCGGCAGCGTGGCGCATCGCTAGCTAGGTAACGGCTGCGCGGTTTCCAAGTAATCGAATATTCGCGTGATCAAGGAAGAACAATCAGTAACTCGATCGCGTGTCGACTCAGAACATAGTCTTCTCAAATACGGCGATTAACGTAATTGATTGGATACAACCCGAAAGAACAAAACCATTCGATCGTAATGGCAGATGCAACAGTTGCTGATTGTATTCGTCATTAAAAGACGTCGTTCGAAGAGATTTCCAATCTGGTTGTTCGATCGAAATAATGGGGGATAATTAATTTGTAAAGCTCCTAATTAGGTAAATCGATTTAACTTATTGTGCATTTTAAGAAATACTCATCTTTATCGAGAACATGTATTAGGATATAAACTCTATTTCATCGTGAGTCTTAAAATGATCTTTTACCATTTCACACTTATTTTTATTTGACACTTTTCATTAATAGTAACAGATAGAGTAATTGACTGAAAACGCTGCGCGCGCCGTCAAGAAACATCTGCTTTACGCGATCGCGAACGAATGTCAAGAGACGCTTGACCGCGCTGTGACGCTTGTAGGAAATTACGAGAGCGTCGCTGTCAGTGGCTAACGCGATTACAGTCGTCCCCGTAAAGACGAATGTTCCTTTTACGCCAGGTAGTGCCACCTGGTCTTAAGTGCATCCGCGCGTTAACGTCCGGATGACTTTATCCCACAGAACAAAAGTATTACCGGACTGGCCGACGGATATTGTTCTCTTGGAGCAGTATCTCTGGAAATGTTCCCACGGGACTATCGCGACGGTTACTTCCATTTGCTTTATTTTAAACGGTGAGCACATGCTAATTGCCAGTTAAGTAATTAACACGATAATTGTGCAAGTCACTGTAAAATAGAAGGAAATCTTAAGAAATGATGCAAAATATAATTAGTTTCTCGTTTCCATTTATCTAATAACATTATTTTTATTCCTATGGTCTGTGTATAGTTTATAAATTATATTTTATTAATTAAGATTCCTTTTCAATTTACTTGAACACTTTATTAATTAAATATCTATTTACATATGTAAAATCTACGATTAATAAAATATCATTTTAAGCTGAAAAGAATCGGTGATTGATAAAATGATATGTCCAATGATTTCAGTCTTACATGAGAAGGGACGATGCGACGATCTGTCATCCGCTATGTAGGATTCGCTATGGTTCGACAACGAACGTTCGTCACCTCGTTTGTTGTAAAGCCGAGTTCACGCGGTTCGTTTTCAAGACATTTCCGTCAAAATATTTTATTAAATTATACAAAGAATAAAGATTCTCAACGCGGTAAAAATGGTAAACAAATAAATTTCATTCACATAAAAAGAACGATTACACTGAAATATCTAAAAAATTATTATGCATACAGCTTTTTTATACAGATCTAAAACTACTTTTGTTAGCAAAAAATAATCAGGAAACTTAAGAATGGTGAGTAATACTACAAAAAGATTTGACATTTTAACAACTAATTTAAACGTCCCGTATAACTATGTTTATTAGTCAAATTTAAGTTGCGTAATTAATATTTAATAATTTTACTCTTGAAAATGGAATATGATAAAAAATACAAGAGATACATCGATTAAAAAAAATATATATAAAAATACAGTATTATTCTTTGAAAATAATGTAAACTAAAACTTATTAATACAATTTTTGTTATTTAATAAAACTGATTTTTATCGTGTATGTCACATACATATGTGTAAATTATTTAAGAATAACAGTCTCTGCAAATTCAATTCCTGAGTCAGAATAGTCACGATCGAACCGTGCAAATTCGTCTTAATGGATGTCTACGTGCTTGGGATGATACGACAATAAACACGCCTTTCCTCGTGAGCACAGTAGAATGGTGCATATACAGTGAAATACGATCTCGTCAATGGTTGCAGCAAATACGTGACGGTTTTTAAGTCACTTCTCAGAATACCCAACAGATTTTGCTAAAGCTGTAATTCTTATTTCATTACGCCATTCAAAAAGATCTTGCAATTGAGCAACTTTCTCGGAAAGTCTAATTGTTTCCTAAGCACATTTTAAGTATTATATTAATCTCTAGTATAATAATGTACGAATAAATCGCATTTGGTAAATCATTTCCTTTCACTCGCTTTCTTTACGGGCTCTACATCAGGAAGAAAATAACTTTAACGCCAATCATCATCAGAATACACTTCCTAGAGAATTTATATTTTTGTGTCTTCAATCTCGTTTTATTCGCCGTAATTATCTATTCACTTCTTAAGGCGATAGAAATAATTGATGTCTATAGAAATCTGCACATACATTCACAAAAATTAAATAATTGTTATCTCGAGCACAAAAATGCATTTCAAAAAATGATATATATTTAAAAAATAATTGCTCTATATTTTATTGAAATAAAAAATAATTTTTAATTTTGTATTTAAAATAAAATTATAATTTAAACAGTTTTCACGAAACATAAAATACACATAAGTATTTATTTTACTGATCAATATTACACTTCGTAAATTGTCATGTCATTATTACATAACGTCTTAGTTACTTTCAGCAGAAAAAGCAACGACTGTACGATCCTTTAATATAATTAGTTTATACATTTAAATCCAGTGAGAAAAACTAAGAACAAGACCAATCATATTAAAGAATTTTCCAACAATTTCAAAGCTGCTTTTTCTGTTGAACGCAGCTATTGTTTCTGTAAAATAAGAGAAATCGTTATCTTTTCCTCTTGTCTTCTTTAAATCGTACACGGAAAGAACGATTTTGCTGAAAAATCTAAAATATTTCTGGATACAGAACTGAAAATAGTTTTGTTGGACCATCAAAATTATGTTGAAAATTAAATAATAATGATCAGTTCTACACAAGATTTGACATTCAATCATTTTCAGTTACTAATAAAATTCTTTTAATAGTATAATATAATTAGATCTTTCAGTAAAAAATCTTTTCGTGTATAATACGATTTCTGTAGTTTAGTCACTAAAACGAGTAACAATCAGTAAAACGTTTTTAAATCATCGTTGATCTCATGCGGGAGAAATATGAAAAATAAAGACGCTCACACATTTGTGACTTAAAAGTCGAGCACTCGCACTTTATTCCATTCTGCGGAGAATTACGAGCGGCAAACCGGCGCGGCGCAAAGTCGCCACTTCGGCGACGTCGAGCTCTTCATATGAGATCTGAACGAGAACGCATTCGTTGCTACCATTTTTATTCGGGTGCACCGCTCTGGCTTGGAACGACGACACGTGTAAACGTGAATTTAAAGGCTGTTATGCGACCGAGTGCGGGTCATGATAAAGCGTGGTGAATCCTGCATCCGCGCTCGGTTCATTCCGACGAACTTTGTTCAGAAATTCAGTGAGCGACTGAAAAATGGAGGCACGGTAGCAAGAACTTCAAAGCAGCCAACTTTTTCGGGATAAATTGTCACATAATAGAATTGCCACCCATACGATAAAAAATGTAAAGGACCTTCAAACAGTTGCAATATATTATGGATTTCGTATACGAGTAATGATGGAAATAAAATTCTCACTTTTTTACTTTTTTCATAAGATTTGTGTATATCGATCTCTTTTATTTGTATGTATACAAATAAAAATAGTCTAAAAATAATCTAAAAAAATCCTTTCTATTTCAAATCGTTAAATATATTAAATCATTTTTATTACATTTTTTTACATTAATAATAAATAAAGCATAGTATATAGGGCTACTCTTCAAATTTCAATTATTAAAGTTTGAAATGTAAAAATGGAGAATGCAAATTTTTATGTGTGTGTGTGTATAATATCTATAATATAAGCTCTCTCTCTCTCTCTCTCTCGATCCTACATTTTAACAAAAGAAAAATCAGTGAACTCATTAACTTTCAATTAATTCTTGATTTTTTATCGCTACAACATCAATATTACCTTTTGTCTTGCTTCATATAAAATCTATTTTTTTTCCTGATTAAACAAAGTTTAATTCGAAAGTTAACTAGAAATTAAATCCACAATGTCTCAAAATAGCTTTTTAAACGACTTGAATGAAAAGTAATTGATTTTACCGCATAATAGAGTGCTGCATAATACATTGATTCCATACATTTATTCGCTTTTTTTTCACAAATGATTTCAAATTGTCAATAAATTACATATTCTATACTCCGGCGGAATCACTTAAGTTTTATGGCAAATCGGTCACCGATGCCAAATGATTGCGTCTGCAGTTTCCTTGAGCCTGTCGTTTCGATCGTACACTACATTAAACATCGGAAAGAAAGACAGATGATTAACCTATAAATTTATAAAATACGTAGCGTTTAATAAATTTCTTTATTCTTTCTCTTTAAATTTTTTAGATATTCAAACTTTATTATTTAATATAAAGTTGTATTCGTCGTAAACGTATCTTCAATGTACAAATGTAATTTTTATAAAATCAGAAGAGGCTATCTAACGCAAAAGTTTCGTATAAATAAAAAATTAGGATAGGCCAAAACTGGATGTTAGCATGCATATATAAATAAGTGTTAAGTAATAACGTCGACTAACAATAATTATCGGTTCTCTTAGTTGTTAATTAATGTTCTTTACACAGTTCCCCGAGTTGCACCACGATAAATTTATCAATTATAAACGTTCATTAACTACAAAATAATCCACTAACAAAGCGCGTGGGTAAGGCAGGGGAACTGCGGCAGCTGTTGTCATTAAATCTATCTCGACCGAGCAGCATTTGCTGAAGGACTGAGCGAACGCTATGCACGATACATAGCACAAATTCGGTGCATTAATCAAACCTTCGATATATCGAACATCGATACCGCGATGCATATCGTAGAGGTTCGGCAGTGGCGAGTGAAGGGTTCGGGCCATCGATCGGCCTCTTATAAATTATGCGGAATATGCTTGAATGCGAAATACGCGCATATGAAAGGCGACAGGCAACGCCTATTTTTTCTTTGCTCTTTTGCCTCCTTCTCTCTTTCTCTATCTATCTATCTATCTACCTCCATCTATATCTATCTATCTATCTTTGTCTCTTTACTATGGATTGCTACTGCCGAATTTACGGTGGCAAAGTGCAAATCGCTCATAAGTTCTAGCCCAAATGCGTTATGTACCAGCTACGTGAGCGGCTTTACACCGCTCGAGATTCTACTCTGTACCGGACCTCGCTAATAATTCTCTCGAAGACGATTATTGAAGGCGAAGTGCCCAGAACCTTCCTCTTTGCCTTCGCCGGCAAAGCGCGACGCAGGCTCATCATACACCGTAAATTTCTGCTCGCGGACAGCACTTTTCGCTCCCGTACGTGAGAAAAGGCGATCGTCAGCACTGAAAGTACCGTCCACACTCAAAAATTTACGACCACGGACCACGATCGTTGAAGCAAAGACATCAAGAGGCACCACTCAAACTGGTGCCGCGTCTTTAGTCTCCTTTAGTGTCATTTGAAACCTCTTGAAATATAATATAGAACATGTTCCTATACTACATTTTGCCTACCAATTTGAATCAGCTTGCAGATTCTTCTTCGTTCAGAAAGAAAAAAAAGATATTCTTAGAGAAATTTATATAATTAGTATATTAAATTAGCTAGTGATTAATTACTTATTTTGATTATTATGATTATTATAAGCACTGAAGTACTTTTAATTCTCAAAAGTAATTATCTTTATATTTATAAGTAAATAATTAATCATTAGCCATTTTAATACTTACAGTATTAATTTCTCTAAATTCATATTTATAAACAACATTAAAATGATTAAAATAAAAAAGTTAGTCTGCCAACATCATAAAACGTTCGCAAATATTTGATTAAGAATTTATTTTTATTTCGGTAATATGAGTTGAATTTCTGGTAAAAGAAAACAGGGAGTTTTACAAAAATGCCTGAGATAAGTTATTAGACTTACAATATACTATTATAAATAAAAATTCAAACTTTATTTTCCGCAAAGCTAATTCCTCGTATATATGTTTTCATATTATTCCATATGAGCACATAAAATATGTCCTTTCTAATATAACATACTAATATGTTTTGAAAAGTGGACGTGATATCTGCTATTTCATCATAAATCATGTTGATAATCTCCATTGTTCCAGCGACATGTAATACTTTTGTCAAGTGAAGACAAGAACAAAGCTTATGTTTCATTCCGGATCACTGTTTCATAGCCGTCCTAGTTTTCTACCGGCGACATTTGAGAGAGGCTACGAAAAAAAGGAAAGAAAAAAAAATTCTATATGCATAGCTGCACTTCAGAATTCTCTCATATCGGAGGTATAATATTTCCTCTCGCGCGGTTCGAATGTTTCCCAGTTATATGTGTATGTACTTTCAAGTGCATTAAACCCCGAAGCTAATCTGGACCATCGTGAATACATTTGAATTTACACAACGCTACGTGGCTTGAGTAAAAGTTGCATAAGTGCCCCGTCCCGGTGGCAATTTAATTACAAACAGAAACCATATATGGCGAATACGAACGTTGATTCGTAAAGTTAATCACCGTTGATGTTGTCCGCCAATATATACGAAAGCAATGTTATGTAAATGAATATGAACAAACGTGACGTGCATACGAAGTTAGATTAGGACTTATCAAATAAGCAGTATAGATAATCACATAAAGCTGTTATGTTTATGTGTTTTCAAGCGATTGTGGAAACGCAGTCAATTGCAACATTAATCAAAATTTTCGGATTATAGTTGTCTCAGAAAATCAGTTTCAAAAGTAGCTTTAATCGATGAGTAATATATAATCTAATTATTAGAGAGACCAATAGAGAGAAACATTACATATTAAGTGATCACGAAAATTGACATAATAATAATTGATTAAATATATTTTAATTAGCAACAAATATTTACTGTAAATATGTATCTATAATTGAAAATAATCAAACAATCATGAAATGATCACGGAAATTAAAGTAAACAATTATTTGTGCTAATTTTACCACGAGAGTACTTCAACTCATGGCTTAATTAATATCCAATTTAAGCGGGCTAATTGTTTGAAATCGGTTCATCTAATCAGCACACGCAACCACAACGAAATTTCGCTTTGATATGGCAATGAACAATGTCAAAATAAATTAACCCATCATGATTACACAAACCTATGTTTGAACCACCACGGTGGTAATCTCGCACTTGATTAAATCTGATTAAATGAGTTAGCAAACGTATGAGCAACAAAACTTGCCGCAGCGGAAGCGAACTTGCATATCAACCCTCTGACGAAGTCGTTTAACTGTCCAACCTCTTGGATGATCTGAGCGGTTGTACGCTATCCTTGACGATATCCTATTAAACTCGAAATTCAACTAATTAAAATCACGTAACATTGTTCGCAACTCTTTGCACGGCCAAAGTAAGTTAATTGATTGAATTTGCTCGTCTGTGGTATATTTTTTGCTTTCGTTTGATTAAATATGTATATCTAGATATACGCGGTAAAACGGATTATTCTTCATTTAAAACTTTGGAAAAAGTTAAAAAATATTTTTTCATAATGTTAGGTAAGATATTTATCTTATTTTCTACAAAAAAATATTTCATGTATTCTCGTATATTCATTCGTTGTAATTATTTTTATTTAACAACATATTTTTTAATAAAAATATCAAACAATATCTTTATATCATTTTATTACAGAACGGAGAATTGAAATTTTTATTGTTATACCTACTGTTCTGATTTGTAGAGCAGTATTTACAAGATGTGTGTGCAGCACGAATTATAAATGCATTTATTTCATTTCTCCCATGAAAACTGCAATTTACTCCTTTTTTACACCGAGATTTTCCATTGTACATGACAAGATAAAGAATAACACAAGCTGGCCGATCGCGATTCATTGCAAACATATACCAACAATCCCCACGGATAAGACCTTTTTGCGTTATATTTTTTAGCGGAGAGATTTCATTCGCGCGGCGAGTGCGTGAAAAAGTGCGTCGTTAAAATTTTATGGTGACTTGTTCTCCGTATATTTGCATGTGGAACGTGCAAACGGGAGACAAGCGCATGCGATACACAAAGCAGTCGATCGCGACGTGCAATCTGACGCTTTTACGTAACCAGCTATAAGAAGAAATTTGCGTGTTCGTTGATGCGAGTCACGTTGTATTAGAGGTTAGTCACGCTCACGATATCTCGTCACAGCATTTATTTTTGTTACGTATTTTTACAATAAAAGCACGATAATGTACGATTACGGCATCATACAAATATTAGGATTTCAACATGATCGAAGAATATCTATCGTTATTGATTCTCGTGTAGCCTGCAAATCTCAACCTATTCGACAGCTCGATCTTATCGTTCCTCTCTCAACCTCTGTTCGTACCGAACCAAACAGATAACCGATCTCAATCATTCCGATTTCTCTCGCCTGGATTTCGCGCTTTTTACGTGAGAAATATTCCGTCGGTACGACGACGAAGAGAAAGAGCCAAAGAAGGGTGTCGGATAAAATACGACGACGACGTGCACAGATCTCGGATTGTTTATACTCGTGTTTTCTGAGTCGTCGTAACGCGAACGAGTGGTCATAACGCGATATAGATTATGCATGATGCGATTGTCGCGACTGGGATAACTCCTTTACACAATTACTATCTGTCGTAAACACGCATTGCAAGATCGTATATCAAGATTACAGAATGAGTTATAATATTCATATAATTGTAGACATTCCAATAAAATAATATTCAAATAATTATAAACTGTAATTAAAATACGAATATTTTTAAAAGTGGGACCAGCTAAAAAATAAAGCAAGTTTTTTTATTAAGTTCTGCTTTTATTACATAATTTTTCCATCTTATGTTTCATTTCTAAATATTTTTTTTGTAGACATTAGATTAACAGTATTCATATATATCTTGACAAATAGCGCTTTAATAAATAAAAAAGATAAATTTTTCTGATAATATATTTCCTAAATATTTCCCAGTAATATTCTATGAAGTATATTGAGATTTGTGTATATGTTATATATTGCAAACAGAAGATGAGAATGAGCCGTCATACTCTCTTGCGACTGCACAGACTGCGAATCCTGAGGGCATGATAGGACCATTCTACTGTCAGACATCTTCTACGATCCCTTAAGCGCGCTTCAACCGAACACACATTTCCCTCGACATATCTGCCGCGTATTTCGATGTACATGGTGTACACACTGTTGTGAGTTTTGCTACGAACTAATTAACTCCGACGTATCCTATCACGCTTGTTACCTATCCAGAATCGCGTTCCGCACCTCAATGCATTTCGATAGTGAATTATCTACCATTCCACGTCGAAGTTACAGTCAGAATTTCGAAGTAAGGGTGTTAATTTGGAATTTCTTGAATTAAAGCATTCCCGTGAACTTACTGCGAGCAATCATAATGACTGTAATTTTGATTGTTATCACAATGGTTCCTATAATTATTAAAGCGTTTTGCTCATGAAATTAATGCTTCAAGTTGTGTATTATTTTCATTGTTCAAAATAAACACCATTAACGTAATTAGTTAATTGTTCATGTTTCACGTTTGCGATAATATTATAAAAATTTGCAGACCTTTGGAGTGCAACGATCTCAACGCGAGACGTGATGTAAACATTTCTCTTTGTATAATTTCATGTAAATAAAAATGCTCCACTACTAAAAAAGTTAATTTAACGATAATAATTCGATCCAAGTATGTAACATTATTTGATACTGCAAGTTTCGACGTAGACTGAATTGCAATCCATATGAGATCTGACTCGCGCAGGTAAACAGGATCAAAGGAAAAACTTTCCACTTTCCGGAAATCACATTGGATTTGGATTACGTGCGTTTGTGACCGAGCTCGACGAAATTCGCAACACGATACGGTTCTCCAGAATCGCCTACCAATAAACGTACATGTCCAGAGAAAGAAATCTTTGAAATGTGACAAACGTGATCAAGTTCTCAATCCAATGTTCATGTGAAACGTATATATCTGTAAAATAATGCAAAATCATCAATGAGCAAAACAATTAGGGAAGAAAGCGTGTTAGTTTATTGAACCTCTAATTTCTCTCTTTATTAATATTCTCATAGAAAGAGAAAGAATTAGAAATATAAAATTTATTATGTATTTTTTTTCATATTACGTAATTTTTGTACATTATTTAATAATCTAACTTCAACAATTCATCTTTTAATAATAATTCATTAATATGAAGCATTATTAAACACATACACACACATTTAATATTACCCTTTTAAATATTAAAAGAATAATGTTACTCTACACATTACATCTTTTAAAAAATGGGGAGTGTCTCGTTAATACTGTATAATTAGCAAAGGAAGAGATCTAAAAAGGTAATTAAAAAATATTCAGAGATTATCTTCTTTATATTAATATAATTAGAAACGTGATATTTCGGTTAAGTATACAACCGCTTAAATACATACACAAGTAATGTATTTTCTGAGAGATTTATTTGAAGAGAGAAGAGGGAAGATTAGCATTTCAAAACGCGAAAGGGAACAAAGAGATTTTTAAATGGCCGTGCAAAATAAAAGGGGTAAAAGGAAAGAGGAAAACTGAAAAAGAGAAAAAAAGAGGGTAGCAAGCACGAGTGGAAACAAGGCGAGATATGCGATTAATTCTTTATAGCGGCTATTTCATGCGAAGGATCGGTACAATTTTCGAAACAAACAGACGGCTATAAAATATCACGGGCAGAGCAGCGTTTCTAAGGCGTGAATATTGCATTTATTAGACCAGGTGATAAACGATTCGCAGGTGCACCGAAAAGACGTCTTGAGTAACAATACGCGCAAACTTGGAAAGTTCTGTGGCGTTATTCGCGTTACGAGGTGTAACACGATAATCGAGGAAGTCGCGCCTCTACTTAAAATATTTAAATTATCCTGTTGCTTTTATGTAGAAAGTTGCATTCCTTCCGGCGAGACACTGTGATTTGAAGAATTTATTAACACAGAATATATATACATGTTATGTATATTTTTATTTACAAAAATAAACATATACCGCTCTCCTATTTCAAAAGTAATATGATTTAAAAAACGTGAATTTTTTAGTTATTATCTGAAATGACAAGTGAACATTACCCTATAAAAAACGAACAAATTTGATAAAATCTTCAAATCTGTCACAACTCAAAATGGGTGGTTTTTAAAAGTTGGGAAAATGACAAAATATATCGACAAATTTAAATTTGTCTCAAAAAACTGAATCAGATTTCGACAATTAGAGTTTTTTTTTTTCTCAGAAATCTACGCTTTTATGTTATTATTTAGAGTTCTAATATCAAATTGGGAGTAAGAAAAAAAGACTCCATTGAAATGTTAACATTTACCGGAAAATTGCCTGATATTTTCCCCTAGGAGAAGTGCAATCGCCCGCGGTCCGTAGAAATGTCTTTGACGACGGCGAGTATGTGTGTGTACCTATATGTGTACATACATATATATGTATATACACGCATATATACACACCATCGATACTTGAAGAAGTACAGAAAGTGAATGAAAGTAAACCACGGTCACGACAACGAACTCGGTGTAGGAATCCACTACAATTCTAGTTGCAAAAGTACCTCGAAGAAATTCACCAAGGGATCAGATTGTTGTTACAAAGTTACTCAATGCCCCAGTCTGCCTTCAGTTATTTTTTTTTTCTATTTAAAAATTATATACGAATGTTAATCACCAATCGCAAAAGCAATATTTAAATATTATAGATACACAATACACACACATCAATTATTAAATCCTGGCTGAAGTATTGTACTTTTTGTAATAAGTATTTTTAAGATGCTCGTTAACATCATTATTATTATTGACACGATCAACTTATGTTACTATTTCCAGTTGTAATTTAAGATTCCGTTCTTTTAAAGACCGTGTTCGGCACGTAGTTTTAAAGTACTGAAAAATGTGTTTAAAAATTCATATAGAAATATTATTAGATACCAAGATCTGTATTCAACCGCATTTAGCGCTTCATTATTTAATTAATTGATATTCCTGTTACATTGGAATTATTCAATTAATTTTAAAAGACTCCATAAACTCTGTCGGTTAGACATTATGTAGTACGACTCACTCGTTTTAACACAGAGATATGTCAAATTGCGACCAAATCCATGAGATTATCCCTCGTCCGTAAATTCGGAATTGGAGATTGGAGTGTCTGCGAAATCTGTCTTTATCCACTGTTTCTCATATGTCACACGACAACCATATAGTTTGCCACTGTATTAATATAATGCACTATATATACTTCCACAAATTCGAGAGATAACATGAATGTATGACACGAATATTGCGAGTATATTTATTGAGTTAATTTAAATCCGTTTGGTTTACGTGATACTGCATAAATTGTACGAAAGATTCAAATTAAGAAAAATATAAACCTTTTCATCAAATATATAAATTATGATAATTAAAGAAATAAAATTATATTATCTGGCTGATTTATTAATTCGATAGCAAATAGCAAGACATAAAATTTTGATAATTGATGCTTAAACTTAAATCTCTTTTATAACCAAAGCAGACCGAGATATTTTTCATCGTGCATTACTCATAAATTTGCTCTGTTTGATCGCAGTTTTATGAGTTGCATTAAATATTTCGAAAGTGCTTTTCACATATGTAGTACACTGAATGCATGCCTTTCATATTACTTACAGCGCATTGAGAAAGACGAAGCGACTGTGAAAAATTTAGTTTTATTCCCCGGTTAATATCAAACGATCACATCAAACGAAAACTTGCATCTGAAACTTGTATCTATGTAAAAATATTTAACACAAATTAATCTCGGATAAAATCTCAAACCAATTCAAGAAAAATATTTAACACCAGTACAGC
Organism: Cyphomyrmex costatus; assembly: GCF_001594065.2. Classification (NCBI taxonomy): domain Eukaryota; kingdom Metazoa; phylum Arthropoda; class Insecta; order Hymenoptera; family Formicidae; genus Cyphomyrmex; species Cyphomyrmex costatus. The sequence continues at coordinate 3,252,746 of NW_017280322.1, read as the reverse complement.
AATTTTTTTTTCATTATAATAAATTAAAATTCAGAAAAGAGAGAGAGAGAAATTACATTTTTTTCTACTACAATTGTCTTGATGATTAATCCTAAGTTATCTCGTTTAAAATTTAATTGAACAATCCGTGTATAATAAAATATTCATTATACTATGCGATATTATGTGAAATTGGGATATTATAAAAAGAAGTTTTGATAATATGTATAATACCTCTATCATTATTTCCACTTTGTATATTTGCAAATTAATTCGTGAAAATGAAATCTTTACTCTGACATAGATAAATCAAATATCATATATGATGTGTTATGGAATGACTCAATTAGATAAAAAATCCGGGAAAAAAGCACAATGAACTTGGTACAGATAGAATGTAAAGAACTAACCAGGACAATGCAAATGACATTTGTACAAACAGAGCTGACTAACGATGATAAGTTCATATTGTACTAAACACTGGCAAAAAAATACATGGCAAATGTAGGAGTCCCACAGGAATTCTCCATCTCGAGCCGTCGGCTTTAATCCCGCTACTAAATATGAATAAAAAGGAGTAATACACGGATAAGACGACAGTCTTAGCTTTCGATCTCTTTTTAGTCTGATATGTGTTGATTTCAGTACTCTGAGTACCTAATTATTGGCATGCAAAAACCTGCGTATCTAAATAAAACAATTTCTTCGGCGAACACGGCAAATAATAAACAAAACAGCAACAAATTTCCACTATTCATCAATTTCAATAATTCTAAGTAATAATATAAAGAAAAATATGTTCTATCAATACTATAATAAATAATTGCTCGATTATTTCTATGAAATTCTCATGTTAATTTAAACCTTTCAATTTGCATTTCATGCGTTGTCATTTCAACATTATGAATCGCGTATTACATTTTGCATGCGTAAAAATATACGATCAGGTTTCCGCAGACCATACACGAAGCTAAGATTGAAATTATTCGAGTCTATGAGAAGGTACGTCGCAGAATAAGCATTTCGTGGCAAAAAAAACAGTTCGCCATTTTATAAAGCGTTTTATTTAAATTCCAATGAATTCCAACGAAATTTGTTCGTCATTTATTCAGACGTGTCGATCTACGATGAGAACAATAACTTCCATCGCTTCCATCTCAGTCGAGGAGTCCAGGGACTCGCCGCTTCGGTGGAATTTGAATTTTAAGGGCACTTCGGGTCGTAAGCTCGACTTCAGAGCTCACGTGCTTCTTTCCTTCCAACGGAAGGAGACACACACGTGCTACCCATCCCACAAGTCGCTCGGAAATTCTTGCTATCTATCAAGCGTTTCGAAACGATCGAGGAAACAGCGCGGCGAGTGGTGAATAAATTTGTACTTCACCGAAAGTACACTTCACCTTAATCTACAATCTAAAATTAATATTAAATTCATTTTATGTATACATGCCCTTTTATAGATACAATGATAAGAGTAGATGAGAGAGAGAGAGAGAAAGAAAAAATAAACCTATGTTTATTCTGCTATAAATTTTCTAAAAATATAAATGTAGTAGTTTAGTAGACTTTATGTTTCGAGACCGAAAAATTGTTTTAACGCGCAGTTTAAAGAACTACATACGTAATATATAAATTCACACACACACGGATTTATACAAGTATCTAAGATCCAGACCATATTAAAGGCATTATTTCCTATTGGTTTGTGCTCTCACATGTGCGGCCTTACGAGAGAGAGATTTAATATTTATAAATTTTATATATATGTATATATATAGACAGAGAGGTATATATGTTTGCAATAATTACCATACATATATCTATACACAAACTTTCTGAAACTACTATTAAAACTTAGAATAATATTGAAATCGATTTATGTACAAGGATATGTAATGCAATAATAGTAAAGAATGAAAATATGTCGATTAACAAAAATAAAAAAAAATTTATTTTGATATCTAAAAGCTCGAATTTTAAGTAAAAATAATAGACCGTTCAAACTCATCCGGCAAATAATTTACATTGTTTGCGTATCGATATTAAAATTTTATTCATGAATGTTATTGTAAAAAAAATTTAGCTTAATATTTTTGATCAAAATGCAAAAATTGCTATTTAAATGTCATTTAAAAATTAACGGTGATTATCGCATGCATTGAATACTAATAAAATCGACATCATTTGCATTCAATGAGAATAATCAAGTGATATTTTGATTTTGACGAAAAATCGATAAAGTAATTACACGAAAATGATGCGGATTGATGATTATGACTGATTATTTATCATGAATATTTACATCAGGTAATTCATTTAATGAAATTTTTTCTTTGCTCACCTTTCTGATATAGATACGCAAACAGGACTTTTCCTACATGTGGAGAGTATTTCGTGATACGTTGATATTTCCACATGAGAAATTTCAAAACGTCGCGCTATCGATAAGCAACGTCGACATCTATCCAGTTGCGATATATTTTACTTGAGAGGAAGATTTCTCTCTGTAGAAATCTTCCTATATGGTGTACTCTTCTCAGTGTGTGTAGAAGAGTGCACCATAAGACTTGAATTCTAAAAATAACATTATGATATAGAAATCAAGAAAGAGAAAAATAGAGAAACATAAATGTAATACATATTTTTGTACATGTACAGAATATGACGAAAATTTTGCATCTTTTTTAATTCTTGATGAATTTTCATCTTTTCTTAGCAAAAATTAAATGCAAATTAGTATTAAAAATTAACATTTTTCTATTAATTTCACGTAAACTTTTTTTTAACAAAATTTTAATCTAAAACCCGAAAGTTAAAATATTCAGTTTAGAGATAAAACAAACTTAGTGATTTCCTTATTTATTATTAAAAATTAAATTTTTAATAATAAAAATAGGTAATATTAAATCTTATTTAATAAAAATAAGTCTTCTATTTATAAAAAGATTTATAAATTAAGAAAAAATAAATTTTATATATAATTGTTTTAATTTAATTCAATATAAATTTAATTAAAAAAATTAAATTAATATTAATTAAATAAATTAAATTTATAATCAATTTAAATATATTTTTATAAAGAATATTTTATATAAAGAATATATACATATGTATCATATATTATATATTTTCTAAATTATAACTAAAAGAAAATTATATATAAATTAATCATTTCACAAATAAAGCTATAAAGAAAAATTAACTTATTGAATTAAATTTTATATAATAATTGTTGTCATTATTCATACTGTAATACATACTAATTGTATGTAGCTTTGCAAGCGCCAAAGCGATTTTATAATTTGCATGATAAAAGAATTTCTCTTTTTTTGCTGAATACTAATCCTTGCAAAGACAGAGTCTGCGCTGATGTACACGTTTTATCGAGCGGCTCTATTATAATTAGTTATGATGTACATACGTTCGTCGCTATTGTGAATATATATGGATAATGAGTACCCGTCAACAGTCTTTGATCTCTTCTATATAGAAAAATAATCTATCTCAACGATGCTATGTCAGCATTCATGCAGAATATATAGCAACATGCATATATAGTATACAGACATATACATATATATACACACACTGTATATGGTGCATATAATATAATATATGTATATCTAATGTATGCATATATTATAACGCACAATTAAGAGCAATTTTAAAGGCGTCTTATTAAATCTCGTGTTTTTGCTCTAAGCAGGAAATTCAGACAAAAAAATATTTTTAGTTTTTTTTATTATTGACAAATAATTGGAGTATTTTTTTTCTATAAACGTGTTTTTAATTTATGTATAATTGATAATTAAAAAAATAAAAATATCTCTTTTTTTTTTTTTTTAATACACACATCTTTCTCCCTTGGGTATTAAAATATCATCGCTCTTTAAATATTAACAATTTTAAAGACTTATACTGATCTAAATCGTTATAGAAATGTCAGTGCAAAAATGGAATACATGAAAAGCCAGGACTCATCATTTTAAGAGATATTTATTTTGTATAATGCAAAAAGTTCAATGCACAAAGAACAAGAAGTGTTTTCTTTGCTGAAAGCATTATTTGTTTTGTATAAGGTAAAACATTTATTTAGTAAAATGTTATTTATTTTACATAATGTAACAATAACAGATTTAGATTTTGACGTTAGATTACAATATTCTTATCTGACGGATTTCGGTTAGTCAAAGTACTTCGCATATTAAATGTTCGATCGGGCTTATTGAAATCCGCTATCCTGGCGTAGGATCGCCGGCATTAATTGCCGAAAGTTTCACTCGAACGGCTAGGTTTCTGCTCTTTGGCTTTGCACCCGGCCGTGACGCGCAAAAGCTCTCCGCAAACTTATTCACCTGGAGATTGTTCGTCGAGGATAATGGTTCAAAGTGAGCTCGGCCCAAAGTTGCACGATGCTACAGCGAGTTCGACGCTATGAATCTGGGTTGGCGCGCCAACCATCTAGCTTGTGTTAAAGAGCACATCATTTCGCTAAAAGTCTGATTAAAGGAAAGTAACGAACTTTTCTCACACTTACGAAATATACACTTGTCGAATAACCTTTTTTTAATCATTTAACACTCGGCTTTTTAATTAACAAGTCAAACGTATTCTTTATACTAATATATATAAATAATAATTGATAATAAGACGACAATACTTGTTTATTAAAAAATTAAATAATTTTTTATAAATGAACAAGATATATAAATAATGAGTTGTATATAATTAATTAATCAAAGTATTTTAACGTATATTTAAAATGCAATAAGACAGCAAAATCTTATTGTTCAGCTAATTTTATATAAATAAATTAATTTTGGAATTAAATATATTACAACAGACTTATGAAACTTAAATCATAGTTGGAAATAATTGTCGTTCTTTTGTAAATGATGAACTTAATTATCCGACTACTGCATTTTGAATAACTCAAGAAATGTGGATCGCAAGCCATATACTGATACACGAACTGAATAACACAAATTCATATTACACTATTTCATGCTGTCGCAAAGTGCGCGATAAATATTTATAAAAATATGCAGGTTTTTATCTGCATAATTGTCACACTTTGACAAAGCTTTTTTAACGAGTAGAAGTGAAATGATATATAGATAATACCTACAAAACTATTTGCTTTAAAATATGTAAAATATATACGGTACAATATATTTAACATACGTATTCATGCAGTGATTCACACTAACAATTTAGCTTTAATCATAGAAACATTCATCAAATATTTTTTGCATAAAAATATTAATTTAATTTCACAAAAACATTCTCAATAGATATCTGTATAACACGACCGCAGTATCCATTTAAATTTACTTTCAGCTATATATATTATACTTCACTTTCATTGTTGTTACTTTGATCAACACGTCTAACTAGATGCAACGAAAGGATTGCGGCGCAAGCGAGTAATAAGGATTGCTGCTTCGCCGTGCCGTCGCGCTATAATGAAACCCAATCCAGCCATTTGCAATGGAAAAAAAGACCAGCCGAGCTTCCCATTCGCTGTAAAGCTCGGTCCAGCTGCTGCATAATAAATGGTCGATTTTAGTTTGTCTCGTTTTACGCGCCTACCCGATGCGCGAGAATAGCACCGGGGGGACACTGACTAATGGCCGATTTCGTGCAAACTAAGCTCACGGCAAAAGTTAAGTTGGAAGCAAATAATTTATCAGGCAAGACATCGCGGACCTTGTTTGCAGTGGTTATTTATTACGATCGCTACAACACAAATCACGGTACGTCTTGCCACCGGTAAGACGACTGACGTGTAGAGGGAAGTAGCAACAAGAAGAGGAAAACTTTCATCGTGTTGAAGAGTAACGAAATGTAATGGTTCAAATGAGAATTGCCTGTAAATTGGACGATTCCTTTGACTACGTTCTAAATTAGACTTTAATTAACGTAATCTTTGTATAATTCTTGATTCAATTAGATTTTAACTAATATAACTCTTTTTAATTAAATTAAAATATTGACAGAGCAATAAAAATGTAATTATTATTAAAATTTCATTACATGATTACTTATTTCTTGGATGACTGATAACGAATTATAAGCTTTCTCTTGAAATTACAGTTATAGCTGTCTTGCGTATTTTTTTATTTACTATAAACTTATTTTTTTAAAAATTATTTATATCGATAATGATCGATGATACCGCAGATAAAATTGCTGATTTCTTTCGATTAAATGACCAGAAACGCAAACCGTTGCAATTTGAAATATTTTATTCAACTATTTCGATAATAGCTTTGAGAGAGAACACTTAGAGTAATGAAGTGCATCAGCAAGACGGCGAGGAGTCATATATAACACAGACCAATGGAACTATATATATATAACGGGCGGAAATCGGAAAATGATCAACGCGTTATCATCCTTGCCACCTTCCAGTTTCGAGATGTACGTCAGTGCTATTATTTATCACGAACTTTTGCTATAAAATATATTCACATTTTATTTCTCTCATCAATATACAGTTATACATAGTAAGCAAATGAAGAGTTTTGTATATTTCAATTTATTTTTACATGATAAATGTCCAAAATTAATTTTTATTTTGATTGAAAAAATACGCGGAAAAGCTACAACTGTAGCCTCGGGAGAAAAGTTTGTAATTTATAATCAGTCAACATTTTATCAATTGCGCATTGTGATTCAATAAATTAAATAAATTGTCAAATAAACATAAAGAAACAAGAAATATAACTATCTCTCTTTTAGAAATATTTTCGAGCAGTTGAGTGAATAAGCTGTGTGTGCTAAAGCCTTAAGTAAAAGTACATCCTGTCAAGATGTAGCTTATTACTACGGATTCCCGATCGAGATATCGTTAATTCCAAAGAAATCCAAGTTGCGGACGAAGCTTCGACAAGCCGGGAAGCAAGGTGGCTTTTGAGGGTCCACTAAGCTTCTGTGTTCTTCAGTGCCACGCCAACTCAGCACTCTTCAACTTGTATTTCAAGGACCAACTTGAGTTTCACTCAAATACCGGCTAATAAAGGGCTTTAGACGCGTTACAGCAGATTTGGACATCGTCTCGATTTTTCCACTCACACGTCAAATATTTTCAGCCGCTTGCAATGAAAAAAAATTTCAAATTTATTTGGATTTATATTTCATCATTATATTTTAATGAAACAAGCAGCATTAGAGAAAAATATAAAATTCCACAAAATTATTAAATACCATACACGTAACTGTTATTGACAAATTAGTGAAAACTTATATTCGCAAAAATTTTTTTAAATATTACTTAGATTGTAATTCTTTTATATAACAAAAATTTTAATAATAACTAAAAATTATTTTAAAAATTCGGGATGTCCCCGAATTTTTCCGTATAAGATTTGACACTAGTGCTATAAACTAAAATAAATAAGGAAACAATATTACATATTAATATAGATCTTTAAATACTTCGTTAAAAAGTTAGAAGAACTTAAAAAATATGTAAAAATTTTACATATTTTCTCGCCCTGATGAAGTGAACGGTACGATTCACGAAACGTTGGCATTAACAATGAAGAAAGACATGGCGATAACCCGCAAACCTTCTGGTATAATTGATGTAAAAAATAATTTCATGTTTATATACCTAATATATTAATATTTTTTCTTATTTTCTCTTATAGAATATATTGTCAAAACACTCGTAACAAAATTCGTGAACACCCTGTATATTGTATGCTTTTTTCCTACAACAAAGATTTACTGAACATCGTGATGTTAAGAAATAATAAAAAAAACTATAATTAAGCTACATTAATTAAACGAAGTATGTAATGAAACTATAATACAAGAAAATAATAAAGAGAAAAATATAAAGAGAAAGGGAGCTACTAATTTAAAGCTTGTATTTAAATGTTTTTTACTGAAATTAATAAAACATGTTTATTTGTTTATTGATAAAATTTGTTTATTTTTAATTAAAGTATTTCCGTAATTAAAAATAGTTCTCATTTATAATATAAATAATAAATTAATTTCAAGATAAAAAAGTACTTCTAATTATTTATTAAGATCTATGCTTAATAAATAATATATAAAATCAGATATACTATTAAAAAAATATATTTAAAAAATGTTTTTAATGTAAAAAAGTGACGCTAAAAAGACCTGTTTTTTCGCTCACTTTTTAGACCTCGAATTTCAAACTTTTATGGCAAATAGTATTATATGACGTAACATTAATCCTAGAGAAATTTTAAGATGAGCATAGGCATGGTTCCGGAGATATGAAGGGATGAAAGTGATGGTTTCTCATAACCCATGAAACTACACGAAACTCTTCAAGTGTCCATACCAAGGAATAAAATATATATTTAACGAATTGAAACATATCGTTTCTTATGGATTTTCTTACGCCGGATTCAAATATGACCTTAGTTTTCGTCTAGCATGAAAATTCTCCGAGATAGATGGAATTGAAGTGATATTTGACGGCGCCTCTCACAGATCGGGATGCTTTTCTACTATAAATCCCCTTGGTTCTCACAGATTGGGGCTTTTTTAATGTGAGTCCCTTTGTTTCTTACTATGCAGAGTTGTCTTGTGAATCGTGATAGATACATTGCATATTTCAGGATTAGGTATTTTTATCCCATGGTATTAAGTAAATCCAAGGAACTACACAATTGTCATTACATGACTGCAACAATCCACAGTCCGAGCATCACTTACACAACAATATACTCACGAATAGAATCCCGTCCAGTTTTTGCTTTATCTATCAAAACAAAAATGTAATGATACCACTACAGTAACGAGATTTCATATGCATACATAGGGAATGTATTTTCAGGGTGCTTTATAAAGCACGCCTCCTCATAAATGTGGTGAATAGTAGATCGTTCTCTGAACAATGAATTGTAGATGATCTATTCGACAGAATATACCCTCAATATTACCAATGAACTTCAGCCACACATTCTTCCTTATGCAATACACCCTGACTGATGGAAATCATCATTTTCACCCCCTTGTATCTCCGGAACCGTGCCTATGCGCTCATCATGAAATTTTACTAGGCTTAATGTTTCATCTAATAATACTTGCCACAAAAAAAGCTTGAAATTTGAGGTCCAAAAAATAGGCGAAATTTGCCATCACTCTTTGTAGTTTCAATAAATCATCTATAAACTTTTAATAATCTATACAAAAAAGAATGTAAAAAATATTTAACAATTTAAAACAACCGACATTAGCTTTTGTAATCGATAGCTTTTTCATAAAGCGGATCAGCAATCTGTGCAGTTCGAGTTAAAAATATCTGTAGAGGATTAATTATTGTTGCAATTTTTAAATGTTTTCCCTCATGACACAATACCGTTCAACGTACTGAAATATTTCAAAGGCTACGTTATACCAGATTTCACTGTTTGATTGAAAAATTGAAGTAGTTTCCTAACAGAATGTTCAATTACAAGGAGGAACACGAAAAACCATAATTTGTGCTGTCACCCGTCGTGCAATGCAACAGTTACTGCAGTAGCCGTAACAACGTTATTGAAACAATATATTTTTCGAGGCAATCCGTTGCCCCGAAAAATCACGCCTCTGTTCACCTCGAATAATCGGTTACTCGTGAAAGACAAAGAGAATAACGTTTGACACATGGTATTCATCTCTTCTGCAACAGAGAAGCCAATGTGGCGAACCGTCGTCGTTTTGCTCGTATCGCGAACGGATTAATCGCTACATAAACCGTCGTATATATCAACTTTGGTATAACTTTTAATCTGTTACGAAACTTTTACATGCTTTGAGAATAAAACAAAAATATAATATTTTTGTCAAATGGTACAAATACAAAATATTAAACGTAATGAGAAAAATAAATAATACATAGACAAATATTATATAATCAAACTATATTCCTTTTTTATATTTCTTTTCCTTACTCTATTTCCTTTGAATAGTTTTAAATAATTTATGAGTATAATTTATGCAAATATCGTGATAAAAGAAAAAATTTTAGAAATATAGGTACAGAGTAGCTATGCAAATATCTGCGAAAGTGTAATTTGCATTTCTTGACAATTTTATGATATCTCTTATAAATAGCTACTACTTTTATAATTTATAATCTGTCAATAAACTTTTTATCATAATATAAAAACACATTTCGATATTGTATTTACCTCCATATCGCAATTACTCTAATTGACCTCAATTAATTATCCCTGCAACTGTTCATTCGCGAGATACGTGCTATGCTTTAATTTGCATCACCTGATCTGACAGACAATATGATACTGCAAGGCAACAACAGCGCTCGTAAATACGGTGTACTTTTTCGAATCAACGAATATTGCATCGCGTTCCTGTTTACAACCCAACGATTCTGCGTATGAAAACAGCAGCGCGAATAATCTCAATTGACATACAAGATTATATACATATGAGCTCAATTTATGTGCTGGTATAATTCCAATTACCCGATTAATCGCTTAGTATATTTCCGCGGACACTCTTATTAATTCAACATTCCACATAAAATCTTTTAAAAAAACTTTTTATAAAATCGGCCATTAGTTCGTCCCTATGGAAACTTAATTATGCTATCATCCATCGACGATGAAGAAGACAATCATGACAAGAACCATACGAGAACGATCAAATGGGTCTCATTGACTTTCTAATCCCGCGTCCAAGCGGTTTCACTTGAGGCAGACAGATGACGAAACGGCCAATGATGACGATTCATGGCGAATCAAAATTCCTGCTGGCACAGCGACAATTTCATGCAGCATGAACTATTAGATGGAGAGATGCATCTGCATAGACGGCAATACATGTATAACGCATGCGCGATCGCGTCAACGGTGTGCCGGACGATGGAATTACCGGGACTGACGGAGCGCATACCGGAATAATAATTCACACAATGCGGAAAAAACGCACCTGCGTTCCCGCGTGCGATTTGCAATTCGGATCGCACGCTCGTGTGCACGCAAACCAAAAAATTTAAACGATCTCTCTTTAATCTTGATTCTAACCGAAAATGATACTATTAAAGTAGCGATCGACTAAATTTCAAACTCTTTTATATAATACTTTTTTTAAAATAATATTTGAGTCATTACAGATAGTTATGAATTAACTAGGATGTTATTTGTGCTCGGAGCGCGAACGGTTTTGCTATTATAAAATATCTAAACATACATATAACTAAATACAGATATAAAAATAAATTTTGTTATATTATCAAAATAATTATGCAGGATGCTCATGCTAGTTGCTAAACAATACAAACATATTAATATATGGACGATGTTTATTTTGAAATTATTTAGAGAAACAGATTGATTCACATTTTGGCACATATGAAGGTTAAAAATGACAATATTATTTAAATCCAAGGGATTAAATTAGTATTACTATTTTGATATCTAATAGTGCAGTGTCCACTATATTTGAACGCATAATAATTTTGATAGTTTAACAAAATTGTTTTCAGATCTATATTTAGCTAAATTTTAAGATACTTCAGCAAAATTATACTTTCCACGTATTATTTTAAACTTTTAACTCGTTTAAGAAAACTTCGCATATTTTTATTCAATTAACATATATATTTTAATGTAGTTCAGAAATATTCTAAATTTGGACATATATTTCGAATCTCAATAGAACTAATTTTAGATGAAAAACATCGAAACACGCAGGTCAGATTGTCGATCGATAATTTATTACGACAGAAAATGAGGAAATGAGCAACGCGGTAATTAAGTGAACAATAATAACTTCACAGTTTCCGTCGGACAATTCACTTTTCCCGGCGACAAAAGTTTGTCCATTAACATCAGTAAATTGAAAATTTATTTCTAATTCTTGTTTCTCGTTAGACGTACAGTAGTGTATTGTCACAACTTGCAGGGTGGAATGGATTATGCGGAACGAATACATAATTTCTAATAATTAAAAGGAAAGAAGATCTTGCGCGGTTAATCTACATACATAACGGAAAGCAGCGCATTTAATGGGAGATAATTCCGTTATGCAAACGGCTTTCACGGCCATTCGATGCGAATGTGCGTAGAGTGCTAGAGCGTTGCTCGGCAAGTGGTTTTACCCGGGAGCTCGCCTAAAGCGGTTTATACTTCATCCTCCACAATTTGCGCGACAGAGGCTGTCGGATGAGCATGTTGACGGTGTATGGATTAGTTGGAGGCGCGTCGTGCAAAATCGAACGTGTTCACACTTTGAGCGTGTCGATGTCAATAGGGCGTACAAATCGCCGGAAAGTCGACGACGATATTCATCACTGTTTTTTTTACAGGAAGTTTGATGACATTGTTAACTGAAACGCTTCTCTCAGATATACCTCTCTTCATAAATAATAACTCTCCCCTAACTTGTTAGGAAAAAAAAAGTTCTAACAAAGAATTTCTAACAAAACTTCTTTTTACGTAAGAAAGAAAAGCTTAAAACTTTTTATCATATTCGTTAATTATATATTTGACTTACTTTTTCACATTCTTTATTGTAATCTGTCTTCCAGTTTAACAATGTTTAAAAGTTAAGACTGAGTATATCCTAAATAATGTTAAATAAATCGAATGTAGAGAGAATTGAGAAGTAAGACGATTGATTAAATCCTCGTTAAAGGAAAATCGACGCACAGATTAGCCGAAAAGTACGCTCGCCAACATTTTAACCCACTAATCCAGTTACCCTCTATATATCCTCACGTGCAGTACGTGAGTTGCACTTGCCGAGGATACGCGAGGGAAGTCTGTCGACACGCGAAGCTATAACGGAGAACGACGGAAGAACGAAAAAGAAAAAGGAGATGATTGAGAGCTTCGAAATGCAGAGAAGTCGAATACATCATGCACGGCTTTTAATGCCGTTGCGAGACGCGATATTCCGCTCGCAATCCCGAGCGTCTGGGAGAATGCACCGAAAGCACTGTGCAGTTTATTTAATTGTTCCGCCATTCCGTATAGCACGAAGCCCTCGTATAACACGAATTCATGCCAAATGGCTGCCGCCTCGATAACCATCACGGTAGCGCCAAGTATAAAAGTACAATAAAAACGTGCTGACTGGAGAAGAAAATCCTTTAAATCCGATGAGAAAAGGATAAAACGTTTCGTATTCTTCAATGTGTATAATTGGAATGTTACATAAATCGTATTTCAACAATCTTTATGCATTTTAGCAACTCGTATGCGATTATATTGTCACTGCAAAAGGTGTACTTTTAAATAAATCTTCCATATTTTTATTCTTTGTGAGATCTTGAATTTGAATTACATCTCTTTCTACGGTTTAAAAGATACGTTTTGAAAGAATTTTCGATATGAATTATTATTTTTCACAAATAAGTCAGCTCATGTTATAATTTCTCGCCGACTATTAGTTAAATTAGTTTTATCAGTAGCATAAAAAATATCACTACAATTATTATTAATCGATGATATAAGATAGTCTTAAGCGAAAACAAGGCAATATAAAAACGAGTAAGGAATATTTTCCAAAAGGAAACCTGCGAATCCAACAGTTTTACTAATCGGTATTCATTTGTACGTGAATCAACAGAAAAAAAAAAAAGAAAAAGGATTGCTAATGAACTGCGGTGCAATTTATTTAATCATCGCGCTCTTTTCGCGGAAAATTCCTATCCACGAGCGAGCACTCATTGCGTTTCCCGGTCATCCCGTCCCGGCCGCGTTTTCCTTCCCCTTTCTTTTTTTTCTTCTTTTTTTCTTTTACCGTCAAAGTGATCCATGTAATTGCGCTCTTTTGCATCGAAGCCACGATGACAAGCCCGTTTTATCGTGAATATCGAAAAGTGCGCGTCGATCGACGAAAGTGCCGCGCGGGGAATACGGCACGCTGGAGACGATGCCCTTAAAAGCTTTCACGAAATTGATGCGCATACACACATACACATACACGCACATGCGCGTACATACAGACATAAATACACAGTGGACATACATACGCACGACTCATATAAATGCCACCTGCCCTTTTCTTTCGCGTGGTGAAAGAGTGACGAGAACAATTTTCTAGATTCTTAATAAATTTTTTCTGTTACCGATAAATATCGCATAGATATTTCTTGGTAAGAAGCACTCGAGGGGTTGCCGATCAAAATTTACCTGGGGACACATATACCTACATCGTGCCTCGCGCCATGATAACACGTCGCGCTTGCCTGCTGGCAGCAGTATGCACTAGTGCGTCAGTGATGAGATCGTAAATTTCGTGAGATTATTCGTATTATTAAGACCATGATTAATGCATGCGACATATGTAGACGCGCAAAATTGCACGAGCCAAAAATTCAATGACGCTGCTGCGTTAAATCATGTATGAATGTCGTTGTATTAGCAGCTATTTGATGAATAAAATCTCTCGTTAACAATAATATTGCTTAAATACCTGAGGCCATAAAACAATGCGCGCGCGCGTCAATGAATTCTTATATAAAATACTTCCTATTTTAAATGTGGAAAATAAAGAATGAATACAGTTATTACGTACCTACATTATGCATTCTCGTTTAATTATTATCTCTGTCGTACATAACAGAGAAATTATTATACGTGGGTAGAAATAGAAATTAACAAAAATAAAAACTACATAAAGTTTAATTAATTTATGCTTCTATTAATAAATAGAAGAATATATTATTTGCAGTAAATAATCAACTCAATTACATAAATTATGATAGAATTAATATTGTAATTCACAAACAATTTAATAATTTTTACGTAATTTAAATATCTTGAAATCCAAGTTTAATTTGTTTAAAAAAAAAAGATGTACGTGATAAAATTCTGCCAATAAGCAAATAAAAATTGTACTTTATTATTCAAAAATATGATTCGCCTTTTGGAAATATTTCATTCCAAGATTGAAATTTTGCCAGATTTCAGCGGACTTCAATAAGTAAATTTTACAAAAGGGTATTTCTATTCAAAAATTTATAAAATCACACACACACAACACACACACAGAAAAGAATGTCAAACGCGTGAAAAATTCGAACGCGAAAAATTTTTATTAACGAGGAATGCGTTTGTTCCTATCCTTTCCAAATCATTAATAACAAAATAAAAAATCAATGAAAACAAAAATATTTTGATTCAATAAAACAACATATTATCAGAATATATCTCTCACGTATTACTACATATTTCGTACCTACACCAAAAATCAACATGTGCAACAGAGGTATAGATGTATAATGACGATATATGCATACGCAGTGAGCAGGAAAACTTATTTACCGAGCGCATATGCATTGTGAATTATTTGTTGGATTTTTGTCGAGCGGGCGGAACGCCGAGAATTTTCCGAGCGCGATGGAATTTTTCCGCAGGGTACAAAAAGCGGAAGCTAGCCTTAAGAAATCCCATTCACGTTTAAAAATTCACCGAGGCCGACGAGGTTGTTGAACAAGTGAAAAAGTGCCTTCGACGGAGACAGCAAAGAATATTTACCGCCAACCGAGTATATGTGCACCGTAGTAGGTTTTTCCGTAGCGGAATTCTAACGAAAATTCTAGCGAAATGTGTAAATAATGACACCGTTATCAACGCTACATTTTCCTTCCTGCTGATAAATTCTGTTCGCGAAAAAGTATCAACTTGTATCGCGGAAGGTAAATTATTTTTTTGTTCTAACAAAATATACAATCGACAATGTCGTGGTGTTGATAAATTCATTTAAATAATTCTATTAAGTTCTATTTTCCGATAAAAAAACTAAAACATGTAAAATACGTGTAACAGTAAATATTAATATAATATTGATACATTGTCGACATAATTTGTCTGCAGGAGATTAAAAGTTTTTGTGACTGTATTAATACATAATTTACATAATTATTTTATTGCTTGCATCGTTAATAGTGCAATTTGATAAATTATTGTTAATTTTCAATTTACTCGAAAAGTAATAAAATGAAATTATACACTATTAAATTATACTATATTAGCGTAACGAGAAACGATTGTTTTATGTATCGCGCAATATGCTATTTCTGTCAGCATCTCCGTATATACGATGGAATTTCAGCAAATATGTAAAAGAATAAAACTATGTAGACGGATAAAAATTAAGACAGAATACTTATCCTAATAATCTTATTTCCATAAGATACAATAAATTGCACGAGTAAAATACTAAACGATCTTGCAGATATTTTTAAACCTTGCGCATTTCCTTTTATTATATCATAATTCGAGAAGCATTAATATTGCATTAATATAATTATAACTTATACAAAAAAATGTAGGGATAAAAAAATTAAAGTGAATAAATCAAATAGAGAAATCCAACATTTAAATTTACGGTATCATTTAAAACGTAATTAATCTTAATAAGATTATCTTATAAATACATACTTTCTTCACATCCATTTATACAAACAGTACAATTCTTTGTAACATTCAATATACTTTCAAGAAATATTATCTTATATATTATAGAAAATATATATGTATTACACTATATGTATACTAGAGGTGCGTTTCGTTCGAGGCGCTCACAACGATCGCAAGAGTTATTTGTCCTTATTTAACATTTGATAAACAAGGATAAAAATTCCATGCAGTGCGTTACAAACGTCAAGTGGAATGCACTTTAGATATCGTATTCGTGAAAAACGGAAGAAGTAGTCTTTTCTTCTCAATTTTCTTTACCAATCTCTTTTTCTGAATCGAATGGGAAACACGGCAGCACGTAGTCATTTCCGTAGCTTGTGATAAAAAATCATGCCGTTTCTCGATCGACGATAATGGAGAAGCTTGAAGGGAGAAAAGGAGCCCTTCGGAACACGTGTTGCCTTTCGAGAGAGTCCACTACTAAAAATCTATAGCTACAATACCGTCCACTCGCGGCAAACAAATACCCTTTATGTCGCACACGTTTTCCAGAAAACCTTCACATTTTTGAAAGCTCCAGTACCAATGGACGCGAGAAATTTTGCGATCAAACAAAGCCGCCATTGTCCCCGTCTTTTTAAAATCTCTCGTTACTGATTTTGAGAACAGACAGTATAGGTAAATGTTTCTTTTCGTTTATCAAAAGATGGAAGTCACGCGTAGAAAAAAATCGTTTATTATAAGTTGATTTTTGTGGAATAAGATATTACATATTTGGTCGTGTTTATTATATTTTACATTATAAATGATGAGATAATACATAATCCACATTTCAAAAGCAAAATTGCTTGATAAAGTAATAAATTATTTATAATCTTTCATTTAATTAGCAAAATGCAATTAATTTTTACTCCATTTTATCAACTTTCGTTCATTGAAAGCAGCATAAACGAGACAAAAAGTAAATAATTTTCATCATTATTGTAAATAATAAAAAACATAAAATGGACAAAATAATCAATAGTGCAGTACACATTTCAGTGAACAGAAGCAAACTATGATTAAAGTTTACATTTTGGGAAATCAACGAATTTCACCAACGATCCCCAAGAAACCATTATTCATTGCTGCGTTTACAGAATATTCGAGGAAATGTCCCATATGGCTACTCATACCGGCAATCCTGGCCGCCGCAATTTCTGCAACAGCGAGACTCCCATTTTTTCAACACGTTTACGTAACGAGTGCGTACATAACGTCATTAGAACACGTTCGCCGGTTCAGGAACTTCGCCCGTACGTGCTATGAATTTTTTTGTCGTTGACTGCTCGTGTCCGATGCGATAAAAAAAAAACAGCTAACTCTAAATTGCATAAAAATGTGTTTTTACTTGCAGTAAAATCAACATTAAGTGTTTTTCAGATACTCTCTCTCTCTCTCTCTCTCTCTGTATTTATATTTACTAAAAAATAAGAATCATAATTTTTAAAGAGAAAAAATCACGAAAAACCTCGTTGCTCGTCTATTGAAAAATTATAAATAATGTTAGATTAAAAAAAATTCTTGCCACCAGTCCGAAAGTCAACGTGCACATCTGCTTGAAATACCCACGTGCAGATAGATACGCGTAAAATTTTTCATGAGATCACCAGTGATAGCATGAACAGACGTTTTAACGAAACATCACACGGAAATGAGCTTCGTCTCTTTTTTATTGCCGGTTACGAGAGTTCGAATATCCAATACGATATCAACGCGATTGGCCATTAGTTACGAGATGCTTTGATAAAATTTACGCACTTTTTCTCGACGAAGCTACGGTAGAGCTTTATGATGATCGATCGTTTACTCGATAATAAATGCGACGAGATTATCGCTCCTGTTAAGCAGCGTTTTTTACTTGCAGTAAATGCAAACGACTCACAATTAGTACAACTTTCATCAATAAAAAAATAGTATAATAGTACGTGGTATGAAAGAAATTCCAGTCATACTAACTGATTCTATTTCTAGTAAGTAAGATAATAAAGAGGATTTTATTCAAAGGCTTATATTTGGTGCGAATGGAGCGAACAGAAATTACGGTAGAAAAGACGATTAAAATCCTGTTCTCGATGTTCAACAGCAACAAAATTGAAAATACGACCATTCATAAATCTATATTAATTGCAGCAGTGCGTACAAGGGAATTACTTCGCGATATAACGCCTCGATAAAATATGAGTATCTTCGGCAAAGCGGCTTTCCTACCCACAAAGACCTTTTTGAATGAAATTGATTTATTTCTTTTAAGGTCATATATATAGATTTATATTAAAACCGTGTGCGAAGTAAGCCGATTAGAAACAATCCATACGTTGTACAGGAAGCAGCAATGTGAAAAAAGTAGGTCAATGATTACTTTGTGCTGATTGATTATATTAATATCTTAATATTTTCGGTAGGATAACAAGAGATTTTGTAAAGGAATAAAGGAAACACACTGTGATATGCCAGAGACTTAAAATAAATATAGCAATATTTTTTTAATACTATTATTTTTTTAACAATGATACAATTTTTAACATTGGTTGCTCAGTTTTATAATTTTTAATTAACTGAAGTAATATAAATGAACAGCCAATATTAAAAATCTTATTATTGTTAAAAAATATAATTATCGAAAAAGCAGATGTCATTATAACGACGATTTCACGTTATTTTTCATCATTTGATATGAATGGACTAAATATTGACGTAATATTTATAAAAATGTATTATCGTTACAAATATATCGTTATTTTTAATCTCATATTTAATATTAATTCATATTTAAGTCATATTTAACATTAATAAGTAACAGGTAATAAATATTTTTCTTATATAAATATATCATCTGTTACGACCATTTTTTCAACTTGCACTCTTTCTCACTTTCGTAGCTCAGCAAGTGGCACGAGCGCAGTTCTTTTTCCCGCCTTCAGAAAAAATCGCTTCCTTGACCTCCACAACGACCTAGATGTTTCTCGGCAGGTCTTCGGATTACCATACATATCGTTCCCGGAGGACCGATGTAAGGCACCGGGTGTCCGACTTTTTCTGCCTATGGGGATCGTATGGAGATTTTACAAGGAATGTGCCGTATAGAATTTGCACACATTTCCGCGTAAATACATATCATGGAAAAAAATTTTTTGCGCGAGATCGGCACGTGGTTTCTCGAGACTGTGTAATTGTCGGGACGGAAAAGGGATTTTCGTTATTTTCACGACAGATGGAATTCATTACTCGAAACAAACTGGGGAGAAAAAAACATTGATGCTAATTTTACAATACAGAACGAATGAATGAACAAAGTAACATATGGCGTGCAGCATTCCGTGATATGAGATAGTTCGCTATTAAAAGCAAAAACATATGCAACTGAAAGCTATCAGAAAAACATATAGACGTACAACTATTTATAAAATAATAAATTAAATAGTTCTATTTTAATCTTTATTAATTTTTACATATGTATGATTTAATTTGTGTGTTTTTTTTTAATATCTTAAATTACAAACAGATTGTGAATTATGTACTATATTCATTTAGTTATATTAATATAAATATTTTTGTGAAATAAGATATAGTTATAATACATAATAATTAAAAATAAATAATTGTATCGGATTAAAAATAAAATTATAGAATGTAATAGATTTGTTAGCAAGACATTCTTAATTAAGAATTTAATATATAATGTAGTTTAACATTATTCATATATTTTAACATTTTGACGAGAAAAAATAAAAGCAAATCGTTGTGCGATAATATGTCAACATCGTGTCAAAAATTGTGTTTCGTTGAAATAAATCTTTAAAATAATTAGAAATAAATAAAAATCTTTAAAATAACTTTCTCTACAGTCACACAGAGAAACAATCATTCTTCAAAAACCCATAATGTTTTATTGTGAATCGAAACCAGCACTAACCGAATAAACTACGTTTACCACGCGCTTTATGTACAATGAAATTGGTCACAGCAAAAGCTTTGTTTTAGCAGAACCCCTTCAATCCACAGAATCGAGAAACAACAAAAATTCCTGTGTATTGATTGTGACACAGTCCATCCCGCCGAATGTACATACTACGATGTGTAGAAGAGAGACTTAACGTAACGTAAAAAACAAATACTTCGTCTACATTTCGTCGAGGACGTTCTTAGACGAAAGATGTTGAACCTTAAGATAGATTTTCAGATATTTTCTCTTTATCTTTACTGTCATTGTAATGCTGCTTTATAACTTATATATAGTATATGTAATAAAACTCATATCCAGTAAATTAATTAAATTCAAATAAATTCACCATTATTATTATAAAAAAATAATATTAAAAAATAATATAAGAAAATACGTTCAAGATTAATCAATATTAATTTCAATGTTCAATATAGTTTCTATGAGTATGTTTTTAGAATACCTAATAATTTAAGATCACAACAGAACAATATGCACAAGGGAAATATTCTCTCTCTCTCTCTCTCTCTCTCTCTCTCTCTCTCCCCCCCTCT